>NW_026652281.1:102548276-102878989 GCF_009828535.3 Hylobates moloch
TTTTTTTTTTTTTTTTTGAGACAAGGTCTCTTTCTGTCACCTAGGCTGGAATGCAGTGGCACAATCACAGCTTACTGCAGCGTCCACCTCTGGGGCTCAAGTCATCCCCCATCTCAGCCTCCCAAGTAGCCAGGACCACAGGCACATGCCACCATGGCTGGAGAACTTAAATTTTTTTATTTTTTATTTTTGGTAGAGGCAAAGTCTCACTAGGTTACCCAGCTGGTCTCCAACTCCTAGGATCAAGTGATCTTTCCATCTAGACCTCCCAAATTGGTAGGATTACAGGCAGATGTGAACCACTGTGCTTGGCCTAAACTCACCCATTTTCAGTGTACAGTTTGATCACTTTGAGTAAATGTATAAGACATGCAAACATCACCACGTGGAGTTTTACAACGTTTCTATCATTCCAAAATTCGCTCAAGCCCTTTTGCAGTCAATCGTCCTGATCCATGCTCCTAAGCAACCACCAAATTGCTTTCCGTTGCTATAGTTTGCGTTTTCTAGAATATGAATGAAATAATACAAATTATAAATTAATATAATAATACTAATTATATAAATGAAATAACTTGCAATTGGGTTCTGTCAATTGTGTTTTTGAAATTCAACCAGTAGTTCTTTTCTTTTATTGCGGACTGGTATTCCATGTATAAATATACCCCCTTTCTTTTTCTTTAGAGACAGGGTCTTGCTATGTTGTTCAGGCTGGTCTTGAACTCCTGGGCTTAAACAATCCTCCCGCCTCAGCCTCCCAAAGTGCTGGGATTGTAGAAGTGAGCCAGTGTGCCTCGCCAATATATGCAATTGTATTAATTCATCAGTGTAGGGGTGGCCTGCCCCTCCACACCTGTGCGTATATTTCACCAGGTGGGACGAGAGACTGAGAAAAGAAATAAGACAGAGAGACAAAGTATGGAGAAAGAAAAGTGGGCCCAGGAGACCGGCGCTCAGCATATGGAGGACTTGCACCGGCATCAGTCTCTGAGTTCCCTCAGTCTTTATTGATTATTATTTTCACTATCTCAGCAAGAGGAATGCGGCAGAAGAGTAGGGTGATAGTGGGGAGAAGGTCAGCAAGAAAACATGTGAGCAAAGGAATCTGTGTCATAATTAAGTTCGAGGGGAGGTACTATGTCTGGATGTGCGCGTAGGCCAGATTTATGTTTCTCTCTGCCCAAACATCTCGGTGGAGTAAAACATAACAAGGCAGCATTGCTACCAACATGTCTCACCTCCCGCCACAGGGCGGTTTTTTTCCTATCTCAGAATTGAACAAATGTACAATCGGGTTTTATACCAAGACATTCCGTTCCCAGGGGCAGGCAGGAGACAGTGGCCTTCCTCCTATCTCAACTGCAAGAGGCCTTCCTCTTTTACTAATGCTCCTCAGCACAGACCCTTTACGGGTGTCAGGCTGGGGGACCGTCAGGTCTTTCTCATCCCACGAGGCCATATTTCAGACTATCACATGGGGAGAAACCTTGGACAATACCCGGCTTTCCAAGGCAGAGGTCCCTGCGGCTTTTCGCAGTGCATTGTGCCCCTGGTTTATTTAGACTACAGAATGGTGATGACTTTTACCAAGCATACTGCTTGTAAACATTTTGTTAACAAGGCACGTCCTGTACAGCCCTAGATCCCTTAAACCTTGATTCCATACAACACGTGTTTTTGTGAGCTCAAGGTTGGGGCAAAGAGGTTGGGGCAAAGTTACAGATTAACAGCATCTCAGGGCAAAGCAATTGTCCAGGGTACAGGTCAAAATGAAATTTCTTATATCTTCCCTCTCTACACAGACACAGTAACAGTCTGATCTCTCTTTCTCTTCCCTACAATCAGTGGGTGCACATTTGAGTGACTTCCATTTTTGTGATATAAAGCTGCTGTGAACATTTTCGGACAAGTCTTTCATTTCTGTGGGGTAGATAGCTGAGAGTGGACACTCACCATATAACGCCATTCTGGATCATATGGCGAGGGTGTGTTTTACTTTTAAAGAAAACGCCCCTTATTTAAAGATCTACACTAGGCTGGGCGCGGTGGCTCATGCCTGTAATCCTAGCACTTTGGGAGGCCAAGGCAGGTGGATCACCTGAAGTCAGAAGTTTGAGACCAGCCTGGCCAACATGGTAAAACTCCGTCTCTACTAAAAATACAAAAATTAGCCGGGCATGGTGGCACATGCCTGTAATCACAGCTTCTTCAGAGGCTGAGGCACGGGAATTGCTTGAACCTAGGAGGCACAGGTTGCAATGAGCCGAGACTGCACCACTGCACTCCAACCTGGGCAACAGAGCAAGACTCTCAAAATAAATAAATAAATAAATATCTACACTACACGATAAATACACAGATTTCTTTTGTGTGACGGAGTCTTGCTGTGTCACCTAGGCTGATATTTTTAAAAAATAAAATGCCAAACTGTTTTCCAAAATGACTATATGATTTTTGCAACCCTACTAGCCATCTGTGAGGGTTCCAGATGCTCTCTATCCTCACCAAAACTTGGTCTTATGGGTCTTAAATCTGATTTTTTCAGGTTTTGGTTTTTGTTTTTGTTTTTTTAGAGTCAGGGTCTCTCTGTCACCAAGGCTAGAGTGCAGTGACATGATCATAGCTCGCTGTAACCTTGAACTCCCGGGCTCAAGGAATCTTCCCACTTCAGCCTCCTGAGTAGCTAGCAATACAGGCATTTTTAAAAATGCTGTGGCTGGGGCCAGGCGCGGTGGCTCACGCCTGTAATCCCAGCACTTTGGGAGGCCAAGGCAGGAGGATCACAAGGTCAGGAGATCGAGACCATCCTGGCTAACACGGTGAAA
Organism: Hylobates moloch; assembly: GCF_009828535.3. NCBI lineage: Eukaryota > Metazoa > Chordata > Mammalia > Primates > Hylobatidae > Hylobates > Hylobates moloch. The sequence continues at coordinate 102,551,102 of NW_026652281.1, forward strand.
CCTCGTCTCTACTAAAAATACAAAAAATTCTCCGGACGTGGTGGCGGGCGCCTGTACTCCCAGCTACTCCGGAGGCTGAGGCAGGAGAATGGTGTGAGCCCGGGAGGCGGAGCTTGCAGCGAGCGGAGATCACAACACTGCACTCCAGCCTGGGTGACAGAGAGAGACTCCCTCTCAAAAAAAAAAAAAAAAAAATTCTGTGGCTGGGCCCAGTGGTTCATGCCTGTAATCCCAGCACTTTGGGAGGCTGAGGCAGGCAGATCTCGAGGTCAGGAGATCGAGACCATCCTGGCCAACATGGTGAAACCCCCGTCTCTGCTAATAATACAAAAATTAGCTGGGCATGGTGGTGTGCACCTGTAGTCCCAGCTACTGTGGAGGCTGAGGCAGGAGAATTGCTTGAACCCAGGAGGTGGAGGTTGCAGTGAGCTGAGATTGCACAACTGCACTCCAGCCTGGCGACAGAGCGAGACTCTGACTCAAAAGACAAAACAAAAAAACATTGTAGAGATGGGATCTCATTATATTGCCCAGGCTAATCTCAAAATCCTGGGCTCAAGCTATCCTCTTGCCTGAGCCTCCCATATTGCTAGGATTACAGGTGTGAGCCATCACACCTGACCCTGATTTTTTCTAATGGGTGTTTAGTGGCATCTCATTGCAATTGGTCCCTTGGACTTTTAGCCTCTGCTTTTGACTCTTTATCTCTCCGTGTGTCTCTATCTCTCTACATTTACTATATATGTAACATTTCCTCACACACAGAGAAATGTGCTCCCGAGATGACTCTTCTTTTCCTTTCACTTCTTTTTCTTGAGACAGAGTCTCCCTTTACTACCCAGGCTGGAGTGCAGTGGCACGATCATGGCTCACTGCAGCCTTGACTTCCTGGGCTCAGGCAATCCTCCCACCTCAGCCTCTTGAGTAGCTGCAACTAAAGGCATGCAACACCAGCCTAGCGATTAAAAAAAAATTCTGTAGAGATAGGGTCTCGCTATGTTACCCAGGCTGGTCTTGAACTCCTGAGCTCAAGTGATCCTTCTGCCTCAGCCTCCCAAAGTGCTGGGATTACAGGTGTGAGCCACCATGCCTGGCCTTCGTTTCACATTTTTATGATTCCCTCAGTCATCATCAATGCGAGGACCTCTGAACGATAGCACGGTAAGTGGTGGAATACATGGGCATGTTCACCCCAGTAGTCATGGACAGCAGCCCAGGAATTTGGAAGAAGTTGACCTGTTCATGTAAAGGAGCTTTGTCACTGGACTCTGAGCTGGGAGGAGCTGGGGACCTCTTAGCACCCACAGCCCAGCTATTAATTAGGGCATGGGAATTAAGGGCAGAGTTAGCGTCTACCAAGGCAGGAGGCTGGGAGGATGGCTGGGGCCACAGTGAGTTGGATTGGAGACATTGAATCAATAACAGGCCGTGCTGTTGGGTGGAGGTCAAGAGCAACTTCTGGTGGAGACTGGAAGGAGAGAAACTGGAGACAGCAAAGGTGGATGACTAGCTTTCCTAGAAATAAGAACAGAAGGGCCAGGCGTGGTGGCTCACGCCTGTAATCCTGGCACTTTGGGAGGTGGAGGGAGGAGGATTGCTTGAGCCCAGCAGTTCGAGACCAGCCTGGACAGCATAGGGAGATCCCATCTCTACAAAAAATACAAAAAGTAAAAAAATAACCAGGCATGATGGCACACATGCACCTGTAGTCCCAGCTACTTGGGAGGCCAAGGTGGGAGGATCACTTAAACCCAGGAGATCGAGGCTGCAGTGGGCCAAGATCATGCCACTATACTCTACCCTGGGTGACAGAGTGAGACCCTGTCTCCAAAAAAAAAAAAAAAAAAGAAGAAGAAGAAGAAAGAGAGGAAGGAAGGAAGGAAGTGGAGGGGAGGGAAAGAAAGCAAGAAAGAAAAAAGAAGAAAGAGAAAGAAAGGAAAGAGAGATACAGAAAAGAGAGGATATAAAAAGAAAGAGAAAAAGAGAAAAGAAAGAGAAAGAAAGGAAAGAAAGAGAGAGAGCGAAAGAAAGGAAGGAAGGGAGGGGAAAAGACAGAAGAATGGAGCAATAGCTAGAGGGCAAAGTGGGTCAAGGCAGGCTTTGATGGTGGCATTTACACAGAAGCTGTGTTTGCAGCTGATGGGAGGGATGCCACTAGGGAAGAGACAGCCCTGAGGACGTGGGAGGGGACCAGGGTCTAGTGTCCACGGGTAGGTCCCAGAGCTGGGACCAGAGCAAGACAAGCAAGTGTAAAATTTAGAAGGCATTCATTCTCAGGTGCCGACCCTTTACTGGTATGACCCCGGGGGTGAGTGACTCTTTAACTTTTATGCCCTGGGCGCCTTGCTGGCCTGTCTCACCCTAGTCCTGGCCCTGGTAGGCCCATCCACAATGCTAGGAGGGAGGGCAGACCTAGCTGCAGGGAGTTGGGAAACTTGGCCTTGGGAGCAGATGGAGAGCTCTCCTGACAGCATCTATACCTGAAGATGGAAGGTAAGATTGCGGGCGGAGAAGAGATCCAGGTGCCTTGATGTGAGTGTTGAAGGCGGAAAGCATGCCAGAGCCAGGTGCTAAAATCTTCAGCAAATGATCAAGGGGGTGTGGCTGGGGGGTGGCAGGGCTGTGATGGCAACAAGAAGAGGAAGGTGGAACAGGGAAGGACAAAGGTCTGGAGGCAGCTCTGAAAAGGAGACCCCACCCCAGGCTGCCGGGGAGATTCAGGAAGCTGCAATGGTTTTTTATTGATTTTTTTTTAGAGACAGAGTCTTGCTATGTTGCCCAAGCTGGCCTCAAGCTCCTGGGCTCAAGCAATCCTCCTGCCTCATCCTCCTGAGTAGCTGGGACTACAGACTTGTGCCACAATGCCCAGCTGGCACTAGTTATTTTTTGTAGAAGGGAAGTTTCATCCTAAAGCCTGTCTCTTCAGCTCTGGGTGCCAGCTGGAGCCCTGGAAGAGGATCTAGAATCGTGTTTAGGCACAACCCTCACTCTGTCCTTCACTGGGCCAGCAAATATCTATCCATCCTCCCACCGCCTACTCCCAGCCAGCCATGTTCCTGACACTGAGGCCCAAAAGTAAGTCCTGCCCTCCCTTGGGGTGGGAGCCTCCTAAGCCAGCAGAGAGACAGATGCCCTGCAGATCCCCACCCCGGTCAAGAGCAGGCTTCCATCATTTCTGGTTCCCAGCCTCTCCTCTCCTCAGGCTTCCATGAATTCTGGTTCCAAGCCCCTCCCCTCCTCTCCCCTCCCCTCCCTCCCTCCCTCTCTCTCTTTCTTTCTTTCTCTCTCTCTCTTTCTTTCTCTCTCTCTTTCTTTGTCTTGCTCTATAGCCTAGCCTAGAGTGCAGTGGCATTATCACAGCTCACTGCAGTCTCAACAGCCTGGGCTCAAGTGATCCTCTCACCTCAGCCTCCCAAGTAGCTGGGACCACAGACATGCACCATCACACCTGGCTAATTTTTTTATTTTTTCTAGAGACGTGTCTCCCTGTGTTGCCCAGGTGGGTCTCAAACTCCTGGGCTCAAGCGATCCTCCTGCCCCATCCTCCTAAAACACTAGGATTACAGGTATGAGCCACCACACCCAGTCCCAAGCCTCATGTTTTCACACACACACACACACACACACACATGCAAACATGTACCCTCACTTCAATGCTATGAGGTGGGTCCTATTATCATCACTGTTTTATTTTCTTTCACATTTTAACATGAGATTTGGAGGGGACGAAACATCCAAACCATATCAAGCCCTCACCTCAGGCCAGGTGGCCCACTCAGAGTGGCACCCCAGGGTCACTGGCCACCACTTCCTAGGGTCAGTGATGTGGTCATCTTGGGATGAACGCACAGGATTTCATGGAGATCACCAAGTCAGGAGAGCTGGAATTTGAAAACAGTGGGTCTGGGAGGGCTGTGATATCAACCAGGCCTCTGCAGGGCGCTCATCTAGCCCTGCCTCCGGCTCAGCCTGAGCATGGGGCTGGCCACCAGCTAGGTGGCGCTGTCCTTGGAGGTTCTATAGCACAGCCCTTTAGAGATCGGTGGTGCTGAAGGGCAGGGATCTTATTCCACCTTCTGAAGCTTCTGTCGAACCAGTTGTAAGGAGAATGGAGACAGCAGTGAGAGTGGAGTCTGGGGTCCTTGTCGGGGTGGTCTGTCTGCTCCTGGCATGCCCTGCCACAGCCACTGGTAAGACACACCTGCTGGGCCTGCAGAGGGACTTGGTGTGGAGGAGTCAAGAGTGAGACAGGGACAGGGAGCAGTGGGCAGACCGCTCGGGAAAGAGTCCTGTTTGGAGGCAGAGCAGGGGTTGTGCATTCTCTCTGGGCAGGCGCTCTGCTCTTGCTATATTTGTTTCATTGTTTTTGTTGTTGTTGTTGTTGTTGTTGTTGTTGTTGTTGTTGTTGTTGTTGTTTGAGACAGAGTTTCACTCTTGTTGCCCAGGCTGGAGTGCAATGGTGCGATCTCGGCTCACTGCAACTTCCGCCTCCTGGATTCAAGCGATTCTTTTGCCTCAGGCTCCTGAGTAGCTGGGATTACAAGCACCTGCCACATGGCCGGCTAATTTTTGTATTTTTAGCAGAGATGGGGTTTCACCATGTGGGTCAGGCTGGTCTCAAACGCCTGACCACAGGTGAACCACCTGCCTCGGCCTCCCAAAGTGCTGCCATTACAGGCATGAGCCACTGTACCCGCTCTACTCTTGCTATCTTCAATGATCGCCAAGGGCAGCCCTGCCAGGGGCCATGATTGCCTTTATGGTTTTTTGTTTGTTTGGAGGCAGTTGCGTTCTGTCACACAGACTGGAGTGCAGTGGCGTGATCTCGGCTCACTGCAACTTCCACCTCCCGGTTCAAGTGATCCTCCTGCCTCAGCCTCCTGAGTAGCTGGGATTACAGGAACCTGCCACCATGGCTGGCTAATTTTTGTATTTTTAACAGAGATGGGGTTTCACCATTTTGGCCAAGCTAGTCTCAAACTCCTGACCACAGGTGACCCACCTGCCTCGGCCTCCCAAAGTGCTAGGATTACAGGGGTGAGCCACCGCAACTGGCCTGTCTTTATGTTTTAAGGGGGCTTGAGATTTGTTTTAATGAAGTATAGTAAGACAAGCAGATATGCAAATGACTATCATGAGGGAAGGAGTTTGCTCGTAGTTCCCTGTGAACAGGAAGCAGGCCATGCCACACTGGGCCACAGAGGGAAGCACCAGGTGGCATCGGCCAGGAGGCAGAGGGAGCAGGGGGAAAATGTGGGCAAGCTCCTTTGCCACGGTTGCCGCGGGAAGGAATAGGCAAGGCAGGCTAAACAGGTTTACGATTGGCAGCAGGCTCTGAGGAAAGGGGCTGTCCCCAGTTTCCTGGTACCTGGCTCTACAGTGATTATGGCTAGTGGATGGCAGCCAGGAGCTGAGAGCTGTATAAAGGAGGTGTTTGGGGTATGGCTCTGGACTGGTTTGCCTTTGCTCCCTAGAGAATTGCCTGCCAATTCCAACTCCCCAGAGAGCTGCCTCCTATCTGTAGGAATTGTCTAGCCTGGGAGAGGCAGTCCTCCAGTCTTAGTCTGTTTGTGTTGTTGTAAAAGAATACAGGAAGCTGGGTAATTCACAAAGAAAAGAAGTTTAATTAGCCCACAGTTCTGCAGGCCGTACAAGAAACATGGTGCCAGCTGGGCATGATGGCTCACACCTGTAATCCCAGCACTTCGGGAGGCTGAGGCGAAAGGATTGCTTGAGCCCAGGAGTTTGAGACCAGCCTGGGCAACATAATGAGACCCCGTCTCTATTTTTTAAAAAATAATTCAGGGCTGGGTATGATGGCTCATGCCTGTAATCCCAGCACTTTGGGAGCCCCAGGTGGATGGATTAGTTGAGGTCAGGAGTTCGAGACCAGCCTGGCCAACATGGTGAAACACGTCTCTACTAAAAATACAAAAATTAGCCAGGCATTGTGGTGCACACCTGTAATCCCAGCTACTTGGGAGGCTGAGGCCCTAGAGTCACTTGAACCCAGGAGTCACAGGTTGCAGTGAGCCAAGATCGTGCCACTGCACTCCAGCTTGGTCAACAGAGCTAGACCCTGTCTCAAAAACAAAAAATAAAAACAAACAAATGGGCAAATGGCTGGCCCCAAGGCTCAAGGCCTTAGTGGCAGGCCCGGTCTGGCCTAGAGTGGAGTGGTAGTGACTCTCAGGCAGGCAGGGAGGAGGAAGTTGGGCGTCAACCTAAGACCAGTCTCACCGGCTTGCTGGGAAGGTTACCAAGATGCTGTGTGGTAAGTACTGAGAACAGCCTGAGTGTTTGTCTTTCACTCCTTCCCCTCACGGGGGCTGCAAACTCACCCAGTGGCCTTTCTGTCCTTCCCTCAGGGCCCAAAGTTGCTCAGCCTGAAGTGGACACCACCCTGGGTCGTGTGCGAGGCCGGCAGGTGGGCGTGAAGGGCACAGACCGCCTTGTGAATGTCTTCCTGGGCATTCCATTTGCCCAGCCGCCACTGGGGCCTGACCGGTTCTCAGCCCCACGCCCAGCACAGCCCTGGGAGGGTGTGCGGGATGCCAGCACTGCGCCCCCAATGTGAGTAGTGCTGGTGGAGGCGGGCAAACAGGCAGGTTGCGGGAGAATCCTGCTGCTGGGGCTTGTGAGGCTGAACAGCTGGACCTCAGGCCCACCCTTGGCCACAGGTGCCTACAAGACGTGGAGAGCATGAACAACGGCAGATTTGTCCTCAACGGAAAACAGCAGATCTTCTCTGTTTCAGAGGACTGCCTGGTCCTCAACATCTATAGCCCAGCTGAGGCCACCGCAGGGGCTGGCAGGCCGGTAGGCACCCCAGAGGGCCCTGTCCACCTGATCCAGCTCCACTATGCCCACATGTCCCCTCCCTGTCCCTGTTTCCAAAGCACCCTAGAGGTCCTGAGACTGCCCTGGGCTGGCAGGTGGGCAGCTGAGGTCTCAGGAGCTTGGGGGTCAGTGCCCCATGGACACCTCTGCAGGTCATGGTATGGGTCCATGGAGGCGCTCTGATAACTGGCGCTGCCACCTCCTACGATGGATCAGCCCTGGCTGCCTATGGGGATGTGGTCGTGGTTACAGTCCAGTACCGCCTTGGGGTCCTTGGCTTCTTCAGGTGAGACAACAGGCCTGGCCAGAGCACAGCCTGCACCAGGGAGAGGCCAGCTCACCAGAGCAACTGGGGATCTAGGCTGGGGTCCGGAACCTGAATGGAGGGCCGCTTACCCATGCTGTCTGGGGCAGAGAAGGGCAACCCCCCAGCCTCCACCCTGGGAGAGGGGTCCAGCCAAAGCCAGAATTATACAGTGAACTTGATCCCTTGGGCAGAGGGCATTGATTCCTGAGCTGAAGCCCAGGTTCCAGCAGGATATGGGACAAAGAGCAACAGGCTCCGGAGATGCCAGCCATGGCTCCCAGACAGGCCAGACCTGGGGAGCAGAGAAGGGTCTAGCATCCTGGTGGCTAATTCAAAGCAAACCTGCAGAGGCTGGCGAGGAGCCAGGCTGAACTAACCGTTGCCCCAACACTGCCCCCAGCACTGGAGATGAGCATGCACCTGGCAACCAGGGCTTCCTAGATGTGGTAGCTGCTCTGCGCTGGGTGCAAGGAAACATCACCCCCTTCGGGGGTGACCTCAACTGTGTCACCGTCTTTGGTGGATCTGCCGGTGGAAGCATCATCTCTGGCCTGGTAAGTCACCATAGGGGGCTAGTGATGGTGGCCAGGATGGCTCCGGTGGTCTCAGAACTCCCAGCTCCTCTGCCCTCCTCTGACAGCAACCTACTCTCTCCAATGCACCTAGGTCCTGTCCCCGATGGCTGCAGGGCTGTTCCACAGAGCCATTACACAGAGTGGGGTCATCACCACCCCAGGGATCATCGAGTCTCACCCCTGGCCCCTAGCTCAGGTCTGCATTTCCTTCCCTCTCTTACTCTATGTGTGCCTCCCATACCCCACTCTGTGCTGGCCCTGGGGTCTCAGAGCAGCGGGGGTTGCTGGCAGGGAGCTCCCTGTTAGAAAAGAGGAGCCCAATAAGACCAAGGAGCATCAGAGGAAACAACTGCTGCATTCTAGCATGTTGGCAATCAGGGAGGGCTTCCTGAAGGAGGCCACCCTGAAGCATATCATTGTTGGTCCTTTTTCCAGGGTGTGGTCTTCAGGAGCACCCCTCTCTGCCCCAGACAGCATGGTGGAGGAGGTCTCCATTGCCAGCCACCTGCTGCCTGAGAGCTCTCCATTCAGGCTCCAGATCCCCACCCTAGATCCTCATTGTAAGGCCTTTTGAAGAGAATCCAGGGGAGGGAAGTCACAGTGGGAACTGCATCTGCAAAGGCTGCAGGTGTGGGAGAGAGTGACAGGTCCTGCAGCAGCAAGCTTGCAGGTTAGGGAACAGGGCAGGAAGTGAATGCGCTGGAGAAGTGGGGGCCATGCCTGGGAATCTGGACTTTCTCCAGAGGGCAGGAAGAAGTTGGGCAATGACAAGGTTGAGCTACTTGGAGCAGAAGGTGGGTTGGAGGGCGCCGTCCTGAAGATCAAGAGGCCAGTGAAATGACCAGGGCAGAGTCCAGGAGAAAGAGACAGGATGGAATAGCGATAGAGCCATCGGGGGGAGAGGGGGCAAATGTGAGCAGGATTTGGAAGGCTGGGTCAGTTCTCTCACCTGGCCCCAGATGGCGGCCAAGGCAGAGTGGGCTGGGCATTGTAACCACTGGGTACAAGATGATTCTGGGACCTCTGCGTGGGCATGTTGACTCTTGTATGGACAACAGCATCCACCTCTCAACCTCCCCATCCCATCCCCTTCCCCATGGCCAGGAGATATTTTCTCCACCACAGACTTGAGGTCATTCCCTGTCTCTCCCGTGTCCAAAGAAAAACACAGCTCAAGGCTGAGGCGGGCAGATCACAAGGTCAGGAGATCGAGGCGATCCTGGCTAACATGGTGAAACCCTGTCTCTACTAAAAATACAAAAAATTAGCCGGGTGTGGTGGCAGGTGCCTGTAGTCCCAGCTACTCAGGAGGCTGAGGCAGGAGAATGGCGTGAACCCGGGAGGCAGAGCTTGCAGTGAGCCGAGATCACGCCACTGCACTCCAGCCTGGGTGACAGAGCGAGAGTCCGTCTCAAAAAAACATAAATAAATAAAAGATAATGACACTATTCTTAGAGGGCAATGAGGACTCAGCGCCCCCATTCCCCCAGATAATAAAATTATGGTCTAATAGGGGACGCAAGGGGGCCCTTGGGACCACCCAAGCTGGCGGGCAGGGCAGCCTTCTCAGGAGTGGTGGCAAGTCTATGACCAGTCTCCGGGTTGATCTGTGACATCGCGTCCGGCTGTCCTACAGATGCACCCTCTCTGTGGGAGGCAGAGGGCTGCAAGGTGGGGCTGAGTGGCTGAGAGGGAGCCATGACTCTTTCATTTGTCCCCAGAAAATCACAAACACCTTGGCCTGCAGCTCCAGCTCCCCGGCTGAGATGGTACAGTGCCTTCGGCAGAAGGAAGGAGAAGAGCTGGTCCTTAGCAAGAAGCTGGTATGGCCACCCTTTGGGGGATGGTGCCGGGCAATGGCACAGAGGGGGTTCTATCCATGCCCTGCAGGAGCAGAGGGGTAGTCTACTCCTAGGTGGGGCTGGGGACAGCAGCTCATGAGGGGAAGGGGCTGAGGGCTTGGAGACAGAAATGGAGGGCCATCTCCATCCCCACATCAGGCCTGTCTTCTAGGAAAGAAACTGGAAGCGTCCATCGCCCTGATCTCCCGGTTCCCCTGACCCCCTTAGCCCTGGTGATCTCCATCCCTTCACTTTCCCTCCAGGTTCAGCCACTCAGGCCTGCGGCTCAGTGGCTCCTGGGGTCCTAGCCTTTGAGGCTTGGCCCTAACTTGGGAGCCTCCTGCATTGCTTTCTCTTGCAGAAAATGACTATCTATCCTCTCACCGTTGATGGCACTGTCTTCCCCAAAAGCCCCAAGGAACTCCTGAAGGAGAAGCCCTTCCACTCTGTGCCCTTCCTCATGGGTGTCAACAACCATGAATTCAGCTGGCTTATCCCCAGGGTGAGTGTGCTCCCGCCCCTGTGCCCTTCAAGGCCCTGCGCCAGCCAGTACCTCCCACCCCAGCATCAACACTACAGCCTTGTGAGCTGAGCACTCCTGTTACTCCCATTTGATAAGTGAGAAAGCAGAGGCCCAGAAAGGTTTGAGGGACTTGCCCAAGGTCACCCAGCTTTGTTTTTTTGTGTTGTTGTTGTTGTTTTGTTTTGTTTTCTTTCTTTTTCTTTTCTTTTTTTTTTTTTTTTGTAGACAGAGTCTTGCTCTGTCACCCAGGCTGGAGTGCAGTGGTGCGATCTCAGCTCACTGCAACCTCCACCTCCTGGGTTCAAGAGTTTCTCCTGCCTCAGCCTCCCAAGCAGCTGGGATTACAGGCACATGCCACCACACCCGGCTAATTTTTGTATTTTTATAGAGATGAGGTTTCACCACGTTGGCCAGGCTGGTCTCGAACTCCTGACCTCAAGTAATCCACCTGCTTTGGCCTCCCAAAGTATTGGGATTACAGGCGTGGGCTGCTACAATAAAGCAAATGTTTTATTTTAGGGAACCAGACTTTTGCACAAACTGGCCTACTAGGCAGTGCTGATCTGGTCAGCATATTCCTGCCTTGGTGTCTGGTTTATACATCAGGCTCTATGAGACTGGTTAGTGTGATTCAGTGCCAGAGCAATTGACTAAGACTCTCAGGTTTTAGATATCAAGCCACTGGGGACCTCATGAGCTAAGTGCCTTCCAGTCCTTTCCAGGTGCATAGAACTTCCCACAAGAGTGCCAGCACTGTGCTTTCGTCTTTCATCCCAAGGATCTTGTTTATGTCATTCTTTTTCTTCTACCCATCTTCACAGCAATCATTTTCTTCACTTTTCTTTTTTTTTTTTTTTTTTCCATCTTGGCCCATTGCACACCCTAAGACAAAGCAATCCGTTTTTTTTTGTTGTTGTTGTTGTTTGTGTGTTTGTTTGTTTTTTGAGACAGAGTCTCGATCCATCATCCAGGCTGCAGTGCAGCAGCGCCATCATGACTCACTACTGCCTCAACCTCTCAGGCCCGAGCAATCTTCCCAGCTTCCTGAGTAGCTGGGACCTCAGGCCTGCGCCACCACACTCTGCTAACTTGGCCTCAAGCAATCCTTCTGCCTCGACCTCCCAAAGTGCTGGGATTACAGGCATGAGCCACAGCACCCAGCCAGCAACCACTTTTAATGGCTGCAAATCTTCCACAAATGGAGGGTCCGATTACATTGTTCTTTCATCTTGGCATTTGGGCAGCTTCTAGTTTTTTGGTTTGTTTGTTTGCTTTGTTTTTGAGATGGAGTTTCGCTCTTGTTGCCCAGGCTGGAGTGCAATGGCGTGATCTTAGCTCACTACACCGCAACCTCTGCCTCCCAGGTTCAAGTGATTCTCCTGCCTCAGCCTCTTGAGTAGCTGGGATTACAGGCATCTGCCATCATGCCAGGCTAATTTTTGTATTTTTTTTAGTAGAGATGGGTTTTCTCCATGTTGATCAGGCTGGTCTGGAACTCCTGAACTCAGGTGATCCACCAGCCTTGGCCTCCCAAAGTGCTGGGATTACAGGCATGAGGCCGCACCCGGCCCTGGCAACTTCTAGTTTTTACCACTGAGGCTGATAGCGCAGTGAATGTCTTCATGTCCATAGCTTTTGTCCTCTGACTTAGCCCTTTGGAATCAATCCCCTCATATTGGTCTCTTGGTATGTGAGAGAGAGGCTCATGCGACCTTGACACTCAAAGACAAAGCTTAAGCCGGGTGTGGTGGCTCATGCCTGTAATCCCAGCACTTTGGGAGGCTGAAGTGGGTGGGTCACTTGAAGTCAGGAGTTCGAGACCAGCCTAGCAGACATGGTGAAACCCCATCTGTATTAAAAATACAAAAATTAGCTGGGCGTGGTGGTGCATGCCTGTAATCCCAGCTACTCAGGAGGCTGAGGCATGAGAATCACTTGAACCCAGGAGGCAGAGGCTGCAGTGAGCCGAGACTGTGCCACTATACTCCAGCCTGGGTGGCAGAGTGAGACACTGTCTCACAAAAGACAAAGCTTGTAAAAGTTTTCAGGTCAATGCCCTAGACTCTGGCAAGCAGCCTTAACCCCACACCATCAACTTACAGTTGTATGAGTGAAACCAAGGGAACCCCAAACTGGCTGTGCCCCAGGACCTGGGGAGATCTGCCTGGCATGAAAGGCTGTGCCCAGGACTTGTTGCTGAGAATGTTTCTTAGAAGTTGGGTGACTAAGGCTGGGCGCGGTGGCTCATGCCTTTAATCCCAGCACTTTGGGAGGCCAAGGCAGGTGTATCACTCAAGGCCAGGAGTTTGAGACCAGCCTGGCCAACATGGCAAAACCCCACCTCTAGTAAAAATACAAAAATTAGCCAGGCATGGTGGTGCATGTCTGCGGTCCCAGCTACTCGGAAGGTTGAGGCAGGAGAATAGCTTGAACCCGGGAGGTGGAGGTTGCGGTGAGCCGAGATTGCGCCACTGCACTCCAGCCTGGGCAACGGAGTGAGTCTCTATCTCAAAAAAAAAAAAAATGTTGAAGAAATTCTTTCATTCTCTACAGTTGCCTTTAACCACTTGCCTGTTGTATTTGGGGCTACTCTCCCCACCCACACCCACCACCTCCCACCAATTTGAGGTTTATCTTTTTGGGTCTGTGGACTTTTCGGCCCCATTTTGGCCAAGTGCTCCATGATGAGTTTCTGGCCTCAGGACTGTGAACACTCTCTTGCCCAGGGCAGGGAGTCGGGGTGAGCCAGTGGGCAGGCTCCACTGAGAGGGCCTTGGTGTCCACACAGGGCTGGGGTCTCCTGGATACAATGGAGCAGATGAGCCGGGAGGACATGCTGGCCATCTCAACACCCATCTTGACCAGTCTGGTGAGACAAGAGGCAGGAGGGAGGAGGCTAGTGGGTATCCCATCCAACAGCACAGTCTCTGCCCCTACCTTTCCACACTCACAGCTACCCACCTACCACCAAGCCCCTTTGTCTAACTGATCAATTTTACTTCCACTCTGGAATCTCCTTAGACACGAACCAGTGTGGTTCTCAAAGGAAAACCATCATCACCATCATCATCAAGATGAAACTGCCCGTTAATGAGCACATATTATGTGCCACGGACTATGGTGCACTGAGTGCCGGGAAAGGGATTCATTTCCTTCAATCCTCACTGCAACTCTTTTTCTTTTCTTTTCTTTTTTTTTTTTTTTTTTGAGACAGAGTCTTGCTCTGTCGCTGAGGTTGGAGTGCAGTGGCCCGATCTCGGCTCACTGCAACATCCATCTCCCTCATTCAAGTGATTCTCATGCCTCGGCCTCCCAAGTAGCTGGGATTACAGGCACCTGCCACTATGTCCGGCTAATTTTTGTATTTTAGTAGAGACAGGGTTTCACCATGTTGGCCAGGGTGGTCTCACACTCCTGACCTCAGGTGATTCGCCCGCCTCAGCCTCCCAAAGTGCTGGGATTGCAGGCGTGGAGCCACCGCGCCCGGCACTGCAACTCTTTACAGAGGAATTTTCACTAGCCCCATTTTACATATGAGGAAACTGAGGCTTGAGGTGTCATGGTGGGGAAGGGGCAGAGGCACAGTTTAAGCCAGTTCTGTCTGACCCCAGAGCCTCAGCTGTCAGACGTGGAGCTAGATAGACCTGGTGCCAAATCCCAGCCCTGGGCACTTGCCCAGTTATCCTATCCCCTCTAAGCCCATCTCTTCATCTATACATGGGGATGATACTGCCCACTCGCCTGGGCTGTTGTAAGGAGACCAGACGTTGCTTTTGAAGAGTCTACCTGGGATCTCAATACCAGGGGCTGTTCAATCTTTGTCCATTTCCCTTCTTTGGAAGCCCCTGAACCCTTCCCATTCACACAATCTCATCACTGCCCTCTGGAGCTGAGGGGAGCCCCTATCATTTCTGCTCTCACTTACTTCCCAGTTAACTTCAACCGAGCACCTGCTTCCAGGCCAGACCCTTTGCTGGGGACTTCACATAGGCTGCCAGGCAGAGACTGACTTTCAGAGAGGTTTAGCCACCTGTCTGACATCACACAGCCAAGCAGTGGTTGCAGAGCTAAGATTTGACTCCAAACCTGAGCTTATGCCAAACTCCCAGGGAGGCAGAGAGGCAGCTGGCTGTCCCCTGGACCATGAGGCCTGGTCAATGTTTGCAGCTAGTCATTTTATCATCATCATCATCGTGGAAATTGGTGTTATTATGAGCATGTGCTGCCAAAGGCAGAATCGAATCAGGCTATGAGGGAAGCTATGCTGGAGAGTCTGGGGCTTCCTGGGAGGGTCTGCCACAGCTGTGCACCCTGAGCAGGCCTGAGCCTGGCCTCTTGCCCCAGGATGTGCCCCCTGAGATGATGCCCACCATCATAGATGAATACCTAGGCAGCAACTCGGACGCACAAGCCAAACGCCAGGCGTTCCAGGAATTCATGGGTGACGTATTCATCAATGTTCCCACCTACAGTTTTTCAAGATACCTTCGAGGTAAGCCTATCCCTGGCCACCTGCCCAACCCCTCCCACTTGGACCCAGGAGCTGGGTCATCACAGGTGACATGGCATGATAGGGTGCTGGTTCCCCCGATGCCTTGCACCCCACACCCCACTGCCCCCCAAACCCCTCTTTCTCTGGGATGCAGTGTCACAGTAATGAGAGGTGTCTCCAGCAGGAAACTATGCAGAGGAGAAAACCCCAGGCTCAGAGAGGTACAATGACTCACCAAAGGTCACCCAGCAGGGCCTATCACTAATTCTCAGGGATTCACTCAATTGGGTGATTTCATCCTCTTTCAGCACTTCTGGCGGGAAAGTCTTGCTTCCTTCAAGCCTAGTAGCTAATCCCTGAAACAGACCTGGAACAGTTCCACGTTTTCAACTTTGTGACCTTGGGCAAGATACCTACCCCCTCTGTGCCTCGATTTCCTCCCTTGTAAAATGGAAATAATAATAGAATCTAATCTATTAAGTCTATTAATACAGAATCTAATCTATTGTGATGGGGATTAAATAAATGATGACACTGGCCAGGCGCGGTGGGTGGCTCAAGCTTGTGATCCCAGTACTTTGGGAGAAGCGGGAGGATCGCTTGAGCCCAGGAGTTCAAGGCCAGCCTGGGCAACATATTGATCCCAATCTCTACACAAATTTTTTAAAAATTAGCCGGGCATGGTGGTACACACCTGTAGTCCCAGATACTTGGGAAGCTGAAGTGGGAAGATCACTTGAGCGCAGGAGTCTCAGGCTGCAGTGAGCCATGATCATGCCACTGCACTCCAGCCCGGTCGACAGCGAGACCATTTCAAAGATTAAATAAAAATATTAAATTAAAATGATGACACAAAGCACACAGAATGGTGCCTGTCACCTAGCAAGCGCTCAGTAAATGTTTGCAGCTAGTCATTTTATCATCATCATCATGGAAATTGGTGTTATTATGAGCATGTGCTGCCAAAAGCAGCATCAAATCAGGCTATGAGTGCCTAACTCCCATCCCATCCTTTCTTTGCAGATTCTGGAAGCCCTGTCTTTTTCTATGAGTTCCAGCATCGACCCAGTTCTTTTGCGAAGATCAAACCCGCCTGGGTGAAGGCTGATCATGCGGCTGAGGGTGCTTTTGTGTTCGGAGGTCCCTTCCTCATGGATGAGAGCTCCCGCCTGGGTGAGGACAGACAGACAGACATGTGATCCCTAGGCTGCCAGACTCCAAGGGGCCTGGGCAGGGCTTGCAGGAACACAGGTCTCCAGTCAGCACTGAGGATCCTTGGGTCCCTTCCAAGTCCCACCTGACTCTCATTCAGTTCTGTCCCTCTCACCTTTCCAGCCTTTCCAGAGGCCACAGAGGAGGAGAAGCAGCTAAGCCTCACCATGATGGCCCAGTGGACCCACTTTGCCCGGACAGGGTGAGTGAGTGACAGGGCATAGCTGGCTTTGGGCCTGGGATGCTCAGGTCGGCCCCTCTGGGGGACAGCACAGGAAGCCTTGGTCCTCATTCATTCTTCCCACCCAGGGACCCCAATAGCAAGGGTCTGCCTCCTTGGCCCCGATTCAACCAGGCGGAACAATATCTGGAGATCAACCCAGTGCCACGGGCCCGACAGAAGTTCAGGGAGGCCCGGATGCAGTTCTGGTCAGAGACGCTCCCCAGCAAGATACAACAGTGGCACCAGAAGCAGAAGAACAGGAAGCCCCAGGAGGACCTCTGAGGCCAGGCCTGAACCTTCTTGGCTGGGGCAAACCACTCTTCAAGTGGTGGCAGAGTCCCAGCAGGGTAGCCAGCCTCTCCCCCTGCTGAGACTTTAATCTCAACCAGCCCTACATGGAGTCATGTTCCTTAAAGTGTCAGCCGCTCTGTGACTGGCATTATGCTCTTTTGAAATGTCACAAGGCTGCCTCCCACCTCTGGGCCATTGTACAAGTTCTTCCCTCTCCCTGAAGTGCCTTTCCTGCTTTCTTCGTGGTAGGTTCTAGCACATTCCTCTAGCTTCCTAGAGGACTCACTCCCCCAGGAAGCCTTCCCTGCCTTCTCTGGGCTGTGCGGCCCCAAGTCTGCCTCCATTAGAGCACAGTCCATCTGAGGCTAGCACTGTGTCTGTGTCTGTCTCCCCCTCAGAGGAGCTCTCTGAAAGTGGGGATTAGCCTAACCCCACTCTGTCACCCACACTAGGATCGGGCGGGACCTGGAGTTAGGGGATGTTTGCTGAGTGAGTGAAACACAGAGTATGGGAATGGCAGCTGCTGAACTTGAACCCAGAGCCTTCAGGTGCCAAAGCCATACTCAGGCCCCCACCGACACTGTCCACCTTGGCCAGAAGGGTGCCTGCCAGTGGCAGAGACCTGGGATGGGAGAAGTCCTGGGGCGCCAGGGGATCCAGCCTAGACCAGACCTTAGCCCCTGACTAAGGCCTCAGACTAGGGTGGGAGGGGTATCCTCCTCTCTGCTGCCCAGTCCTGGCCCCTGCACAAGACAACAGAATCCAGCAGGGCCATGAGTGTCACCCAGACCTGACCCTCACCAATTCCAGCCCTGACCCTCAGGACACTGGATGCCAGCTCCCAGCCCCAGTTCCGGGTCCTCCCTCCCTTCCTGGCTTGGGGATACCAGTTTCCGGGGAGCTCAGCACAGCTCCAAGAGCACCCACCAAGACACAGCAGGACAGACGAGGGGAGGGCATCTGGACCAGGGCATCAGTCGGGCTATTGTCACAGAGAAAAGAAGAGACCCACCCACTTGGGCTGCAAAAGGTGAAAAGCACCAAGAGGTTTTCAGAGTGGAAGTGAGAGGTGACAGTGTGCTGGCAGCCCTCACAGCCCTCGCTCGCTCTCGGTGCCTCCTCTGCCTGGACTCCCACTTTGGCAGCACTTGAGGAGCCCTTCAGCCCGCCACTGCACTGTGGGAGCCCCTTTCTGGGCTGGCCAAGGCCGGAGCCGGCTCCCTCAGCTTGCAGGGAGGTGTGGAGGGAGAGGCGCAGGCGGGAACCGGGGCCACGCGTGGCACTTGCGGGCCAGCGGAAGTTCTGGGTGGGCGTGGGCTCGGCAGGCCCCGCACTCGGAGCTGCCGGCCCTGGGCAGTGAGGAGCTTAGCACCTGGGCCAGCAGCTACTGTGCTCGATTTCTCGCCGGGCCTTAGCTGCCTCCCGGCAGGGCAGGGCTCAGGACCTGCAGCCCGCCATGCCTGAGCCTCCCCCCACCCCCGTGGGCTCCTGTGCGGCCAGAGCCCCTCCGACGAGCCCCGCCCCCTGCTCCATGGCGCCCAGTCCCATCGACCACCCAAGGGATGAGGAATGCGGGCGCACGGCGTGGGACTGGCAGGCAGCTCCACCTGCTGCCCACATGCAGGATCCACTGGGCGAAGCCAGCTGGGCTCCTGAGTCTGGTGGGGACTTGGAGAACCTTTATGTCTAGCTAAGGGATTGTAAATACACCAGTCAGCACTCTGCATCTAGCTCAAGGTTTGTAAACACACCAATCAGCACCCTGTGTCTAGCTCAGGGTTTGTGAATGCACCAGTCGACACGCTGTATCTAGCTACTCTGGTGGGGACTTGGAGAACCTTTGTGTGGACACTGTATCTAGCTAATCTAGTGGGGATGTGGAGAACCTTTGTGTCTAGCTCAGGGATTGTAAACACACCAATCAGCACCCTGTCAAAACAGACCTCTCGGCCCTCTGTAAAATGGACCAATCAGCAGGATGTGGGTGGGGCCAGATAAGAGAATAAAAGCAGGCTGCCCGAGCCAACAGTGGCAACCCGGATGGGTCCTCTTCCGCACTGTGGAAGCTTTGTTCTTCCCCTCTTTGCAATAAATCTTGCTTCTGCTCACTCTTTGGGTCCACACTGCCTTTATGAGCTATAGCACTCACCGCAAAGGTCTGCAGCTTCACTCCTGAAGCCAGTGAGATCACGAACCCACCGGGAGGAAGGAACAACTCCAGACATGCCGCCTTAAGAGCTGTAACACTCACCGCGAAGGTCTGCAGCTTCACTCTTAAGCCAGCGAGACCACGAACCCACCAGAAGGAAGAAACTCTGAACACATCTGAACATCAGAAGGAACACACTCAGGACACGCCGCCTTTAAGAACTGTAACATTCACCCGGAGGGTCCGCGGCTTCATTCTTGAAGTCAGAGAGACCAAGAACCCACCAATTCCGGACACAGAAGTAAACATTTCTTGCTTTGAGGATGAATGTACCACTACCTTAAAACACCTGGGTTTGTTTTTGTTTTTGTTTTAGAGACAGGGTCCACTCTGCTGTGCATGCTGGACTGAAGTGGCATGATTGTAGCTCACTGCAGCCTTGAACTCCTCGAACTCACTGCAGCCTCGAACTCAATCAAGCGATTCTCCCACCTCAGCCTCCCAAGTAGCTGGGACTACAAGTGAGTGTCACCATGCCTGGATAATTTTTTTAGTTTTTGTAGGGACAGGGTCTCACCATGTTGCCCAGACTGGCCTCAAACTCCTGGCCTCAAATGATCTTCCTGGTTCGGCCTTCCAAAACACTGGGATTGCAGGTGTGACCCACTGTGCCCAGCCAACACCTGGATTTCAATACATATCCCAGAGTCTTCCCTGCCCCCGTTATGCCATCCTACCAGCTCCAGTCCCACAAATGCCCTTCCTCAGTCAGACTGAGCTGCTGGCTGCTGATGGGTGCGTGAAAAGCATTTTCATTTTCTTTTTTCTTTCTTTCTTTCTGTCTTTTTTTTGAGACGGAGTTTCACTCTTGTTGCCCAGGCTGGAGTGCAATGACACGATCTCAGCCCACTGCAACCTCCACCTCCCGGGTCCAAGCGATTCTCCTGCATCAGCCTCCTGAGTAGCTGGGATTACAGGTGCCCACCACCACGCCCAGCTAATTTTTTGTATTTTTAGTAGAGACAGGGTTTCACCATGTTGACCAGGCTGGTCTCGAACTCCTGACTTCAGATGATCCACCCGTCTCGCCTCCCAAAGTGCTAGGATTACAGGCGTGAGCCACCACGCCCGGCCGGCATTTTCATTTCCAACTGGAACCAGCTCTGTTCTGGGAAGTCCATTTTGGGGAGGAAGGAGAGACAGAAAGCCAGAAGGGCTCTGAGTCATGTCATTCCCCTGCTTGAAAGTTCCTGGTGACTCCCTGTCTCCCTTAGGACAAGTCCAAGTTCTCCACGTGCCACTGAAGTCCTGCTATTTTCATCCCCTTCCTTCCACCAGGAAGCTGGTAGAGCTTCACAAGTAGACAGGCCCTGGCTGGGCGCGGTGGCCCAGGCCTGTAATCCCAGCACTTTGGGAAGCCGAGGCAGGTGGATCACCTGAGGTCAGGAGTTTGAGACCAGCCTGGCCAACATGGTGAAACCTTGTCTGTACTAAAAATACAGAAATTAGCCAGGTGTGGTAGTGTGCACCTGTAGTCCCAGCTACTAGAGAGGCTGAGCCAGGAGAATCACATGAACCCGGGAGGCAGAGGTTGCAATGAGCCGAGATCATGCCACTGCACTTCAGCCTGGGTGACAGAGTGAGACCTTGTCTCAAAAACAAAACAAAACAAAACAGGACCCAATAATACAGTGTGTAACTGGGACACGAAGGGCTATGAGGACACAGAGACGTAGACCAGCCCAGACTTGGGGGACAGGGAAGGAGGGACATCTCAGCTGAGACCCGAGGAATAAACAGAGGCTACTCAACCATGCAGACCAGCGTAGAAGACTGGAAGGGTGGGGAACAGGGGAAGGGTGTGCCTGGCAGGGGGAACAACAGGAGCAGAGGCCTGAAGGATGCAATGTGTGGAGGAATCGCAGCTCTGCAGGGCTGGAGAGGTCAGCAAAGAGCAGACGTGAGAGGACTTGTGGGCTGCGACGGGGGGCGGCATGGACTTGACGCTCATGGAAGCCCTGTTGTATGGTTGAGGGTGGCTGGGAGAGGGGAGAGGAGGGGGAGAGCAGGGAGAACAGGGAGGGGACCAGGGTGGGCTGCCAGGTGGACGGAGAGGCACTGGTGGGCTCCAGATTTAGAGTCCACAGACAAGATCGGAAGACTGACCAGACACAGAGGTCAGGGAAAAGAAGCCCCGCCAGGGCAGCCTTAAGGCAAGTAGGAGCAGACCCAGAAATCAGGGGTCTGGTGTGGGCCACCCTGGATGTACAAAGAGGCCTCTTCCTCCGGGCCTGACGGTGGCCCACACAGGACAGCCATGGGGGTGTGTGTGTTGGGGGGTGTTACCAGGTTGGGTATAGCCAACACCAGCAGGCCCTGGAGAGGGTGGGCAAGCCGGCTGCTGAGGCCTCAGACCCTGTCCTAGCTCCAGCCCTCTCTGCCAAGGGCATCCTTCACCCAGGGAGGGAGGAGAATGTCTGGTACCACCCCAGGGGCCGGGGAATATGACCTGCCAGGCAGAGGGGATTCCAGGCCTCATGCCTCTCTATTCTCTCTTCCCTGAGGCTCCCTGAAGGCCCCTCCATGCTCTAGGACCCAGCAGCCATGCAGAGCTCAAGGGAGCAAGCCAAAGACTCAGACAGGCTTGGCCCTGCAGAACAGGGACTGGTGGGCCGGGCGCGGTGGCTCACGCTTGTAATCCCAGCACTTTGGGAGGCCGAGGCGGGCGGATCACGAGGTCAGGAGATCGAGACCACAGTGAAACCCCATCTCTACTAAAAATACAAAAAAATTAGCCGGGCGTGGTGGCGGGCGCCTGTAGTCCCAGCTACTCGGAGAGGCTGAGGCAGGAGAATGGCGTGAACCCGGGAGGCAGAGCTTGCAGTGAGCCGAGATTGCGCCACTGCACTCCAGCCTGGGTGACAGAGCGAGACTCCGTCTCAAAAAAAAAAAAAAAAAAAAAAGAACAGGGACTGGTGGACCCGGGAGCCTCCCAGTGGTAGGGCCACAGGAAGGGCCAAGTGAACGGTGTAGGGGTGTGAGCACCAGGGGGCGCTGCAGGATCAGACCTGCACACCTGGACCCCGCCACAGGATGAGGTCCTAGCAGATGCTTCCAGTATCTACCCAAGGCCAAACTTAGTTACTCACACGACCTGACGATCTCACACACACACACTCACGGATAGGGTTCCTATGAGTTCCACCATTTACTGGGTGTGTATCTTTTATTTTATTTCTATTTTTTATTTTTGTTGAGATAGAGTCTCACTCTGTCACCAAGGCTGGAGTGCAGTGGTGCAATCTTGGTTCACTGCAACTTCTGCCTCCAGGGTTCAAATGATTCTTGTGC
Source organism: Hylobates moloch (assembly GCF_009828535.3). Lineage (NCBI taxonomy): Eukaryota > Metazoa > Chordata > Mammalia > Primates > Hylobatidae > Hylobates > Hylobates moloch. Next base: position 102,572,906 of record NW_026652281.1, read on the forward strand.
CTCAGCCTCCCAAGTAGCTGGGATTACAGGCGCACACCACCACACCCAGCTAATTTTTGTATTTTTAGTAGAGACAGTGTTTCACCATGTTTGCCAGGCTGGTCTCGAACTCTTGGCCCCAAGTGATCCACCCACCTCAGCCTCCCAAAGTGCTGGGATTACAGGCATGAGCCACTGCACTCAGCCACGGATGTGTATCTTTGAGTAAGCTATGTATCCTCTTTGTTCCTCAGTTTTCTCATCTGTAAAATGAGAGTAAGGATAGTGACTCCCTTCCTAGGTCTGGCTGTGAGTACTGAAACATCATTAGCATAAAGCACCTAGAGTCGTGCTTGACACACAGCCAGTGCTAAATAAGTGCTCCCTGGCACAGGTATAAACACTCCGCTCGCAATGTCCAAAAAAAATCATATGGCTCCTCGACTACAACTCAAACATGGAAGAATTGGGGTATGTCAGGAAGCATCATAATTTTGGCACGAGTCTCTTCCACCTTAAAATAACTTCTGCGACTAGGTGCAGTTGCTCATGCCTGTAACCCCAGCACTTTGGGAAGCAGAGGTGGGAGGATCGCTTGAGGCCAGGAATTTAAGACCAGCCTGGGCAACATAGCAAGGCCCCATCTGTACAAAAAGTTTTAAAAATTAGCCAGATGTTGTGTCTCACACCTATAGTAGTGTGAGGCAGGAGGATGGCTTGAGCCCAGGAGTTCGAGGTTACAGCGAGCTGATTGAGCCACAACACTCCAGGCTGGGCAACAGAGTGAGACCCTGTCTCTAGGTAAATAAATAACTTCTGGGCCTGTAGCTGCCCAAAAGAATTGGTGGGTGGGCCCCTGGGAGGCTCTGAATGGCAGGTTGAGTGTCATATAGAGTCTGTGTCCCTCCCTGGGGACTTCAGGGAAGCCATGTTCAAGCTCCTCCCCAGTCTGTCTATAGCCCCACCTCCTGGGTTTTAGCCACCCCCCTTCTCCACTTATGCACCGCCCCCCACCTCCACCCCAGTTCCCAGTCCAGCCTGCCCAGGCTCTGGGAAGGCTACTGCAAGAACAGGAAGGAACTTGGCAGGGGAACGCCAGTTCTGGTTCTTGGAAATAGTGGCGCCCACATGGCCTTCTTTCCCTGCCTTAGCCTGCCTGCCTTCCTTCCCATCATCCCCAGACCTCCCACACTTTGGGGCATCGTTGCCACTAGAGCCTCTCTTCAGGTGAGGTTGCCCCTCCCTGCTGCCCCCAAGCTGGCCCCTTCCCACTCTTCGGACCTTGACCAAGACCCCAGGAAACAAGGCAATCGCTGGCGGTGTGGGTAGGGGTGAGGTCCAGGCTTCTCCCGGCCACCCACTGAGCTCTCCTCTGAGCCCAAGCCTACTCACACCTGGCCTCTCCCGCAGGCCTCTGGGCGGTCCTCTGGGGTTCCGAGAGGACTCCACCTTACAGATGAGGAATTTAGAATCAGAGAGGGGCAATACTGTGCCTGAGGCCACACAGAGTGAGAACAAAGCCAGGACTCACACCCAAGTTTACTGGCCTTCAAACTCCAAGTCCTTCCCCTCCAGCATGTGCCCTCATGTCTAGGGTGGGCTTTGCAGGTGCTGGAGTTGGGGTCTAGTGGGCTGACTTAGGTGGGGGGACTGGGATTCTAGTTAGGCCAGCAAGGGAGGCCCAGAGGAGGGGTTTTGCAAGGCAGTGGCTTCAGACTGGGGCTGGACAGCCCGCAGGGAGATGACAGGGGCCAGCCCTGCTCTCCCTCAGATGCCTTTGTGAGTTCCCTCTGTCCTTTGGGCCTGGACTGTGGCTCCTGGAGTTTGTCAGCGTGCACAGTGCTACCCCAGCCAGACTGCAGGGCCTCAGTCCTACCAACCGGGTGTGCAGGTGCAGAGGAGTGTGCAGGTGCAGGGGAGCCTGTGGAGGGAAGGGCCATGTTGAGCTTCCCTACCCAAGGAGGGTGGGCCTCTAGGCCCTGTTCCCCTCAAGCACCATCCGAGGGCGCAAGGAAGAGAAGATCCTGAGCCAGGACATATCGACTCTGGGAGGAGATGAGCAGCCGTGGGAGGCGATGAAACCCCCAGGCCTCCCAGGAGACCAGGTAACCCTCAGGGCAGGCCCAGAATCACCACGGGGTCTCAGAGTAATAAGGCTGACCAGGTGAGTAGCCAGAGCCCCTCACCTCCACCTGCTCCCACCTCCTGAGGCACCTCTGTGATGACACAGGACAAGCCCCAGGAGTTAGTGCCCAGCCTTGGCCAGGACCATCCCCTGGGGTGGGAGCTACCTAAAGTTGCCACCCCAAGGAAGGCCTGGAAGCAATCTGACTCACCATATGCCTAGGGCGAGTCCTGGTCAGGCCCTGTCTGTTACTCTGTGACCCCCAGACCACAACACGGCCGGCCTGGCCTGCCTGGCCCTGGCCCGCCTCCCGGACCCTCACCATGCCCTAGGACTGACATTAGTACAGGGCTGCACCTCGGTCCCCATGTGGCTAGCTGGAGGCATGCCTGGGTCTTGGCCCGAGCCTGGGGAGTGGGGCTGGAAAGTACCAGGCCAGAATTCTGGGTAAGAGACAGCATTGGGCCAAGCATGGTGGCTTATGCCTGCAATCCCAACACTTGGCCTCCCAAGGAGGCCAAGGTGGAAGGATTGCTTGAGCCCAGGAGTTTGAGAACAGCTTAGGCAATATAGTGAGACCCCTGTCTCTACAAAAACATTAGCCAGGCATAGTGGCTGTGATCCCAGCTACTTGGGAGGGTGAAGTGGGAGGATCTTTGAACCCAGGAGGTCAGGGCGGCAGTGAGCTGTGATGGTGTCCTTGCACTCCAGCCTGGGTGACAGAGTGAGACTCTGTCCTTTTACAGGACTGAGGGGCTTCAGCAGATCAGTCCTGGCCTCCAAGACACCCCGGAAGGAGACGAGCTGGGTCTTGCAGGATAACTAGGATTTCATCTGTCCCTTCCAAGACTCTTTGCAGCTTAGCGCTCTGTCAGGAGTCAGTCCTTCCACAAAACTCCCCCTACCCATTTCCTTTGTGTTTTTTTCTCTCTCTCTCTCTTTCTCTCTCTTTCCCTCTTTTTTGAGACAAGGTCTTGCTGTGTCACCCAGGCTTGAGTCTTTGTGTTTTCTTCTTTCTCTCCCTTTCTTTTCTTTTCTATTCTCTTCTTTCTTTCCCTTCCTTCCTTTTCTTTTCTTTTCTTTCTCTCTCTCTCTCTCCTTCCTTCCTGTCTAAAACAAAAAACAAAAAACAAAACTGAAGCTTATCCTGATTAGGTAAAATGTATATGGTAAGCCCTAAAACAAACACTTAAAACAATGATGACAAAAACAAAATTAAAAATACACAGTGAAGTAAATCATTAAAGAAATAAGGCCAGGCATGGTGGCTCACGTCTATAATCCCAGCACTTTGGGAGGCTGAGGCGGGCAGATCACTTGAGGTCAGGAGTTTGAGACCAGCCTGGCCAACGTGGTGAAACCCCATCCTACTAAAAATACAAAAATTAGCTGTGCATGATGGCGCACACCTGTAATCCCAGCTACTCAGGTGGCTGAGGCAGGAGAATCGCTTGAACCTGGGAGGCGGAGGTTACAGTGAGCTGAGATGGTGCCATTGCACTCCAACCTGGGCAACAGAGTGAGACTCTCACAAAAAAAAAAGAAAGAAATTTAGATACATACCAGAAAGTATTTACTTAATACAAAGAAAGCAGTAAAGGATAAATAAAAGACAAAAAAACACAAGATACATGGAAAAGAAGAAGTAAATTGGCAGTTGGTTTATAGTGAACTTCGTGGGCCGACTTATACACAAATTTTTTTCAAGAAATTTATTAAACATTTATGGAGATTTGTAACAAATTGAGAAAACTGGCAGATGAACTGCCACCCCTGAGATGTTGAGACCAACCTACCCTCTTTCTTCTTCTCCTCCTCAGCCTACTCAACATGAAGATAAGGATGAAAACTTTATGATGATCCACTTCCATTTAATGAATAGTAGATATATTTTCTCCTTTTTGTGATTTTCTTAACATTTTCTTTTCTCTAGCTTGCTTTATTGTAAGAATACATTATATAATACATATGACATACAAAATATGTGTTAATTGGCCAGGTGCAGTGGCTCACACCTGTAATCCCAGTACTTTGGGAGGCCGAGGTGGGCAGATCAGCTAAGGCCAGGAGTTCAAGACCAGCCTGGGCAACATGGCGAAACCTCGTCTCTAACAAAAAATACAAAAATTAGCCTGGCATGGTGGCAGGCACCTGCAATCCCAGCTACTCAGGAGGCTGAGGCAGAAGAATTTCTTGAACCCGGGAGGTGGAGGTTGCAGTGAAGCCGAAATCACGCCACTGCATTCGAGCCTGGGTGTCAAAAATAAAAAACAAAAAAAGTGTTAATCGACGACTATGTTATCAGTAAGGCTTCCAGCCAACAGTATGCTATTAGTAAAGTTTATTGGGTGTCAAAAGTTATATGCAGATTTTCAACTGCATGGCGGTCAACGCCCCTAACACCCACATTGTTCAAGGGTCAACTATATACTTAAGAGTGGAATTGCTGGGTTATATGGCAACTCTATGTTTCATCATTTGAGGAACTGCCAAACTGTCTTCTAAAACCACTGTTTTCTACACCACTTTATATTCCCACCAGCGATCTATAAGATTTCTTCACTTTGTCAAAATTTATCGTCCGACTTATTTATTTATTTTGAGATAGTGTCTTGCTCTATCACCCAGGCTGGAGTGCAGTGGAACAGTTTTGGCTCACTACAAACTCCGCCTTTGAGGCTGAAGCAGTTCTTCTGCATCAGCCTCCCGAGCATCTGGGATTACAGGCGCCCACCACCACACGCAGCTAATTTTTGTAATTTTAGAAGAGACAGGGTTTCACCATGTTGGCCAGGCTGGTCTCGAACTCCTGACCTCAAGTGATCCACCTGCCTTGGCCTCCCAAAGTGCTGTGATTACAGGTGTGAGCCACTGCACCTGAGCCAACTTTATTCTTTTGCATATGGCATGATCCAGTTTTCCCAACATCATTTGTTGGAAAGACTATTCTTTCCCTTATTGAATGGTCTTGACACCTTTGTTGAAAATCAGTTCACCTTGGCCAGGAATGGTGGCTCACACCTGTAATCCTAGCACTTCGGGAGGCCGAAGCAAGAGGGTCATTTGAGCCCACGAGTTCAAGACCAGCCTGGGCAACCTAGTGAGAGTCCATCTCTGAAAATAAATAAACTAATTAAATCAGTTAACCATAGAGACATGGGTTTATTTATGGACTCTCAATTCTGTATATCTGTCTTATGCCAGCACCATACTCTCTCTCTCTCTCTCTTTTTTTTTTTTTTTTTTTTGACAGTCTCACTCTGTTGCCCAGGCTGGAGTGCAGTGGCACCATCTCAGCTCACTGCAAGCTTTGCCTCCCCAGTTCACGCCATTCTCCTGCCTCAGCGTCCCAAAGTGTAGTCACAGCTACAGTAGCTGGGACTACAGGCACCCACCACCACGCCCGGCTAATTTTTTTCTTTCTTTTTTCTTTTTCTTTTTTTTTTTTCTTTTTTTTATTTTTAGTAGAGACACGGTTTCACCGTGTTAGCCAGGAATGGTCTCGATTTCCTGACCTCGTGATCCGCCTGCCTCGGCCTCCCAAAGTGCTGGGATTACAGGCGTGAGCCACTGCGCCCGGCCCAGTACCACGCTCTCTTAATAGCATTTCTTCCTCATAAGTTTTGAAGTAGGGACATGTGAGTTCTTCTACTTTGTTCCTTTTCAAGATTGTTTTGCTTGAAGTGGGACCAGAGACATGTGCCACCCACACCTGGATAATTTCCTTTTATTTTTTGTAGAGAAGGGATCTCACTATGTGGCCCAGGCTGGTCTCAAACTCCTGGGCTCAAGTGATCCTCCTGCCTTGGTGTCTCAAAGTGCTGCGATTACAGACATGAGCCACTATGCCTGGCCACTTCTGTCACTTTTTGCTTCATATATTTTAGTGCTCTGTTATCTGGTACATATATGTTTATAATTGCATGTCTTCCTGATAGATTGACATTTTTATCATTATAAAATACTCTTCTTTATCTCTAGTAATATTTTAAAAGTCTGCATTGCCTGATACTAGCCTAGCCACTCCAACTTTCTTGTGGTTACTGTGTCCATGATATACTTTTCCCCATTCTCTCTTATTTTCAATTTATTTGTATCTTTGACTCTAAAGTCTGTCTCCTGTAGAGAGCATATAGGGGACTTTTTAAAAAATCCAATCTGGGCTGAATGTGGTGGCTCACGCCTGTAATCCCAGCACTTTGGGAGGCCAAGGCTGGTGGATCACTTAAGGTCAGGAGTTCAAGACCAGCCTAGCCAATATGGTGAAACCCCATCTGTACTAAAAATACAAAAAAAAAAAAATAATTAGCTGGGCGTGGTAGCGCATGCCTGTAATCCCAGCTACTCGGGAGGCTGAAGCAGGAGAATCACTTGAACCCAGGATGCAAAGGTTGCAGCGAACCAAGATCATGCCATTGCACTTCCAGCCTGTGTGACAGAGCAAGACTTTGTCTCCAAAAAATGAATAAATAAAATTAAAAAAAAAAATCCCATCTGACAGTCTCTGCCTTTTGACTGGATTGTTTAATCCACTCACATTTAATGTTATTCCTGACATAGTTGGATTTACTGCTGTCATTTTACTTTTTGTTTTCCATGTGTCTGGTGTCTTTTTTGTCTTCTATTTATCCTTTACTGCTTTCTTTGTTTTAAGTAAATGTTTTCTAGTGAAGTATTTAAATTTCTTTAATAATTAATATCACTGTATATATTTTTTTTTTTTTTTTTTTGAGACGGAGTCTCGCTCTGTCGCCCAGGCTGGAGTGCAGTGGCGCAATCTCGGCTCACTGCAAGCTCCGCCTCCCGGGTTCACGCCATTCTCCTGCCTCAGCCTCTCCGTGTAGCTGGGACTACAGGCGCCAGCCACCACGCCCGGCTAATTTTTTGTATTTTTAGTAGAGACGGGGTTTCACCGTGGTCTCGATCTCCTGACCTCGTGATCCGCCCGCTTCGGCTTCCCAAAGTGCTGGGATTACAAGTGTGAGCCACCGCGCCCGGCCTATCACTGTATATTTTTAGTTTTGTTGTTGTTATTGTTGTTTTTAGTGGTTGTTTTAAGGCTTACCATATACATTTTACCTAAAGAGAATCAGCTTCAGAGGTTTTTTTGGGTTTTTTTTGTTTTGTTTTGAGACAGGGTCTCACTCTGTTGCCTAGGCTGGAGTGCAGTGGCATGATCTCGGCTCACTGCCACCTCCATCTCCTGGGCTCAGGTGATCCTCCCACCTCAGCCTCCCAAGTAGCTGGGAGTACAGGGATGCACCACCACCCCCAGCTAATTATTTTTTACATTTTTAGTACAGACAAGGTTTCACCATGTTACCAAGGCTGGTCTTGAACTCCTGGGCTCAAGCAATCCACCCACCTTGGCCTCCCAAAGTGCTGGGGTTATAGGTGTGAGCCACAGTGCCTGGCCCTATCTCTACTAGCTTAATTTCAGTGAGATATAGAAACATTATTCCTGTATATCCCTATTCACTTTTCACCCTTTTGTGGTATTATTGTTATATGTATTACATCTATTAATGTTACAAGCCCAAAAATACATTGTACGATTGTTATTTTACTGTTTTCATTTTGTTAGCCCAATGCAGCTTACTTCCACCCACCTCCTTTGTGTTGTCATTGGCAAATATATTAAATTTCTACATGTTACAGGCCAATAATACACTTTATGCATGTTCTTTTATAAATTGCCTTGGTCAATTTTTGCTTTAAATCTTTTATAAATTGCTGTTTTAAGTTAAGGTTTTTAAAAAAGGAAAAAAATTATTCTGTGTTTTATAATTACAACTTTCCTCTTTAAGCAATAAAAGAGCCACAGATATGGGGAATTACACAGACATCACAATCTCCACCATGCTGTGGTGTGCCCCGTGCAGTCCCTCCCACTTAACAGCAATTTGTTTAATCCTCACAACAACCCTCACAATTAGTCATTGTTAGCTCTGTTTTACAGATGGGACAATTGAAGCTCAGAAGGGTCTTCTGGGACACGTGGATGGTAAGAGACTAAGTGAGCTTGGGGCCTACATCTTGTTTTTTTGTTTTTTTGTTTTTTGAGATGGAGTCTGGTTCTGTCATCCAGGCTGGAGTGTAGTGGTGCGATCTCAACCTGCATCCTCCACCCCCCTGCCGGTTCAAATGATTCTCCTGCCTCAGCCTCCCAAGTTGCTGGGAGTACAGGTGTGTGCTACCACACCGAGTTAATTTCTGTATTTTTAGTAGAGATGAGGTTTCACCATGTTAGGCAGGCTGATCTTGAACTCCTGACCTCAGGTGATCCACCACCTTGGCCTCCCAAAGTGCTGGGATTACAGGCGTGAGCCACCGCGCCCGGCCTGTTGGGGCCGACATCAGTCAGTCTCAGAGATCAATGCTTATTCCACAGCACGACTTCCTTCCCTTTGCTCAACCAAGATACATAGGAATGTTCTCAAGAAAATTCTACTAAGAGACTCAGGCAAATAACACCCAGGCTTTCTGAGAAAAGACTGATTCTCGGAAAAGATGATGCTGTACCAGGACTACCTCACTGAAAACTCTGCTAAGAGACTCAGGCAAATAACACCCAGGCTTTCTGAGAAAAGGCTGATTCTCAGAAAATATGATACTGTACCAGGACTACGTGGTTGACGTGGCTGCCCACTCAACATCCCCTGTGCCCCATGTGAGCATCAGATGGGGCACACATGTGTCCTGGGCACCTCATCACGGTACCTGGCCTGGCACGACTGCTTCCCATATGGGCTGGGTGAAAGGTTGTTGCTTCCCCAGGGACAGGTGGCAGGAGTAGAGCCAGAGGTTGGCAGAACTCGTCCTTGAGGCCCACACAGATGTGGCCAAGGAGCTGCATAGCTGAGTGGGGGAGTCTATGTGTGGCTGGCCCCTAGGCCTAGCAGGTGGATTCACAATCTTGTCTGTCTTCCCCACTGCCCCCTTCCCCTGTCCTCTGCCCGACAGCTTGTCCTGTGCCTTCTGAACTTTGTCCTGTGCCTTCTGAACTTTGTCCTGTGCCTTCTGAACTTTGTCAGATCCTGGGCAGCAAAACAAGCAGCTTCCTCACCTCCCACAGCCTAATATCCATACTTCTATTGATGTGGCCACAGCCTATAGGAGAACCTGGCAGAATGAGGCTGTGAGGATAGGCAGGCAGTCAACAGAGAGAGATGTGGTCCAGGCCAGGTGGAGCTGCTGGTAGTCCTTGCTTTCCTGGTCCTGCCCGCCCTGTCCTCCCATCCCTGCCCCTTTAAACCTCACACTGACTGAACCCTCAACTAATGTTCATTTTTTTAAATATGGAAAATACCACTTTGAGAGGCTGAGTCAGGTGGATCACCTGAAGTCAGGAGTTCGAGATTATCCTGGCCAACATGGTAAACATGCTACTAAAAATAGAAAAATTAGCTGGCTGTGGTGGTGAGCACCTGAATTCCCAGCTACTCAGGAGGCTGAGGCAGGAGAATCGCTTGAACCCAAGAGGTGGAGATTGCAGTAAGCCAAGATCATGCTATTGCACTCCAGCCTAGGCAACATGAGTGAAATTCTGTCTCAAAAAATAAATACATAAATAAATATGGAAAATATGTGACCAGGCGTGGTGGCTCATGCCTGTAATCCCAGCACTTTGGCAGGCCAAGGCGGGCAGATCACATGAGCTGACAAGTTTGAGACCAGCCTGGCCAACATAGTGAAACCCTGTCTCTACAAAAAATAAAAAAATTAGCTGGGTGTGGTGGCATGTACCTATAATCCCAGCTGCTCAGGAGGCTGAGGTGGGAGAATCACCTGAGCCCAGGAGGCAGAGGTTGCAGTGAGCCGAGATCATGCCACTGCGCTCCAGCCTGTGTGACAGTGAGATCTCATCTAAAAAAAAAAAAATTATATTTTTAAAAGTGGAAAATACATAGAATTTTTAAAATGAAATGAAAAATCAAGGTAGCTTATGACCCTAGGCCAACCTCACAGATACCATTTTATTTTCAATCCTACCTGTCTGCTGTTATTTTAGACATCTTTGGAGTGTTTTTGATTGTTTTTTAAAGACTGGGTCTTGATCTGTTGCCCAGGCTGGATTGCTGGCATGATCATAGCTCACTGCAGCCTCCAACTCCTGGGCTCAAGTGATCCTCCTGCCTCAGCCTCCCACTTTGGAGTATTTTGATGTGTATGTTCCATGCCTAATCTGATCGTATTCAATATGCAATTTCAAATTCTATCTTTTCCAAGTTGACCTGTGGCTGGGTGAGTTGACTCACGTCTGTAATCCCAGCACTTAGGCAGGCCAAGGTGGGCAAATCATGTGAGCTCACGAGTTTGAGACCAGCCTGGCCAACACGGTGAAACCCTGTCTCTACTAAAAATACAAAAATTAGCCAGGCATGGTGGCACACACCTGTAGTCCCAGCTACTCGGGAGGCTGAGGCAGGATAATTGCTTGAACCCAGGAGGCAGTGGCTGCAGTGAGCCGAGATCGCACCACTGCACCCCAGCCTGGGCAACAGAGCGAGACTCCGTCTCAAAATAAACAAACCAAAACCAATACTTTTCTCAAGTACTGGTGACAACAGCTAACACAGTATACTGCATTTAAAGTATATTGACCTGCATTAACTCATGAACCCTCACTACAACCTCGTGAGATACATCCTGTTACTATACTAATTTTACAGATGGAGAAATTGAGGTTCAGAGAAGTTAAGTGACTTGCCCAAGGTCACAGAGCAAGTAAGTGGCAGCAATGGGATTCAAACATGGGCAAACCACCACACTAAGCCATCTGCTACTGTGGAATCTTGTAGAACATGCTACTAACTGACCCTGCAGCATATATTATATTCTGTAGATGTAACATCCTTTCTTCACCCATCCCCTCCATTTGTGTTCGGGTGAGGCCATTATCAACAAGGCTGTAGGACACCAATCATGTGAATAATTGTGTGTGTGTGTGTGTGTGTGTGTTTTGGATGGTTTTCTGAACCAAATTTGTCAGTCAAAGGATGCAGGTGGGTTTCAGGCTCTTCCTCTACGTTGTTCAATGACTTTAGGAAGGACCGCATGATTCACACGCCTGCCATCAGAAAACCAAGACACCTGCTTCACCAACTGCGGGGGTACCATGGTGGGGACACTGGACACTGATGTGTCATCCCAGACCCCAGGATGCAGTGAACTTGAATTCTCCAAGCTACTTCAGCACATGAGAATTTTCTAGAAAATGGTCTGAGAACCATTTCCACAACTCCTGGGCCCTTCAGCCATTCAAGGCTTGAAAGAGAGTTGAAAGTGGGTTTTGACCAGATGTGGTGGCTCACGTCTGTAATCCCAGCACTTTGGGAGGCTGAGGCGGGTGGATCACTTGAGATCAGGCATTCGAGACCAGACTGGCCAACATGGTGAAACCCTGTCTTTACTAAGAATACAAAAATTAGCCGGGAGTGGTGGCACAGGCCTGTAGTCCCAGCTACTTGGGAGGCTGAAGCAGGAGAATCACCTGAACCCAGGAGGCAGAGGTTGCAGTGAGCCGAGATCGGGCCACTGCACTCCAGCCTGGATGACAGAGTGAGACCCTGTCTCAAAAATAAATAAATAGGCCAGACACGGTGGCTCTTGCCTGTAATCCCAACACTTTGGGAGGCCGAGGCAGGCGGATCACGAGGTCAGAAGATTGGGACCATCCTGGCTAACACGATGAAACCCTGTCTCTACCAAAAATACAAAAAGTTACCCGGGCGTGGTGGCAGGCGCCCGTAGTCCCAGCTACTCAGGAGGCTGAGGCAAGAGAATCACTTGAAACCGGGAGGCGGAGCTTGCAGTGAGCCGAGATGGTGCCACTATACTCCAGCCTGGTCGACAGAGTGAGACTCTGTCTCAAAAAGATAAATAAATAATAAAAGTGGGTTTTGTTTTTTGTTTTTTGTTTTGGGGTATTTTGGTTAGAGACAGAGTCTTAGTCTGTTTTGACTGCCTGGGCTCAATTGATCCTCCTGCCTCAGCCTCCCATGTAGCTGGGTCTACAGGCATGTACCACCACATCTGGCTGACTTTTTAATTTTTTGTAAAGACAGAGTCTCACTATGTTGTCCAGGCTGGTCTTGAACTCCTGGCCTTAAGTGGTCCTCCTGCCTTGGCCTCCCGAAGTGCTGGGATTACAGGCGTGAGCCACTGCAAGTTAACATGTTATGCTGGGGAGGAGTTAGGAGAGAGATTTTCTTTGTAGAGAGCTGTTACCTCGCTGTGAGTTCTCACCCCACTTCTTTCCCCTCAAGCGTGTGGGCATGAGACCATGGGGAGGATGAGTGGTGCTTTCCACCATAGGAGGCTCAGCCTGCCAGAGCCTGACTCCCCCCTGCCATCGTGAGTGGGGCAGAAGGGGCTGCAATAGGATGGGCCACACCTCTGCTGAGGTGGGGCAAGGGATATTGGAGGTTTGCCCATGTAGACCCCACAGGATAAGTGTCAGAGGCAGGGGTGGGGGATCATCTTGAGCCTTCATTAGAGGAGCATAGAGCCCAGGCAGCAATGATTGGGCAGTGAATGCCACATTCCTTGGGACTGAGGAAGGGTCACAAGGATGGGAACTGTGGGAGAGGAGTCCCAAATAAAAAGCATCTCCGAAGAACTCAGAAAATTGACTGTGAAAGAAGGAGGAGGCTTTAACCATCTGTCAGGCCTATAGAGCAAGAGGCTGTGGGCCAAGGGAGAAGTTCTCTGTTCCCCTGCCTTTTCCCCTCCCCAGCACAGAAGCCCAACAGACCCTCTTTTCACAAAGATGGGCCAGGACCCCAGACGTTGGGGGTACACGAAGAGAGGAAACATCTTACCTTTTTATTTTTTCTTTGAGATGGAGTCTCACTCTGTCACCCAGGCTGGAGTATAGTGGCGCCATCTCGGCTCACTGCAAGCTCCGCCTCCCGGTTTCAAGCGATTCTCTTGCCTCAGCCTCCTGAGTAGCTGGGACTACGGGCGCCTGCCACCACGCCCGGGTAATTTTTTTGTATTTTTAGTAGGGACGGGGTTTCATCGTGTTAGCCAGGATGGTCTCAATCTTCTGACCTCGTGATCCGCCTGCCTCGGCCTCCCAAAGTGTTGGGATTACAGGCATGAGTCACCGTGCCCGGCCTATTTATTTATTTTTGAGACAGGGTCTCACTCTGTCACCCAGGCTGGAGTGCAGTGGCTTGATCTCGGCTCACTGCAACCTCCGCCTCCCAGGTTCAAGCCATCCTCCTGCCTCAGCCTCCTGAGTAGCTGGGACTACAGGCACACACTACCACACCCGGCTAATTTTTGTATTCTTTGTTTTAGTAGAGACAGGGTTTCACCATGTTGGCCAGGCTGGTCTCGAACTCCTGACCTCAGGTGATCCGCCCACCTCAACCTTCCAAAGCGCTGGTATTACAGGCGTGAGCCACCACACCCAGCCCCATCTTACCTTTGACTGAAGATGGGACTGCTGTCTCCTTGCTTCCACCTCCCACACTTGCTCCTGTGGCTCCAAACTTCAAACAGGATCTTTCTTTGCCTGGCCCACTCCTCCTCATCCTTTACTTAGAAGATTAGATCTTTTCCAGGGAATCTTCCTTCCCACCACCCGGCCCTGGGCTCACTCCTCAGGTGCCCCTCTGGGCTCCCACATTATGGTTGCTTTCAGGTCCAGCTTCCCCATGCGGACTATGAACCTGTGAGGACAGCCAAGGGTCAGGATGTGCCCCAGGAAAGGCAGGGAAGAGGCTGGACAAGGCACTGAGGAGCAGGGAGGCCCAAGACCCTTAAATCCACAGACAGGAAGCCTTGGCTGAAGGGCCAAGTAACCAGGTGTTCTACTTCAATCTTGGCACCCACTGTATGCTTAGACCTTGACTCATACATGTTCCGCTTTAAGCCACTGCACAGATAAGCAAACGGGGCAGAGATTGCAGGCTGATCAGTTTGTCTGAAGAGCCAAGATCAGCTAGCGCGACCTGTCGCCCAAGGCAGAGACAAGGCTGTGGGCTGGTCAGAAGCTGGTTACAATTCCTCCCGCCCTAGTACTCGCTGGCAGGGATTAAGAGCAGATAAAAGCGTGCTCACACACTGTAGACACGGCTACCATGCCATCCACAGTGTTGCCATCACTCCTGCCCACAGCAGGAGCTGGCTGGAGCATGAGGTGGATTCTGTGCTCGAGCCTCACCCTCTGCCTGATGGCGCAGACGGCCTTGGGTAAGACCCCCCACCCCTTCCCGAGGATGTCAGGCAAGACGGGCACAAGGGATGCAGGGACAGGCCCCAGTTCAACCTCTCCTGGGGACAGCAGGGCAGGAGCACTTAGACAAGGCCTGGGCAAATGGAGGGTAGGGTTTCAGGACACTAAACCATCTACCAGCTGGCAGTCTGGACAAGTCCTTTAGCCTCTCTGAACCTCAGGGCTTCTCTGCATTTCCTGCCTCCAGGCACCAGTGAAGGGGTCCGAGAACATGGCCACATCTTTCCTTCCTTCTCACCTTTTTCCTTCCTTCCATCCTTCTTTCCCTCTCCTAAGCAGGAGGCCTGTCTCTGCCCACTCTCTGCTACATGAACCTCTTTACCACCTTCAAATTTCTCCCTAATATCTTTCTTTTTAAAATGAGTACTACACTTTTTACTGTGAAAACGATCTAATACATTAACAAAAGTTTACTGAGGTATAAGATGTATACAGCAAGATGCACACATCTTCACTGTATAATTATATCTATTATACTAATTATATATATATATGATAACCATTATCCAGATCAAGATTTAGAACATTTCCAGTGGGTTAGGCATGGTAGCTCATGCCTGTAATTCCAGCACTTTGAGAGGCTGAGGTGGGAGGACTACTTGAGCCCAGGAGTTCGAGACCAGCCTGGGCAAATAGTGAGACATAGCCTGGGTAAATAGACTCTGTCTCTATTTTTAAAAACCAAAAGCTTTTTTAACTTACCAGGATACACCTGTAATCCCAGCACTTTGGGAGGCCGAAGCAGGCAGATCACCTGAGGTCAGGAGTTTGAGACCAGCCTAACCAACATGGAGAAACCCCGTCTCTACTAAAAATACAAAATTAGCCGGGCATGGTGGCACATGCCTGTAATCCCAGCTACTCAGGAGGCTGAGGCAGGAGAATCGCTTGAACCTGGGAGGCGGAGGTTGCAGTGAGCCGAGATCGTGCCATTGCACTCCAGCCTGGGCAACAAGAGCGAAACTCTATCTCAAAAAAACAAAAACAAAAACAAAACAAAACAAAAAAACCATCTCCAGCATCCCATGTACTCCTTCTCAGTCAATACTCAAAGTTACCACTAGTCTGACCTCTATCATAAATAAATTTTGCCTGTATATACATATATCCATTTTTTTAAATTTGAAGGAAACTTTGCTTACTCCGCTTTTAACATTGTGGTGTATTTTCTTTTCATCTTTTTTTTTTTTTTTTTTTTTTTTTGAGACGGAGTCTCGCCCTGTCACCCAGGCTGGTGTGCAATGGTGCCATCTCCGCTCACTGCAACCTCCACCTCCCGGTTTCAAGCAATTTTCCCCACCTCAGCCTCCCAAGTAGCTGGGACTACAGGCGTACACCACAAGCCCAGCTAATTTTTGTATTTTTTTAGTGGAGATGGGGTTTCGCCATGCTGGCCAGGCAGGTCTCAAAATCCTGACCTGAGATGATCCACCTGCCTCGGCCTCCCAAAGTGCTGGGACTACAGGCATGAGCCACCGTGCCCAGCCTCTTTTCACCTTTTCATTGTGTATTTATCTATAGTTGTACTATTAGAATGTACACAATTTTAAGCCAAATGTGGTGGCTCATGCCTATAATCCCAGCATTTTGGGAGTCTGAGGTGGGAGGATTGCTTAAGCTCAGAAGTTCAAGACCAGCCTGGGCAACATAACTAGAGCCCATCTGAACAAAAAATTTAAAAATTAGCCAAGCATGGTGTGGTGCATGCCTGCAGTCCCAACTACTCGAGCGGCTGAAGTGAGAGGCTCACTTGAGTTTGGGAGGTGGAGGCTGCAGTGAGCTATGATCATGCCACTGCCTTCCAGCCTGGGCAACAGAGGGAGACCTTGTCTCAAAAAAACAACAAAAAAAGGAAAGACAAGAAAAGAAAGAATGAATGAACAAACACAATTTTATACTCTGGGGTTTTTCTTTTTTTCTTTTTTTTTTTTTTCTTGAGACGGAGTCTCGCTGTTGCCCAGGCTGGAGTGCAGTGGCGCGATCTCGGCTCACTGCAGGCTCCGCCCCCGGGGTTCACGCCATTCTCCTGCCTCAGCCTCCTGAGTAGCTGGGACTACAGGTGCCCACCACCTTGCCCGGCTAATTTTTTGTGTTTTTAGTAGAGACGGGGTTTCACTGTGTTAGCCAGGATGGTCTCGATCTCCTGACCTCGTGATCCGCCCGCCTCGGCCTCCCAAAGTGTTGGGATTACAGGCGTGAGCCACCGCGCCTGGCTCTTTTTTTTTTTAATTTAAGTTATTATCAAAAGCAGTTTAAAGTTTGAGTCTATTGTTATATTGGCCTTGCTTGGTCCCCAGATATAAATGATGCTTCCAGTATTCACTATGGCATAGATAAATTTAGTTCAGAAAGGTCTTTGTTTTCATGTGTTTCTGACTATTTTCACAGGGGAGAGACCCAGAAGTGGAATTACTGAGTGAAGGCATGTGAACTTTTCTTTTCTTTCTTTTTTTTTTTTTTTTTGGTTGTTGTTTTGTTTTTGAGATGGAATCTCACTCTGTCTCCCAGGCTGGAGCACAGTGATGTGATCCTGGCTCACTGCAACCTCCATCTCTTGGGTTCAAGCGATTCTCCTATCTCAGCCTCCCGAGTAGCTGGGATTATAGGCACGCACCACCACGCCCAGCTAATTTTTGTATTTTTAGTAGAGACAGGGTTTCACCATGTTGGCCAGGCTGGTCTCGAACTCCTGACCTCCAGTGATCCACCTGCCTTGATCTCCCAAAGTGCTGGGATTACAGGCGTGAGCCACCACACTGGCTGGCATATGAACTTTTCATGGCTTTTTATACATTTTGCCAAATTATTTTCCCAAGGCATTGTATCAGTTTATCCTCCACCAACAGTGTATGTGAATGTCCTTTTCACTGTATCTTCACCAGAATTAGATGCCGTCACTTTTAAATTTATTAGGTCTAAGTTGTAACTCCTGGTTTTAGTTAGCACGTTATGACCCCCAGTAAGGTGGAATATTGTTTTCATAGGTGCTTACATGCTGCCTCTGGGTAGCAGAGCTGGGATGGGGACTACTCCATGGCAGCTCCTGCTCAGGGGTCTAGAGAACTCTGCTACATGGCTGGGTGCCCCTTGGAGGCTGGGGAGCCAACAGAAAAACATGGTTTAAGGCACTGCTCTGATGTAAGATACTTTTCTGTGTGACCTCGGCCAACTTATATAACCCCTTTGAGCTTCAGCTTCCACATTTGGATAGTTTTATAACAATAACATTTGCCCTATAACCTTAGTTTTCAGAAAAATGAGGTGAGGCTGGGCGCAGTGGCTCATGCATGCCTGTACTCCCAGCACTTTGGGAGGCCAGAGTGGGAGGGTCACTTGAGGCCAAGAGTTCAAGACCAGCCTGGGTAACAAAGTGAGACCCTGTCTCTACAAAAAAGAAAAAGAAAAAAATGAGATCATTTAAGATGTTTGGCACAGTGCCAGGCTATAATGAAGGCCCAGTAAATGATAGCTATTGGCTATTCCACCAATAGCCAATAGTGGTGGACCCTGGATTCAGGGCAAATCCAGGTAATGGGTTAGACCTTGGCCTCCTGGCTGTGTCCTATGAGACCACAGGCTGGTCACGGCCCCTCTCTGGGTCTTTAGGCCTCCCCCAGCTCCTCCCAAGGCCAGTGGGGAAGCCCATGTGAAAGAGCTTTGTAAACTGCAAAGGCTGCACAGACGGGAGATTTGAGCTGGCCCTTACCCCTGCTGGCCTGCCTCCATGCTTGAAGGGTCTCCATTGCAGTCACTTCTTTGTGCCCAGATATTGCTTATGTGAGACCTGTAGTGACCTGGGAGCGTGGGCAGAGAGGCATTTTTGGCCGCCTGCAGCTGGGAGTGTGAAGGTGTGCTCTATTGCATCAATTCCAAATCCTATTCCAAAAACCATTTGCATCAAAATCTGGGGAGGTTTGCAACCCTGAGATTCTCATCAGAGAGTGTGGGGTGGGGCCAAGGAATACATATGTTTGCAATGATCCTCCAGGTGATTCTGATGCACAGCCAGGTTCACTAATTACTTGGATCAGGTCTGCTTTCTGTCACTTTACAGAATGAGCTCCATAGGACCGGAGCACAGAACAATTCAGTTTGGATTTTTGTTGTTTGTTTTTTGGTTTTTTGTTTGTTTGTTTTGAGATGGAGTCTTGTTCTGTTGCCCAGGCTGGAGTACAGAGTGATCTCTGCTCGTCGCAACCTCCTCCTCCCAGGTTCAAGAGATTCTCCTGCCCCAGCTTCCTGAGTAGCTGGGATTACAGGCTTGTGCCACTGTGCCTGGCTAATTATTATTATTATTATTATTATTATTATTATTATTATTATTATTATATTATTATTATTATTATTATTATTATTATTATTATTATTATTATTATTATTATTATTATTTTAGTAGAGATGGGGTTTCACCATGTTGGCCAGACTGGTCTTGAACTCCTGACCTCGGGTGATCCACCCACCTCGGCCTTCCAAAGTGCTGGGATTATAGGCGTGAGCCACCGCGCCCAGCCCAATTCAGTTTTGATAAAAGGAGGAGGGGGAAGAAATAGACAAGGGCACTTCAGGAAGGGACAGTGGATGTGAGGCTTCAACAACTCTTGGCAATAGGAGTGGGGCAGGATGACAGCCTGGAAGAGGAAGAAAAGAGTATCCACGGGAAGTTGGATTCAACTTGGCCTATTTCATATCTATGCCAAGAGCTGGCTATGGTGTAAGTTTGCTTGCACTGTGTATGTGTGCTTGGGTGTGTGCGTAATAAGTATGCGGTAGACAGATTTGTTGTCACCTATCTACAACTGCACTTGCATGCATATGTATGTATGTATATGAACATGCATTTTACTCTTCTGTTTCTGCATGTTTCTTGGAGTGTTTGTTTGTCTGTTTTAAGACGGAGTCTCACTTCGTCACCCAGGCTGGAGTGCAGTGGCACAATCTCGGCTCACTGCAACCTCCGCCTCCCGGGTTCAAGCGATTCTCCTGCCTCAGCCTCCCGAGTAGCTGGGATTACAGGCGCCCGCCACCACGCCTGGCTAACTTTTGTATTTTTAGTAGAGACAGGGGTTTCACCATGTTGGCCAGGCTGGTCTCGAACTCCTGACCTCAAGTGATCTGCCCACCTCGGCCTCCCAAAGTGCTGGGATTATAGGCGTGAGCCACTGTGCCTGGCCTTTTTCTGCATGTTCCTTTGTAGATGATCTGTGCTCACATGTACCTATATCATAAATTAGCATGTACATGTGAGTATTAGATGCGAGTATGCATATGAGTAAGAATGCATATATGCGTGTGTGATTTCTTCCCAGAAACATGCTGGGCTAATGTTAACAACAAGAACAGAGGTATAGGCCGGGCATGGTGGCTCATGCCTGTAATCCCAGCACTTTGGGAGGCCGAGGCAGGCGGATCACAAGTTCAGGAGATGAAGACCATTCTGGCTAACATGGTGAAACCCTGTCTCTACTAAAAATACAAAAAATTAGCCGGGCATGGTGGCAGGTGCCTGTAGTCCCAGCTACTCAGGAGGCTGAGGCAGGAGAATGGCATGAACCTGGGAGGTGGACCTTGCAGTGAGCTGAAATCGTGCCACTGCACTCCAACCTGGGCGACAGAGCAAGACGCCGTCTCAAAAAAAGGACAGAGGTTTAGCTATATTAATATCAGACAAACAGAAATCAAAATGAATAATGCATTTATTGCCATTAAATGACGCAGAGAAATAGCCCATATAATAGACATAAATTTTTATTTATTTTTTTATTTATTTTATTTTATTTTTTTTTTGAGGTGGAGTCTCACTTTCTTGCCCAGGCTGGAGTGCAGTGGCGTGATCTCAGCTCACTGCAACCTCCGCCTCCCAGGTTCAAGCAATTCTCCTGCCTCAGCCTCCTGAGTAGCTGGGATTACAGACAGGTGTGTGCCATCACGCCCAGCTAATTTTTGTATTTTTAGTAGAAACGGGGTTTCACCATTCCTGACCTCGTGATCCACCCGCCTTGGCCTCCTGAAGTGCTGGGATTACAGGCGTGAGCCAATGCGCCCAGCCGACATGAACTTTTATGTGCTTACCAATAGGGATTTGAAATGTTAAATGAGGTTGGGCACAGTGGCTCACGCCTGTAATCCCAGCACTTTGGAAGGCCAAGGCGGGTGGATCACGAGGTCAAGAGATCGAGACCATCCTGGCTAGTACGGTGAAACCCTGTCTCTACTAAAAATACAAAATCAGCGAGGCGTGGTGGTGCATGCCTATAATTCCAGCTACTCGGGAGGCTGAGGCAGGAGAATGGCTTGAACCCGGGAGGCGGAGGTTGCAGTGAGCCGAGATCGTGCCATTGTACTCCAGCCTGGGCAAAAACAGCGAAACTCTGTCTCAAAAAAAAAAAAAAAAAAAAAAAATTAGCCAGGCGTGGTGCTGTGTGTCTGTAGTCCCAGCTACTCAGGAGGCTGAAGCAGGAGAATCACTTGAACCTGGAAGGTGGAGGTTGCAGTGAGCCAAGATTGGGCTATTGCACTCCAGCCTGTGCGATAGAGCAAGACCTCGTCTAAAAAAATAAATAAATAAATAAATGAGGGCTGGGCGTGGTGGCTCACATCTGTAATCCCAGCACTTTGGGAGGCCGAAGCGGGCAGATCACGAGGTCAGGAGATCGAGACCATCCTGGCTAGCATGATGAAATACCGCCTCTACTAAAAATACAAAAAATCAGCTGGGTGTGGTGGCGGGCACCTGTGGTCCCAGCTGCTCTGGAGGTTGAGGCAGGAGAATGGCGTGAACCTGGGAGGCGGAGCTTGCAGTGAGCCGAGATCGCACCACTGCACTCCAGCCTGCGCGACAGAGCAAAACTCCATCTCAAAAAATAAATAAATAAATAAATAAAAATAAATAAATAAATGAAACGTTAAAGGAGAGAAAAAATTCTGAGAGAAGCACAAGAAAAAGTGGACAGACACACAATGGTTATGATCAATTGTTATGAAAAGCAGCCACTGCTTCCCATGACAGATGGGCCAGGGTCCCATTTGTGGCTGAGTGGCTGCGCAGGGGTGACCCTTTTCCCTTCTCTTCCCAGGTGCCTTGCACACCAAGAAGCCTCAAGTGGTCACCAAATATGGAACCCTGCAAGGAAAACAGATGCATGTGGAGAAGACACCCATCCAAGTCTTTTTAGGAGTCCCCTTCTCCAGACCTCCTCTAGGTGTCCTCAGGTTTGCACCTCCAGAACCCCCAGAGCCCTGGAAAGGAATCAGAGATGCTACCACCTACCCGCCTGCGTAAGAGTCAGAGCCCTGTCCACTGGGAGGGGGCAGTGGGCCTATGCCTGCATCTGGGTGGGGCTTTGCACAGCTCACTGAGAAGAACTCACTGTGTGATCACAGGCAGGCCTGGGGCCCATTCTGGGCCTCAGTTTTCAGACCCATATCATGAGCAAACTGGTCCCGATGGTGTTTAAGTCACTGATGATGCTGTTGTTGGTTTTTGTTTTTGTTTTTGTTTTTTTAGATGGAGTCTTGCTCTGTCACCAGGCTGGAGTGCAGTGGCATGATCTCGGCTCACTGCAACCTCTGCCTCCTGGGTTCAAGCGAGTCTCCTGCCTCAGCCTCCGAGTACCTGGGACTACATGTGCGTGCTACCACGCACAGCTAATTTTTGTATTCTTAGTAGAGACAGGGTTTCATTATGTTGGCCAGGATGGTCTCGATCTCTTGACCTCGTGATCCACCTGCCTTGGCCTCCCAAAGTGCTGAGATTACAGGCATGAGCCACCGCGCCT
This sequence comes from Hylobates moloch, assembly GCF_009828535.3. NCBI lineage: Eukaryota > Metazoa > Chordata > Mammalia > Primates > Hylobatidae > Hylobates > Hylobates moloch. The sequence continues at coordinate 102,595,032 of NW_026652281.1, forward strand.
AGCCTTGTTGTTGGTTTCTTAGAGGAGAACTCCAGGCGAGGGGGAGGCTGTCACTGACCGTGCTCCAGCACCTGCTGGGGAGCTGCGTTTTCCTAAATGTGTCTGAGGGGCAGTGTTCACTCTCACATCACCCCCTGACCCAGTCCTGAGCTCTTCCTTCTCTCTGGGGGCTGAGCCCTGAGTCACAGAAGCATAATTGGAACAATGACTGCCCTTTGAAGCACTGGGCTTGGCGATTTACCCAGAACAAGTGTATTTACTGTTTATTCAGACTATTGAGTAATCCACTGTCCAGAACATTCTGTGGCAATCATTAACAATGCTCAGCATCAGTTGGTTAAAGCACAGGGTTTAGAATAATGTCTGAGAACCTGGGTATCAGCTGATATAAAAAGATACAAAGACCACCCCAGGTGTCTAGCTGTTAAAAACAGGTTGTTGCCTGGGCACAGTGGCTCACACTTGTAATCCCAGAATTTTGGTAGGTCAAGGCAGGAGAACTGCTTGAACCCAGGAGTTCAAGACCAGCCTGGGCAGCATGGCAAGACTCCATATCTACAGAAAATTTTAAAAAATAGCTGGGGGTGGTGGTGAGCACCTGTGGTCCCAGTTACTCTAAAGGCTGAGGTGGGAGGATCACTTGATCAAAGCCCAAGCGGTCACGGTTGTAGTAAGCCATGAGTGCACCACTGACTGCACTCTCCAGCCTGGGCCACAGAGTGAGACCCTGTCTCAAAAAAAAAAAAAAAAAAGCAGGTTGTCCACTGTTAGAACACAACCAGCAGTTACTAAAATACCAGGGTGTTCATTGTCAGAATATTGGCTGTCACTGATAAGATCCCAGTTATCGGCCGGGCGCAGTGGCTTACGCCTGTAATCCCAGCACTTTGGGAGGCCGAGACGGGCAGATCACAAGGTCAGGAGATCGAGACCATCCTGGCTAACACGGTGAAACCCCGTCTCTACTAAAAACACAAAAAAATTAGCTGGGCGTGGTGGTGGGCGCCTGTAGTCCCAGCTTCTCCGGAGGCTGAGGCAGGAGAATGGTGTGAACCTGGGAGGCGGAGCTTGCAGTGAGCCGAGATCGTGCCACTGCACTCCAGCCTGGGCGACAGAGCGAGACTCCGTCTCAAAAAAAAAAAAAAAAAAAAAAAAAAGATCCCAGTTATCCTGAACATTCTGTGACTTATTTAGAATCCCAAAGATCAGGTGACAGAACATGGGATGGCCACTGTTAGAACCCTGGAGATCAGAGATTTAGAGGTTAGGGTGTTCACTGTATAGAAGTCTGGGCATCAGTTGTCAGAAACTGACCATGAGCTGTCAGAACAATGGCTGTTTGGAAATGGAGTGTCAGGTGTAAGAATCTGTGGGTTGCTCAGAATAGCCCATGGGGTGGTGGTTGGGGTGGGCAGCGGGAGAGGAGGATGTGTCAAAGATAATAGTTTCTGCCTGGGTAGTTACAGGAGAGGTGGAAGGAAGGTATCAGACTCCAAATTTATTTTGAAAGTAAAATTGACAGGATTTGCTGGAGAACTGGATATAAGCCACAAGGAAAGAAGAGGAATCACTGCTAATGACTAGTTTTTGGCCACAGCAGACAAGGAAATAGGGGTGCCATTTATCAAAATGAGGAAAACTGGAGCAAGAGCAAGTTTGGGCAAAATAGGAATTCATTTTGAGCCAGGAGCAGTGGCTCATGCCTGTAATCCCAGCACTTTGGGAGGCCAAGGCAGGAAAATCACTTGAGCTCAGGAGTTTGAGACCAGCTTGAGCAACGTAGTGAGACCCTGTCTCTACAAGAAATTCAAAAAATTAGCTGGGCGCAGTGCCGTGGTCCTAGCTACTTGGGAGGCTGTGGTAAGAGGATCGCTTGGGCTTGGGAGGTTGAGGCTGCAGTGAGCTGTGATCATGCCACTCACACTTAGCCTGAGAGACAGAGTGAGACCCTATCTAACACACACACGCACACACATACACACAGACAGAGTTCCTTTTGGGGCCTGTTAAATTTGACGTGCTGACAGATGTTCCATGTGGAGGGGCGGTAAGGTGGCTGGAGAGAGGAGACAGAAGGCAAACTGATCATCAGCACATCAGTGGTGTGAAGCCCCTGCGCCTGGATAATGGGAGAAAGGATGGTCAGAAAAAAAACAACAACTGAGGGTTGAGGACTGGGCACTCTCATGCTTAGGACTGGAGAGAAGGAGGAACCACCAATGAGGTGGCAGGAAAATCAGGAGTGCGGGGTGTTACAGAAGCCCGGAGAAGGAAAGCTGTTCGAGAAAGATAATCTGGCCCGGCGCGGTGGCTCTCACCTGTAATCCCAACACCTTGGGAGGCTGAGGTGGGAGGATCCCTTGAGGCTAGGAGTTCCAGACCAACCTGGGCAACACAGTGAGACCCTGTCTCTACAAAAAATTTAAAAATTATCCAGTGTGATGGTGCGTGCTTGTAGTCCTAGATACTTGGGAGGTTAAGGATCACTTGAGCCCAGGAGGTCAAGGCTGCAGTGAACTATGATCATATCACTGCATTGCTGCCTGGGTGACCCGGTCTCTAAAGAAAGAGAGGAGGCCGGGTACGGTGGCTCACGCCTGTAATCCCAGCACTTTGGGAGGACGAGGCGGGTGGATCATGAGGTCAGGAGTTCGAGACCAGCCTGACCAACATAGCGAAACCCTGTCTCTTCTAAAAATACAAAAATTAGCTAGGTGTTGTGGCATGTGCCTGCAATCCCAGCCACTCAGGAGGCTGAGGTAGTGAGCTGATATCTCCCACCTGAACCCAGGAGGTGGAGGTTGCAGTGAGCCAAGATCGTGCCACTGCACTCCAGCCTGGCTGACAGAGCGAGACTCTGTCTCAAACAAAAAGAAAGAGAGAAGGAGACGGAGCAAAGGGGAATATAATATGGTCAACCATGTTGAGGGCTGTCAGGGCAAGTAAGATAATGACAGAGATTTAGCAAGATGGATGTCACTGGTGACCATGGCAGGATGGCTCTGATGGTGGGATGGGCACAGAAGCCTTGGCTGTTCATAATCCCAGTTCCCGGCTATCAGAGCCCTGGCTTTCCTGGTGAGATGCTAGACGTGGCTTACTAGACAGCATTCTAATACCACATTAGCTGCTGCCAGAGGAGTGTTGGAATGCTGTAGGGAAGGACTGGTGAAAGGGAGCAGGTGATGCTCTGGGAACAGGCTAGGCTAGGACAAGAGCAGAAGGGAGCAGAGGAACAGGCGAGGCAAACAGGATGTCCTGCGCCCAGTCAAATGGTCCAGGCCCAGCTGTTATGAGAATAGCCACCTAGGGGTTGGGCCAGCAGGGAGAAAAGGTGAGATGGCTGGAGAGCTCATGCTACAAAAATACCCCAAATATCCACACAGTATAAGGCATTGGGCTGGGTGCCAGTACTCAGATGAATCTACCTCCATTCCTGCCCTTGGGAAGTGCATGGTCACTTGGGGAGAAAAACAGCCAACTGAAATAACTCTAAAACCAGGACATGGTCAACAGCGGACAGGAGGCCAGGCATGGTGGCTCATGCCTATAATCCCAGCACTTTGGGAGGCCGAGGTGGGCAGATCACTTAAGGCCAGGAGTTCGAAACCAGCCTGGCCAACATGGTGAAACCCCGACTCTACTAAAAATACAAAAATTAGCTGGGCGTGATGGCGCGTGCCTGTAGTCCCAGCTACTTGGGAGATTGAGGTAGGAGAATTGCTTGAACCTAGAGGCAGAGGTAGCAGTGAGCCAAGATTGTGCCACTGCACTCCAGCCTGGGCAACAGAGCAAGACTCTGTCTCAAAAAAAAAGTAGACAGGATATCGGGAGGCACAGAAGAGGAAGTGACCAGGAGAGGAGACACCACTTGAGCTGGGCCTTAAACAGGAATAGGAGTTTGCTGGGCAGGGCAGAAGACATTTGCTTGAGAGGACTGAGGCCCAGGGGCTTGGAGGTGGGAGGCAAGGGGCCACATGTATCTACAGCAAAGGGTGACTGGGACAGAGATGACTGGATGGAAAGGAGGGCCTGGGTACTCTGGGTATCTGAACTTTATCCTGAGGGCAGTGGAGAGCCAGGGAAGATTTTTGTTGATTTGTTTGTTTGTTTTTATTGATATATCATAGTTGTACATATTAGGGAAGATATGAAGAAGAGGAGTGACATAGTCCCCCAGAGTGTGGCCGAGGAATAGGAGGAGTGGGAAGAGGCTGGGGTACTGTCCAGACCAGAGACGGTGATGGCCTTGATATCTCGCCAGAGATGGGGATGGAGGGGAGGGACCATATTCCAGAGCTGTTTGGGAGGCAGAAGGGAGACTGAGGGGAGGGTGGGGCATGAAACACAGGGAGGTGCCCAGGGCAGGCTGGTTCCTGCCTTGACAGCACCAACAGGAGTAGGAATCTCTCCACGGACTGACGCGCCGGGCAGGGAGGGGATGGTTCTTGAGAGGCCAACCTGCCTCCCAGTCCTGGGCCCTAGGGCTGGCGGAGGCCCCCTGGACACGGACACGCACGCACATGCACGCGCACAGACGCTGCCTGGATTTTGCTTTGGGTTCTGTCCTCTCACTGCGGACCCTGGATTGAAACGATCTCCCCGCGGCCGCCGCCGCTACCTGGTGCCCGCAGGTGCCTGCAGGAGTCCTGGGGCCAGCTGGCCTCCACGTACGTCAGCACGCGGGAACGGTGCAAGTGGCTGCGCTTCAGCAAGGACTGTCTGTACCTGAACGTGTACGCGCCGGCGCGCGCGCCCGGGGATCCCCAGCTGCCGGTGAGTGCCAGGTCTCCCGCGCCCGCGGTCCCACCGCCGCCCACTGCTCAGGCCCCGGCCTTCCTCGTCCAGGTGATGGTCTGGTTCCCGGGAGGCGCCTTCATCGTGGGCGCTGCTTCTTCGTACGAGGGCTCTGACTTGGCTGCCCGCGAGAAAGTGGTGCTGGTGTTTCTGCGGCACAGGCTTGGCATCTTCGGCTTCCTGAGGTGGCGGGGCCGGGACCCTCTGGGACCGCAGCTCTGGCCGGAGCGGCGGGGACTGGGTGGGAAGGGAGGGGCGGGGCCTGGGGGGATGGGGGGGTGGGGCCGCGAGGCGGGGGAGGGGCCTGGCGCTCGGTGGAAGGGGCGGGCGCTCCATACCGTCTGAATGGGGCGAGCTAACTCCAAGAAAGGGGGTGTGGTCGCAGGACTGGGTCTTAGAGGGGCAAGGCTGGGCTGGGTGGAGGAAGCCCAGGAGGGCAGCCCAACGCGCTCCGACTGTCGAGGCCAGGGACCCTGACAGTGAACCCCACACGCCCAGCACGGACGACAGCCACGCGCGCGGGAACTGGGGGCTGCTGGATCAGATGGCGGCTCTGCGCTGGGTGCAGGAGAACATCGCAGCCTTCGGGGGAGACCCAGGAAATGTGACCCTGTTCGGCCAGTCGGCGGGGGCCATGAGCATCTCAGGACTGGTGAGAGCAATGTCCAGACGGACCCAGCACAGACTTAGGCTCCTGCGTTCCCACAAATGTATCCTCCACTGCACAGGCCATGTGCAGATTTGCGTGTACATGAACGTGCCTGCCACAAAAATGCCCTCGCCCCTGCCAAGGTACCGCCCCTCACAGCCAAGGATGTCTCCTCTGTTGAGGGATAGCACTGATGAGAAAACTGAAGGGTAGTGCTGAGGCTTGGGGTAATCAGTGAATCCAGGTGCTACCCAGCACCTCCTGCCTCTCCACATTCCCCCAGAACTCTATCCCCTGAACAGAGCCCACCATCTGCCCCCTGGACAAGGCTAGGACCTCACACCAGGCCTGTGAGCCAGAGGCATGAGTTGGCGGGCTTTGCCCCTGACTCCTGTGTGACTGCTGACCTGGGATGTGCCTGGAATGTGGGTGTAATGTAAGGTGCCCTGTGAGGGGCATATGGCTGGGAAGTGAACACATCACACAGGACCCTGCTTGCCACAGTCATAATAATACTCAATAGCTGAGCACTTCCTGTGTGCCAGGCATTCTTCTAAGCACCTTATGTGTCGTCATCCATGTAATTCCTTCAATAGTCCAAAAAGAAAAGTACTGTTGTCCCCATTTTACAGATAAAGAAACGAAGGCCCAGAGAATTAAGCAACTTTATCCAAAATTCACTAAAAAGCAGGGGAAAAAAAATTTTTTTTGAGACAGAGTTTCGCTCTTGTTGCCCAGGCTGGAGTGCAATGGCGCAATCTCAGCTCACCATTACCTCCGCCTCCCGGGTTCAAGCGATTCTCCAAAGCAGGGAAAGATTTTAAGCAGCAAAGTGACATGATCAGATGTGCATTTAGAGAGATGGCTCAGCCTGCTGCATGGGACTGAGTTGGCAAGAAACAGGAGCAGAGACTCGGAGAGCTACTGGGAGGGGCAGGGATGGGGATAGGATATATCCTAGGAGAGATCATGGGAGCTGGCTGTAAAGCAGGGGCAGGAAAGATGGAGAGCAGAGGATGGCTCAGCGTGATCCAGGAGGCCAAGTGGGCAGGACTCGGGCAGCTGGAGTGTGGTAATTAGCAAAGATAGGGAAAGCCCCTGGGGCTGGGGGATGGTATGGGGTAAGGAATGCCACCCAGACAGGGATTGGCTGGAGCAGGTTTAGGGCACATGAAGTCTGAGGTATTCAAGGGACAGGATGGGAGGCCCTAGATGTACTTGTTCCCCCAACTTGGGCAGTGGAGAGAGGCTAACAGCTGTCAGCACAGGTAACAACCTGGGGAAACCATGAGGTCCCTTCCACCTACCCCTCATTTCTAGCCCCAAAGCAGAGGGAGACCCCTTTTCCACACCAGCAGATTCCCTCCCACAATCTCACATCCCCTCTGGAACCTGCTGGGGCCCACTGTACAGACCAGAGGCAGGAAGACCACTGGCTTTAGGTCTAGGACATCACCCCAGGACTTCTGACTCCCTCCCAGCTACTTGCCCTTCCTGGCTTCACTCAGGCTGCCTGCCCATGGCCAGACAGAAGCCCAGAACAGCCCAGGTGTCCCTACTTGGGCATCTCATGGGTGTCTTCCTCCCTGTTCTTGCAGATGATGTCACCCCTAGCCTCAGGTCTCTTCCATCGGGCCATTTCCCAGAGTGGCACCGTGTTACTCAGACTTTTTTCATCACTCGTAACCCACTGAAAGTGGCCAAGGTGGGTGCCTCTCCTTCCCCAGGGCTCAGCAAGGAGGGGCAGGATGGAAGCACCCCTGAGCATCCCTTCTTCTCTCTATAGAAGGTTGCCCACCTGGCTGGATGCAACCACAACAGCACACAGATCCTGGTAAACTGCCTGAGGGCACTATCAGGGGCCAAGGTGATGCGTGTGTCCAACAAGATGGTAGGTAGAACATTCCAGCTGCCTGACCTGGCTGCCTGAAGGCCATCCTCCTATCCTGGTACCCAGCCACCCTCAACTACTTCCCCAGGGACCCTGTCTCAAGAGCACATGGGAGAGACTTCCTTTAACTCTGATCCCTTCCTCTCCCCCACAGAGATTCCTCCAACTGAACTTCCAGAGAGACTCTGAAGAGGTAATCAGGCCACATTCTGCAATTTGAATATTTATTTAACACCTACTTTGCCAGACACTTGGGATACTTAGGGAATTGTTCAGGCCAAGATCCCTTCCCTAGTGGAGCTGATGTTCCAGTGGGGAAGGAGCATAAACACTATAAATAAATATATTGTCCACCACCTTAGAAGGTGATAAGTGAATAGCAAGGAATGGAGAGGGTAAAGGGGTTGGACATGGTGGGAGGTGTGGACTTTTAAATAGAATGGCTAGGACAGGACTCAGTGAAGTGAAATTTAGCAAAGATTTTCAAGAGGTGAAGGAGTGAGCTATACAGATACCCGCGGCCATCCCAATTCCATGTAACTTGGTCCTGCCTAGCCTGCTCCCCTCCAACACCCATCCTCCTGGGGCTCACCATGCCAGCCCCAGCCTTTTCCCAATCAAAGAGCCTAGGCTAGAGCAGCCTCTGAAGGGGCACCCAAGGTCGCAGGGACCCTGGGAGGATACTTGAGGAGACTGGCTGGAAATGTCCTTTGCCTTGTAGATTATCTGGTCCATGAGCCCTGTGGTGGATGGTGTGGTGATCCCAGATGACCCTTTGGTGCTCCTGACCCAGGGGCAGGTTTCATCTGTGCCCTACCTTCTAGGTGTCAACAACCTGGAGTTCAATTGGCTCTTGCCTTATGTAAGTGAATAGGAGTTCAACTGGCTCTTGCCTTACGTAAGTGAGTACCACAGTGGAGGCAGGGAAGGATGCCTCTTGGACGGTGCTGGGCACCAGGTCAGATGCCAGTAGCCCCTCTGTGGATGCCCTATGTTTGGGAGCCTCCTGTAGTCCCTGTACAGTGAAAACTGGCCATGAATGATGGAGGGGAAGAAGGGAGAAGTATGGCCTGTTGGAGATTTGAGGGCCACAAATTCTCAGATCATAGTTTAGATGGGTTATGATGTTCATTCCCAAGCCTCTAGGCAACTGCAAATCCTGAAGCCCTCCCTTGCTCCTGGGTCAGGGTAGATGCCCCAACTCAAGATAGACCCCCGCTCAGTACCACTTCAGCTCTGGCCCAGGTGGTAGTGATGAGCAGAATGGGAGCAGGGGGGCAAGAGAGAGTCATGGGCCCTTCCTGGGCTGTGTGCTGTGTCTGATAACTCATCATTAGATGGGCAAGACCCTTGGGGCCTTTGTGGCTCTGGCCAGAATCTCTCCTAATGCTCAGGCCTGACCCACACTGGGGTCCTTGTCTTGTGAACAGATCATGAAGTTCCCGCTAAACCGGCAGGCGATGAGAAAGGAAACCATCACTAAGATGCTCTGGAGTACCCGCACCCTGTTGGTGAGGGACCCAGCTGGCAGGGGTGCTCAGTTCGGACAGGGCTGACCCCCCCGTTTTTTTTAACCTAGTAGCTGCTCTTTGCAAAGGGGCTCCCAGCCAGGGTAAGGATCTTTCTTGGAGGGTCTGGGGTTTGGTGTGGGATCAGATGACTGCTTATAGGTAAGGTGCTCAGGGTCATAGGGGCAGTTACGCAGCAAAATCAGAGGTTACAATCAGCAGAGACAGAAACTTTCCCAGGAAGCTCCCTGTTTTCCCCCTCCCAGGCCAAAAACTCCTGGCGGGGGCGGGGGTGCTGAGCGTGGATCCAAGTCACTGGTGGGCCCACCTCTGGCCCAGCTGGCACCCAGACCTCAGGTAAGTGTGGCCTCCCCACCCAGAATATCACCAAGGAGCAGGTACCACTTGTGGTGGAGGAGTGCCTGGACAATGTCAATGAGCATGACTGGAAGATGCTACGAAACCGTATGATGGACATAGTTCAAGATGCCACTTTCGTGTACGCCACGCTGCAGACTGCTCACTACCACCGAGGTATGCGGGGTCCCCAAGAGTGGCCACACTGGCCCCGTCCACTCTCCAGGTGTGCTGTTTACCAACTGGGCTTATCGACTGCTCCCCTACCCTCTCTGTACTTCTGGGCTAGTATAGGATTCTAAGATGCCACAGAGGAGGCAGCATGCTATCAACTATAAGAGGGGAAGGGGCCAGGCGCGGTGGCTCATGCCTGTAATCCCGGCACTTTGGGAAGCCGAAGCAGGCAGATCATTTGAGGCCAGGAGTTCTAGACCAGCCTCACCAACATGGTGAAAACCCATCTCTACTAAAAATACAAAAAAATTAGCCAGGTGTAGTGGCACATGACTGTAGTCCCAGCTACTCAGTAGGCTGAGGCGGGAGAATTGCTTGAACCCGGGAGGGGGAGGTTGCAGTGAGCCGACATCACACCACTGCACTCCAGCCTGGGCAACAGAGCGAGACTCTGTCTCAAAAAAAAAAAAAAAAAAAGTATAAGAGAGGAACTGTTCTTCCTTAGGAACAAGGGCAGGACCTCAAACAGTCCAGAGGAGAAGCCTGGGGTGGTCAGGGAAGGCTTCCTGGCTGAGAGGACAGGCTTAGGGGCACTTTGAAAGTTCAGGCTAACTGGGGCTAGGGGAACATGTGGGTAACAGGTTAAAGGGTGGGCTGGAAAATGCAGACACCAAAGACCCTTCAATATGAGGCCAAGAAAGGAAGGTTCAGAACAGGGAAAAGGAAGGCTTCCATGATCCTGGCCACAATCCTGTGAATTAGGTTTCAGTATTCTCAGTCTGAAGATAAGGAATTATTGATACAATTCAGAAAGGTAGAGCAACTTGCTTTAGGTCACACAGCGAATGAGTAGTGCAGACAGGATTCAAGTCTGCCCCCTTGATTCTGAAGCCAAAGCTCTTTTTCCTGCTTGGTGCAGGTGAGTGGGAGGTATGGGGTGGATGAGAAGCCTAGGCGGAGGCTTTTCCTGCATCCCTCCTCAGTTTCCCTATTCACAGATGCCAGCCTCCCTGTCTACCTGTATGAATTTGAGCACCACGCTCATGGAATAATCGTCAAACCCCGCACTGATGGGGCAGACCATGGGGATGAGATGTACTTCCTCTCTGGGGGCCCCTTCGCCACAGGTGCAAAGGCCCCACCTGATACCCCTACTGGGTGTCCAGTCTCCCGCCTCTGGATGCAGACCCACCCCTCCATCGGCTGGCCACAGGGAGCTCACCAGTTCCTAATCTGTGATGCTCTCCCAAATGAAAGTCTTCTGCTCCGGAAGCAGCAGAAGCAGCAGGAGTAGGGTGGGAGGTCAGCATCCCCTGCTCTGTCCGAAATCCCACATCCCATTCTGCCCCCAGGCCTTTCCACGGGTAAGGAGAAGGCACTTAGCCTCTGGATGATGAAATACTGGGCCAACTTTGCCTGCACAGGGTGAGTCTGCCCCCCAGCACATCTGGGCATTCTACCTGCCCAGTGCTGGACCCGATGGCCAGCTGCTTCAGATATTTGCCCCAGCATGTCTTACAGGAACTGCCCAGTCGGCCCAACCAGAGTGCCCCTTCTTCCTCAGCTTTCCCCAGTCAGTCACCAGATCCTAAATGTCTCTAGAATGTGTCCTTCTTGATCCATGACCCACACTCTTCATTCACTCAAGCATTCCACAGTCATTCACCACTGCACTCTTTTGGGCCCAGCCCCAGTACTGGGAGCTGGAATTCAAGGATGTTGCAGACATGAGCCCCATCCTCCAGCAGCTCACCACATAAAATCAGGAAATTACAATCTGGTATGCTGAGAGCTGTACTGGGGGAGCACAAGGCACTTCGAGAGCATAGAGGAGGTGTCTGGCCCAGCCTGGGGGGCAGGCGACATGTAAAGAGAGCTTTGGCCAGCCTTGTGACTATTTTCTTAAAGTCTCACTCTGTCACCCAGACTGGAGTGCAGTGGCGCAATCCCAGCTCACTGCGATCTCTGCCTCCCAGGTTCAAGCGATTCTCCTGCCTCGGCCTCCCGAGGAGCTGGGATTACAGGCCACCACGCCTGGCTAATCTTTGTATTTTTGTAGAGATGGGGTTTCACGTTGGCCAGGCTGGTCTTGAATTCCTGACCTCAAGCAATCCACCCACCTCGGCCTCCCAAAGTGCTGGGATTACAGGCATGAGCCACTGTGCCCGGCCTCTCTCCTTTAATTCATCCTCCTTATGACACTCAAAGTGTCTTTCTTTTTCTTTTTTTTAAATTTTTTTGAGACAGGGTCTCACTCTGCTGCCCAGGCTAGAGTGTAGTGGTGCAGTCACAGCTCACTGCAGCCTTGACCTTCCAGACTCAAGCAATCCTCCCACTTCAGCCTCCCAAGTAGCTGGGACTACAGGCACACACCACCATACCCGGCTAATTTTTTTTTTTTTTTTTTTTTTTTTTGAGACGGAGTCTCACTCTGTCACCCAGGCTGGAGGGCAGTGGTGCAATCTCAGCTCACTGCAAACTCTGCTTCCTGGGTTTATGCCATTCTCCTGCCTCAGCCTCCTGAGTAGCTGGGACTACAGACGCCTGCCACCATGCTTGGCTAATTTTTTTGTATCTTTAGTAGAGACGAGGTTTCTCCATGTTAGCCAGGATGGTCTCGATCTCCTGACCTTGTGATCTGCCCGCCTCAGCCTCCCAAAGTGCTGGGATTACAGGTGTGAGCCACCATACCTGGCCTAATTTTTCTATTTTTTGTAGAGATGAGGTCTTGCTATTTTGCCCAGACTGGTCTCCAACTCCCGGGCTCAAGCCATTTTCTCACCTATGCCTCCCAAAGTGTTGGTCTTACAGGTGTTAGCCACCATACCCAGCCCAAGGGGTCTTTCTGAAATAACATCTGACCAAGTCACTCTCCTGTTTAAAACTCTTCATGGCTTCTCTCTGCCTCCAGGATAAAGTCCCAGCCCCTCAACCTTGCGTGAAAGGCCTTTCAAAATCTTTCCTATGTCATCTCCTTTCCACTTCGATCCCTTTTACATACACTCTGGTTTTTTTGTTTTCGTTTTTGTTTTTGAGACGGAGTCTCGCTCTGTCACCCAGGCTGGAGTGCAGTGGCGCAATCTCGGCTCACTGCAATCTCCACCTCCCAGGTTCACGCCATTCTCCTGCCTCAGCCTCCCGAGTAGCTGGGACTACAGGCACCCGCCACCTTGCCCGGCTTTTTTTTTGTATATTTAGTAGGGACAGGGTTTCACCGTGTTAGGCAGGATGGTCTTGATCTCCTGACCTCGTGATCCACCCACCTCGGCCTCCCAAAGTGCTGGGATTACAGGCATGAGCCACCACGCCTGGCCACACACACACTCTGTTTTTACCTAACTCTTGACTTGTGCTTCCTCCAAAAGCCTAGGTCTTTTATATCACTCAACCTGGCACATACTGTTTGCTCTGCCCGGAAGGCCCACCCCAATACACACTTTCCTACTCTTTCTTTTTTTTTTGAGACGGAGTCTTGCTCTTTCACCCAGGCTGGAGTGCAGTGGCGCGATCTCAGCTCACTGCAGGCTCCGCCCCCCAGGGTTCACGCCATTCTCCTGCCTCAGCCTCCCTTGTAGCTGGGACTACAGGCGCCTGCCACCTCGCCCGGCTAATTTTTTGTATTTTTAGTAGAGACGGGGTTTCACCGTGTTAGCCAGGATGGTCTCGATCTCCTGACCTCGTGATCCGCCTGCCTCGGCCTCCCAAAGTGCTGGGATTACAGGCGTGAGCCACCGCGCCCAGCCGCACTTTCCTACTCTTTCTTAAAGTTCTAAGTATCATCTCCGTAAAGCCCTCTGGAACCCCAATTCCCAAGGGCAAATTAAATGAGGGAAGGGTGAAAGAAAGAAGAAGGATGAAAAGGAACACAGGTAATCCTCTCTTTTTTATTTCTGGGCAGAAACCCCAATGATGGGAATCTGCCCTACTGGCCACGCTACGACAAGGATGAAAAGTACAGGCCGGGCGTGCTGGCTCACGCTTGTAATCCCAGCACTTTGGGAGGCCGAGGCGGGCAGATCACGAGGTCAGGAGATCGAGACCACCATGAAATCCCGTCTCTACTAAAAATACAAAAAAATTAGCCAGGCGTGGTGGCGGGCGCCTGTAGTCCCAGCTACTCGGAGAGGCTGAGGCAGGAGAATGGCGTGAACCCAGGAGGCGGAGCTTGCAGTGAGCCGAGATTGCGCCACTGCACTCCAGCCTGGGCGACAGAGCGAGACTCCGTCTCAAAAATAAATAAATAAATAAAAGTACCTGCAGCTAGATTTTACCATGAGAGTGGGCACGAAGCTCAAGGAGAAGAAGATGGCTTTTTGGATGAGTCTGTACCAGTCTCAAAGACCTGAGAAGCAGAGGCAATTCTAAAGGTGGCTATGCAGGAAGGAGCCAAAGAGGGGTTTGCCCCACCACCCAGGCCCTGGGGAGACTAGCCATGGACATACCTGGGGACAGGAGTTCTACCCACCCCAATTTAGAACTGCAGGAGCTCCCTGCTGCCTCCAGGCCAAAGCTAGAGCTTTTGCCTGTTGTGTGGGACCTGCACCGCCCTCTCCAGCCTGACATCCCATGATGTCCCCCTACTTCACTGTTGACATCCAGTTAGGCCAGGCCCTGTCAACACCACACTGTGCCCAGCTCTCCAGCCTCAGGACAACCTCTTTTTTTCCCTTCTTCAAATCCTCCCACCCTTCAATGTCTCCTTGTGGCTCCTTCTTATGGGAGGTCGACCCAGACTGCCACTGCCCCTGTCACTGCACCCAGCTTGGCATTTACCATCCATCCTGCTCAACCTTGTGCCTGTCTGTTCACATTGGCCTGGAGGCCTAGGGCAGGTTGTGACATGGAGCAAACTTTTGGTAGTTTGGGATCTTCTCTCCCACCCACACTTATCTCCCCTAGGGCCACTCCAAAGTCTATACACAGGGGTGGTCTCTTCAATAAAGAAGTCTTGATTAGACCTGAATTTCTCCACCTATAAAATGGGTGCGTGAAGTGAATGGTGTCTCAATTTGAGCCCTGAGAGAAAGGAAGTGTTGCTTCCTGTTCCTTAGTGGGTTGTGCCTGGATGCTACACTCAGTCAAAGGGTGCTACTGCAAAGTTGCCTGGGGTACAAAACACTTGCCTTTTGCCTTCATGGTCTCAAGTGCACCCCTCAGGACAGCAGGACAGTCACACTCCACGCTCACTTGTCCATCAGTTTAGGTCTTAGTGCCACCTCCAGATTCGTCTAGCCTCTCCTGCAGCCCGTGTGCATCCCAGCCTGTCCCACAGTTTTGTTCCGTTGTTTAGTGGGTCTTTTTTTTTTTTTTTTTGAGACAGAGTTTTGCTCTTGTCGCCCAGGCTGGAGTGCAATGACGAAATCTCGGCTCACTGCAGCCTCAGCCTCCCGAGTTCAAGCGATTCTCCTGCCTCAGCCTCCCAAGTAGCTGGGATTACAGATGCCCGCCACCATGCCCGGCTAATTTTTGTATTTTTAGTAGAGATAGGGTTTCATCACGTCGGCCAGGCTGGTCTCAAACTCCTGAACTCAGGTGATCCGCCGGTCTCAGCCTCCCGAAGTGCTGGAATTACAGGCATGAGCCACCATGCCTGGCCACTGTGGGCTTTTTGCTGGTAAAATACACATGACAAATTTTACCATTTTAATTATTTTTGTTTTTTGTTTTTTTGTGGTTTTTTTTTTTTTTTTTTGAGACGGAATGTTGCTCTGTCACCCAGGCTGGAGTGCAGTGGCGCGTTCTCGGCTCACTGTGAGCTCCGCCTCCCAGGTTCACGCCACTCTCCTGCCTCAGCCTCTCGAATAGCTGAGACCACAGGCGCCTGCCACAACACCCGGCTAATTTTTTTTTTTTTTTTTTTGTATTTTTAGTAGAGACGGGGTTTCACCATGTTAGCCAGGATGGTCTCAATCTCCTGACCTCGTGAACCGCCCACCTCGGCCTCCCAAAGTGCTGGGATTACAGGCGTGAGCCACCGTGCCCAGCCCATTTTAACTATTTTTAAATGTACAGTTCAATATCATTAAGTACATTCACATCATTGCACAACCATCACCACTATTCTGTCTTTAGAACTTTTTCATCATTTAAACTGAAACTCTGTACCCATTCAACAATGACTTGCTGTTACCCCCTCTTCCTAGCCCCCAGTAACCCCTATTCTGCTTTCTGTCTCTATGAACTTGACTCTTCCAGGTGCCTGATATAAGTACAGTAAGGCAGTATTTGTCCTTTTGTGTCTGGCTTATCTGACTTCACATGATGTCTTCAAGTTTCATCCATGCTGTAGCATCTATCAGAATTTCCTTCCGTTTTAAGGCTGGATAATATTCCATTGCAGGTATATAACACATTTTGATTATCCATCCGTCCAGTGATGGGCATTTGGGTTCTTTCCACCTTTAGGCTATTGTGAATAATGCTGCTATGAACACTGGCATAGTGTCCCACAGTATTTTTGTCCCAAACTAGTGTTGATTAGGCCCTTTATTCCCAGAGGTTCCTAAGTCTCTGGGGCAAATGGAAGCTGCACAGATCTGTGGGATGAGGCACATCTAATTCCCCATACCCCAGGATCTAACCCCCAAAGCAAAGGGATGGTGGAAGAGGGCCGAAGCCCCTTCCAAGCAACCATTAATCCTCACAACAACCGTGGATCTTATTATCCCCATTTTATAGACGAAGAAACTGAGGCATTGAGACATTAAAAAGCCTTGCCCAAGGGCCTGAGCTGGTGGAGGCAGAGCAGGAATTGGATCCAGGCCTGTCTGAGGCACCCTGCCACCTCCATCCAGACCTGGAGCAATCCCTGAGGAGGGTGGCTACCACAGGAGATGTGGCAGCTCTGGTCTCAGGAAGCACAGCCGGAGGATGTCCCAGGCAACCAAACAGCCACTCATCAGTAAGGAGCCAGAGTGAGGGCTGCTAGTTCAGCCCCTGGAAGGTGGTCCTGCGGCAGCCAGTGCAGAACGCAGCAGGAGCTCAGCTCCAACTGAGCCTGATTTCACTCCAGTGTCCACAAGGGACAACCTGACCTGGAGTTCCTCGGCTACTCACCCTGGGGCCTGCTGGCACAGCCCAGGAGCTAGCCCAGGACTGCCTCTGATGGTTTCCCCTGATTTCTCCCCTTGACAAAGATTCTCTCCTTGACCAAACTCTACTCAGACTTTCCTGAACTTTTTCAGCTAGGCCTGACTTTTTAGCAAGATTCCTGCTAAGTCGGTTTAACCAGAGCCCCCCACCTTTGATATCTGATCATCTTCCATAATCTAATTAAGTTCCTTAGCCTCGGCCAGGCACCGTGGCTCACGCCTGTAATCCCAGCACTTTGGGAGGCAGAGGCAGGCAGACCACTTGAGCTCAGGAGTTCGAGACCAGCCTGGCCAATATGGTGAAACCCCATTCCACTAAAAATACAAAAATTAACCAGATGTGGTGGTGGGTGCCTATAATCACAGCTACTTGAGAGGCTGAGGCAGGAGAATCACTTGAACTCAGGAGGTTGCAGTGAGCTGAAATTGTGCCACTGCACTCCAGCCTGGGTGACAGAGCAAGACTCTGCCTCAAAAATATAAAAAATAAAAGTTCTTTAGCCTCTATTATCCCCAAGGTGATGTCTGGTCACCCTGGCCTGCCTGCAGCAAGAATCCTATTGGATGGGCTTTGCCAGAATTCCCCCCTTTATCTCTGATATTTCCTCTTAGTAATTTTCCATCCACTGACCCCACCTTGCTCCTTGGCTATAAATTCTCACTTGTCCATGCTGTATTCAGAATTGAGCCCAATCTCTCTCCCCAGTTGCCTGACTGCAAAACCCCACTGTGGCAGTCCCTATGCCTATTTCTTTTTTTTTTTCTTTTTGGAAACAGGGTCTCCTCTGTTGCCCAGGCTGAAGTGCAGTGGTGCGATCACAGCTCACTGCAGCCTCAAACTCCTGGGCTCAAGCAATCCTCTCACGTCAGCCTCCCAAATAGCTGGGACCACAGATAGCCACCACCAGCCTTGGCTAATTTTTTTTTTAATTTTTGGGCCTGACACGGTGACTCATGCCTGTAATCCCAGCACTTTGGGAGGCTGAGGCTAGAAGACTGCTTGAGCCCAGGAGTTTGAGACCAACCTGGGCAACACTGCAATACTCCATCCCTACAAAAAAAAATGAATTAAAAAAATTAGGCCGGCGCGGTGGCTCACACTTGTAATCCCAGCACTTTGGGAGGCTGAGGCGGGCAGATCACGAGGTCAGGAGATCGAGACCACGGTGAAACCCCGTCTCTACTAAAAAATACAAAAAATTAGCCGGGCATGGTGGCGGGCGCCTGTAGTCCCAGCTACTCAGAGAGGCTGAGGCAGGAGAATGGCGTGAACCCGGGAGGCGGAGCTTGCAGTGAGCCGAGATTGCACCACTGCACTCCAGCCTGGGCGACAGAGCGAGACTCCGTCTCAAAAAAAAAAAAAGCCAGGTATGGTGGCACATGCCTGTAGTCCCAGCTACTCAAGAGGCTGAGCTGGGAGAATCGCTTGAGCCCAGAAGGCCGAGGCTTCAGTAAGCTATGATCATCACACCACTGCACTCCAGCCTGGGTGACAGAGTGAGACCCTCCCTACCGCCTTGGCCTCCAAAAGTGCTGGAATTACAGGCACAAGCTAACGGCTCGGCCCCTATGCCTATTTCGATGCTCCTGAATAAAGTCTGCTTTACTGAGCTTTAACAAGGATCATGAATGATTTTTCTTGAACGTCCCTCCTCATGCTCTTTCACACGGGTCTGTGGGGAGGGCAGCTGCCTCTAACGGCCACCTGCCCAGGGCCCTCCTCCCCCAACTGGAGGAAGTGCAGCTGAGCAGGAGCCAGGGCTTAGTCGGGTCCAGGCTGGCTGTAGCAGATGTGACAATCATAAAGAGCTCTGAGGAAACCCTAGGACCCTCCATAGGAATCCAAGCCTGGGAGAACCCCAGTGGGCAGTCTGAATGCTGGGTTGGCCCCTGCCTCCCACGGCCCCAGCTCCACACCCTCCCCATACACCCAGGAAGGTGTCCCTCTTCTCGTCAGCTCCTCCCCGGGTTGCATTGCTGGATGACGGAGACGGGAGGGCTACCTACTACTGCCCCATCGTCCCACCTTGTCTTCCTGTCCCCACTCAGGTCCTCCCACGGCCACCTGGAGTCTCTCCTGAAGCTGCTGCCAGGCCCCATCCTGCGTGGATCGGTGCGCAGAACAGACTGGATCTTGGTGAAAGCCCGAGGACACTTCTGAGTCTTGCCCCCAGCCGCCCTCCCCACCGCCGGGTTTCATCCACCCGCCGGCGCCATCGCAGGTACGAAAGAGTGCGGGCGCTAAGCTCACGCAGGCACAGCGCACACACGCGCCCCCTGCCGGCCGGGCCGAGCCGGGCCGCCCACCTGGGGCTGAGCCTGGCTCCAGGCTCCGGAAGCAGCGCCCCAGCTTCTCCCCCGCCACGCCCCCACCTTCCACCCGCGAAGCAGCAATTATCGGCCCAGGCGGCTGGGAAAGGGCCAATTAGCACAGGAGACGCGGCCCCTCTGCGGAGCCCCTGCTGACCGCAGCCCACGCAGCGCTGCCTCTGCCGCGGGCCCCCAGCCTCCCGCCGCCCGCCCGCCTGCCACAGCCCTCCTGGCCTGGCCGACAGCTCTGGCTGCCTGGGAGCCCCGGGGGACGCGCCGTCCGGCCTCCCGCCAACTGCAGTCACGGATCCAGCCGCCTGGCGCCAGCTCAGAGCCGGGGCGGACGTGCGGGCGCCGGGAGTTGAATCTCGCCGCCGCTGGGTGGTGGGGGCTAGTGGGCTGCGCCCCCTGCGAGGGCTCCCGCGCCCCCGACAGCCTGCGCCTTGGCGCCCGCCAGCAGTCTCCAGGCGGGGGTGGCTCAGCCCAAGCCCTCTTGCCTTCTCATGGCCCTCCTTGCTTCTTCCGGACCTCCAAGGCCCGGTTCTGGGCTAGCCGAGCTGGAGCAGTTCCCCACTGGTGGCTACAGCAGCGCCAGGCTTTGGAAACCCACGGCCAGTGCTGGATCGTGCCCCGCGACAGGCACGTAGGCAGGATAGGGGGTGGGCAGCACAGGGACACAAGCACTCATTACTGACAGTGAATGCATGAACCTCCTCCCCTGGGTCCCTCCCCTGCACAACCTGACTTACCCACCTATAGGCTTTGGGAGACCCAAGAGGGATGGGTCCTGCCTTCCAGGAGCCTGCAGGCTGCATGGGCAGAGGCTCCAGGAGCTTGGCTAGGACCCCAAGCTAAAGAAAGCCCCGAGGTCCAGGGAGGGAGGCATCGGGTGAAAAAATGGGGGGGGGGGGGGCTGGAAGAGGGAGTTGTAGGGGACAGATGCCACCTGTCAAGGCTTCCCCTTCCCCCAAAGAACCCCCTTCCAGCTGAAGCTGGTCACACTGGGGCCCAGGAGTAAGGGACAAAGTGGGCCTGAGCCCAGTACATCCTCTGCAGGAGGCAGAAGTTTCTAGAACAAGAAGTGGGAGAGGGTTCAGTAGGAAGGCCCACAAGTGAGGTCGACCAAAGAGATCCTGCTCTTTCCCCATGAGTGCCACAAGGGACTGGGGTAGAAGGGCTGAGGCTGGACCAGTCCTGGATGCAGTGGCCTTTTCTGTGTGTTCTCCCTCTGCTCCCTCAGGTCTGGAGGGCTGGGAGCCTGCTACGTGCTCTGGAACTTTACTTAGGTCTTTTTTTTTTTTTTTTTTTTTTTTGAGACCGAGTGCCGCTCAGTCGCCCATGCTGGAGTGCAGTGGCGCGATCTCTGCTCACTGCAAGCTCCGCCTCCCGGGTTCACGCCATTCTCCTGCCTCAGCCTCCCGAGTGGCTGGGACTACGGGCGCCCGCCACCACGCCCGGCTAATTTTTTGTATTTTTAGTAGAGACGGGGTTTCACCGTTAGCCAAGATGGTCTTGATCTCCTGACCTCGTGATCCGCCCGCCTCAGCCTCCCAAAGTGCTGGGATTACAGGCGTGAGCCACTGCGCCCGGCCCATTTACTCAGGTCTTGTTGAGCCAGACTTTCTTTGGGAAAGTGTGGACCATGTCTCTAAAAGAACCAGAACTGCTTCCTTCCACCAAGGTCATTAACTGTGTGGAGAGGGAGAGAGCCCCTGTCAGAAACTGGAGAATGCAGACTGAACAATGAAAGAACATAGCGACAATGACACCACCTTGAGTCCAGTGGAATGAGGTGCAGCTGCATTAAAGAATGAGGAAAAGGACAGAGACAGGTGTAAGAAACGATGGAACAATCAGCCAAGAAAGTCGGGATTGGCTGGGCGCGGTGGCTCACACCTGTAATCCCCGCACTTTGGAAGGCTGTGGCAGGCAGATGGCTTAAGCCCAGGAGTTCAAGACCAGCCTGAACAACATGGCAAAACCCCATCTCTACGAAAAATACAAAAATTAGCCAGGCATGGTGGCATGCCCCTGCAGTCCCAGCTACTTGGGAAGCTGAGCTGGAAGGATGGCTTGAGCCTGGCAGGCAGAAGTTGCAGTGAGGGCCGGGCGTGGTGGCTCACGCTTGTAATCCCAGCACTTTGGGAGGCCGAGGCGGGCGGATCCCGAGGTCAGGAGATCGAGACCATGGTGAAACCCCGTCTCTACTAAAAATACAAAAAATTAGCCGGGCATGGTGGTGGGCGCCGGTGGTCCCAGCTACTCAGAGATGCTGAGGCAGGAGAATGGCGTGAACCCAGGAGGCGGAGCTTGCAGTGAGCCGAGATTGCGCCACTGCACTCCAGCCTGTGCGACAGAGTGAGACTCCGTCTCAAAAAATAATAATAATAAAATAAAATAAAATAAATAAAATAAGTTGCAGTGAGACAAGATTTTTTAAAAGGCCAGGCATGGTGGCTCATGCCTGTAGTCCCAGCACTTTGGGAGGCCGAGGCAGGTGGATCACCTGAGATCAGTAGTTCTGGACCAGTCTGGCCAACATGGTAAAACCCTGTCTCTACTAAAAATACAAAAATTAGCCAGGTGTGGTGGCACATACCTGTAATCCCAGCTACTCGGGAGGCTGAGGCACGAGAATCGCTTCAGCCTGGGAGGCAGAGGTTGCCAAGATTGTGCCACTGCACTCCAGCCTGGGCGACAGAGTGAGACCCCCCCCCAAAAAAAAAAGTCAGGGGTGGAGGAAAGAGGTAGAAGCTGGTGGACACACAGCCAGACAAATGGAAAGAGAGCCAGGGCAGTGCTGGGGCAGTTCAGACAAGAGAGGGGGCATGCCTGGACACTCAGAAGGTAGCCATGGGCAGGGATCTGTTTTTCATCACAGTTGTCTGACCACTGAGACACCTTGGGGTGGGGGGCTAGTGGAAAGAGAGGGCTTCATGGAGGAGCCTTTGAAAGGACCTATAGGGAATAGTGGAGGGAGTGAAGGTGGGAGTGGAGGGGAAGCTATCTCAGCCAGAGGGCACAGCAGGAGCAAAGGCCTGGAGGCAGGAATTGGCTTGTTCAGTCCCAGCAGCTGTGTCAGTCAGATGGCCCCCCCACAGAAAAACTGAAAGAGGAAATGGCCCAGAACTGGAGCACCAGGCCTGTAAGCTGGGAGGGAGCATGGACTCTATGCTGAGGCACTAGGGAGCCATGGGATGGGGCATGTCTTGGTCAGATTTACCTTCCAGAAGGGTCTTTGAGGTTACCTAGTACAGAGATACTGGAGGAAGAGAGAGTGGAAGTGGGCAGACCAGGGGATGGTGGCGGAGAACTACACAGTGGGTCCTTCGTGGAATCAAGCAAGCAAGTTCCCAAAGTAGATGGTCAGGACCTAGTGACACATAAGGGCAAGTGTCCTGTTTTTCCAAGGAACTTTAGGCCAAGGTGGGCAGTCAGCTCTGATCACTCACCTCCCCCACTCACAGGATGGCCCCTGGTGTACTCTGGCCTAGCACATTCCCACCCAGCCAAGTCTGGGAACTCACTTGGCCCCTCCCCAGGCCTGGGAGACCATGGCATCTACCCACTGGGCCCAGGAAAAGCCCCAAGAGGTGTCCAGTCCAGGGTGGAGGCACAAACAGACCTCCCACCCCACAGAAAGCTTGTTAAGACAGCACGCTCAACTCCCACCACCAGCCCTCTGTGCAATGATGACTCCACTGCCATGAGGGGTTAGGCTTGGGTCTATTTGGGGAGCCAGTAGGTAGGGGAGGAGGGCCCAGTTGAGCCCACAAAGAACTCAGAGGCTGAGATCACATGGCCCACAGAGCAGGGTTCACCACGCCTTTTAGGCAGAATTTAGGGAGATGTGTGTTCCTGTCTGGGCCTGTTCTTCTGTGTGTCCTCAGGCAGACCACTTGCCACTCTGGGCCAGACTTTCTTTGGGAAAAGAAAGTCCTGTTTTAGGACAGGACTCTGGCCTCAGCCCCCTCTAGCCATGGTCCAGGACCCCTGTCCACTCCCAACCCTTTCAGCCACAGAAGCTGCTGGTGGAGCACATTGGTGACCTCACCAAGGAGCTGCTGGGTGATCATTATGGATCCCCTGCCGATAAAGAGCAAGAACCCTTTTGAGGGGGAGCCTGAAGGTGAAAGAAAAAGCCTTTCAGGAAATTAGCACCAGTGGCAGGAAAATTCATCAAAACCTGGCGGAGGCACCTGTGGCCAATTCGCGTCTCTTGCCAAAGAGGCAGCTCCTCTGACCTGGGGGAAGGGCTGGTAGCTTCTAGGGCCTTCTAGAGACCCCAGATCCCTGGCCCTGTTGCTGGGCCTCTCAGCACCTGGCAGGGGTGCCACCATGTATTTGCTGCTCCCAAATCACAGGATTCTGCAGTGCTAGGAAAGGCTGCTGATGAGTAGGGGGTCTTGGGTTTTAATATAACTCTTCCCTCTGCTGTGTGATCTCAGACACTCAGTTGGCTTCTCTGATACTCCCTGCCAGGAGAAATCCTAACCTGCCTGGCCTCTAGGCGACCAGTACATCCACAATACTCAGTATATCTGAGACAAGAATATTTTTCTGAAGAGTGAGGATGCAACTATACCCAAACAATCATTGGTAGTGGGAGGTTCACGTGCGAAGCATGGAGGCAGCCTGAATGTGGAACCCATTATTCTGGTAGCAGCCCCACCTGCCAGCATCCAGGTATGGCCGACAGAATAGCTGTTGCAGCATACACCTCCAGGGGGCACTATTTCCATGGTTTACAGTCTGAATGAGGCCTGAATGTAACCTGAGCTTCATGACTGCCTCCTCTGGGCTTGGTATCCATAGGCACACTCACATCACACACGTGCCTCAGAGAAGGCTCTAATTGGTTGATCACGATCACCACCTAACCTAAAGCATCCACATTGGTCAGGCTTTGGAGCCCGCGCTTCCGCTCTAGCTATGCATGGCTCCCTTCAGCTCCCAGAGCAGGTCCAGTCCCAGGTCCAGCCAGATCATTTAATGCTGATAGAAGCAGGATCTTTTGAAAGAGCTATGGATGTAGCAGGCCTCAGAGGCTCAGGAAGTCCTTTCCAGGCCATGCCCTGGTTCTGGCACTGCCACAGTCCCTGCTGCACTACTAAAGGAGGCAGGCCAGGCCATGCATAGTGGCTCACGCCTGTAATTCCAGCACTTTAGGAGGCCGAGGTGGGCAGATCACCTGAGGTCAGGAGTTCAAGACTAGCCTGGCCAACATGGTGAAACCCCATCTCTACTAAAAATACAAAAAATTATCCGGGAATGGTGGTGCTCGCCTGTAATCCCATCTACTCAGGGGGCTGAGACAGGAGAATTGCTTGAAACCTTGAAACTGGGAGGCAGAGGTTGCAGTGAGCGAGATCGCGCCACTGCACTCTAGCCTGGGTGACAGAGTAGGACTCCATCTCAAAAAAAAAAAAAAAAAGAGAGAGAATAAAGAAAAACGAAAAGGAGGCAGGCCACAGGCAGTTACCCTTTTTTTTTTTTTTTTTTTTGAGACGGAATCTTGCTCTATCGCCCAGGCTGGAGTGTGGCGGAACGATCTCGGCTCACTGCAGCCTCCACCTCCCAGGTTTAAACTATTCTCGTGCCTCAGCCTCCCAAGTAGCTGGGATTACAGGCATTAGCCACCATACCCAGCTGATTTTTGTATTTTTAGTAGAGATGGGGTCTCGCCATGTTGGCCACGTTGGTCTAGAACTCTTGACCTCAGATGACCCACCTGCCTCAGCCTCCGAAAGTGCTGGGCTTACAGGTGTAAGCCACTGCGCCTGGTTTCAGGCACCCTTTCAGCTCATTGTATGGCATTTTGGCTAGACCTTATGTGAACTCAAATTGTTACCCTGTGCTTCCCTTACTGCCAACGTTTACAGATGGCTTCGTGTCAACCAAAGCATTGTACAACTCATAGCATTTCAGAGCTAGAAGGGACCATAAACACTGTCATAGCCACCGTTCTTTGAGAACTTACAACTTTGTGCTGGACACTAACCCAGGTACCTTCTGATGTTTTTGCCTGCACAGTACAGCCATTCCTTTTCCCGTGACACCACCCTGTCCTCAGCAATTGACCGTGTCCACACCACAGCTCAGGGATGACCAGATAACCCAGACTTGGACTATTAAGCTCAATCTCAAGATTTTTGTAGAAACATCAGGAAAGAGAATGGCTACCGCTTGAGGGTGAGTCAGCATGTGAAGGAATGTAAAACGGAAAACTAGCCAGGTGCAGTGGCATGTGCCTGCAGTCCCAGCTACTCCGGAGGCTGAGACAGGAGGACTGCTTGAGCCCAGGAGTTCTGGGCTGTAATTCACTATGCTGATTAGGTGTCTGCACTAAGTGTGGCATCGATATGGTGATCTCCCAGGAACGAGGGACCACCAGGTAGCCTAAGGAGGGGTGAACCAGCCCAGGTTGAAAATGGAGCAGGTCAAAACTCCTGTGCTAATCAGTAGTGGGATCGTGCCTGTGAGTAGCTGTTGCACTCCAGCCTGGGCAATATAGCAAGACCTCATCTCTAAAAAAAAAAAAGGAATAGTGAAATGAAATAGCTCACACTGAGAAACAGCCTTGAACAAATAAAATAAAATAAAATAAAATAGGCTGGGTGCTGTGGCTCACACCTGTAATCCCAGCACTTTGAGAGGCTGAGGAAGGCGGATCACTTGAGGCCAGGAGTTCAAGACTAACCTGAGCAGCAACATAGCAAGACCCCCCTGCCTCTAAAGAAAAAAAAAATTAAAGAGTTAAGTGACTGCATTTCTTCAACTGCAGGACTTCTCTGGGATCTCTCTCTCTCTCTGAGTCTACCTGGCTATATGCCCTTGAATGAGTCAGTCACCTGTTCTGAGTCTCAATTTCAAGAGCTACAAAATAGGACAGTAATTCTTTCCCTCTTTATCCTTTATTTATTTATTTTTTATTTATTTATTTTTATTTTTATTTCTTTTTTTTTTTTTTGAGACGGAGTCTTACTCTGTCGTCCAGGCTGGAGTGCAGTGGCGCAATCTCGGCTCACTGCAAGCTCCACCTCCTGGGTTCACGCCATTCTCCTGCCTCAGCCTCCCAAGTAGCTGGGACTACAGGCACCCGCCACTACGCCCGGCTAATTTTTGTATTGTTAGTAGAGACGGGGGTTTCACTGTGTTAGCCGGGATGGTCTCGATCTCTTGACCTTGTGATCCGCCTGCCTCGGCCTCCCAAAGTGCTGGGATTACAGGCGTGAGCCACCGCGCCCAGCCTTTTTTTTTTAAGATGGAGTCTCGCTCTGTCACCCAGGCTGGAGTGCAGTGGCACGATCTCAGCTCACTGCAACCTCTGCCTCCTGGGGTCAAGCGTTTCTCCCGCTTCAGCCTCCAGAGTAGCTGGGACTACAGGCATGTGCCACGCCCAGCTAATTTTTTGTATTTTTAGTAGAGACATGGTTTCACGGTGTTAGCCAGGATTGTCTCAATCTCCTGACCTCGTGATCCACCCACCTCGGCCTCCCAAAGTGTTGGGATTACAGGCGTGAGCCACCGCGCCCGGCCGTCCCTCTTTATCTTGAAGAAATTAAGGAAAGGCCAGTGAGAGAGTGGTTGGAAAATTGCTTTATGCAGTGGCTTATGCCTGTAACCCCAGCACTGTGGGAGGCCAAGGTGGGAAGATTACTTGTGCCCAGAAGTTCGAGACCAGCCTGAGCAACGTAACAAGACCCCGTCTCTGGAAGAAAGGAAGGAAGGAAGGAAGGAAGGAAGGAAGGAAGGAAGGAAGGAAGGAAGGAGGAAGGAAGGAAGGAAGGAAGGAAGGAAGGAAGGAAGGAAGGAAGGCAGGCAGGCAGGCAGGCAGGCAGGCAGGCAGGCAAGCAGCAAGCAAGCAAGCATGGATTAGCCAGGTGGAGTGGTGTGTGCCTGTGGTTTCAGCTATCGTGAGACTGAGGCAGGAGGATCACTTGAGCCCAGGAGTTTGAGGCTGCAGCGAGCAATGATGCCAGCACTGCACCCCAGGCTGGCTAACAGAATGTGACCCTATATTGAAAAAAAAATGTAAAAATTAGCCAGGCGTGGCAGTGTGCACTTGTAGTCCCAACTACTCAGGAGGCTGAGATGAGGATCGCCTGAGCCCAGGAGTTGGACACTGCAATCAGCTAGGATCATGCCACTGCACTTGTCCGAGCAAGACCCTGTCAAAAAAAAAAAAAAAAGAAAAGAAAGAAGAGAGAGAGAGAAAGAGAAAGAAAGAAAGAAAGAAAGAAAGAAAGAAAGAAAGAAAGAAAGAAAGAAAGAAAGAAAGAAAGAAAGAAAGAAAGAAAGAAAGAAAGAAAGAAAGAAAGAAAGAAAGAAAAGAGAAGAGGAGAGAAAAGAAAAGAAAGGAGTTATTCACTGAAGGGAAACCTGGGTTGTTCATCTTTGTGTCCATCTCCGTCACCAACACTACCTAAACTGCAAAGCATGCTGGGAGCTCCCCCTGGGCAGGAGGGAGCAACATGAAGTTAGCATAAGGTGGGACTAGGGAAGCTATCAAGCCTGTGGGATGCCTTTGAGGTGGTTGAGTCCAGTCTTGTCTCATAGGCATTGGTGAGGGCATGTTGAGGGGCAGTCATTCTGCCCAGCATAGTTTAGAAAGCCTTGTCAGGGGCCTCTGAATTACACTTTTTTTTTTTTTTCTGAGACAGTGTCTCACTCCATTGCCCAGACTAGAACACAGTGGTGCGATCTCAGCTCACTGCAACCTCCACCTCCCAGGTTCAAGTGATTCTCCTGCCTTAGCCTCCCAAGTAGCTGGGATTACAGGCATGTGCCACCAGCCCCAGCTAATTTTTGTATTTTTAGTAGAGACAGGGTTTCACCATGTTGGCCAGGCTGGTCTCAAACTCCCGACCTCGGGTGATCTGCCTGCCTCGGCCTCCCAAAGTACTGGGATTACAGGTATGAGCCACCGCCCTGGCTCGAACTACATTTTTTTTTTTTTAAGGTGCTTCACTCTTGTTGCCAAGGCTGGAGTGCAATGGCACGATCTTGGCTCACTGCAACCTCCACCTCCTGGGTTCAAGCGATTCTCCTGCCTCAGCCTCCCAAGTAGCTGGAATTAGAGGCATGCGCCACCACACCCGGCTAATTTTGTGTTTTTAGTAGAGACAGGGTGTCTCCATGTTGGTCAGGCTGGTCTCGAACTCCTGACCTCAGGTGATCTGCCCGCCTTGGCCTCCCAAAGTGCTAGGATTACAGGTGTGTGCCACCGCATCTGGAATTTTTTTTTTTTTTTTTTTTTTAGACAGGGTCTGACTCTGTTGCCTAGGCTGAAGAGCTGCAGTGGCACAATCTCAGCTCACCGCAGCCTCGACCTCCCCACCTCAGATGATCCTTCCACCTCAGCCTCCTGGGTAGCTGGGACTACAGGCTTGCACCACCATACTCAGCTAATTTTTTGTATTTTTTTGTAGAGATGGGTTTCATCATGCTGCCCAAACTGGCCTCGAGCTCCTGGGCTCAAGCCATCCACCTGTCTTGGCCTCCCGAAGTGCTGGGCTTACAGGCATGAGCCACTGAGCCTGGCCTCTCTGAACTACACTTAATGAAGAATGTGAATTGGTCTGGCCAAGAAAGGGGAGAAAGACAAGCTAGACAGAGGGAATTTAGCCAGGGCTGGAGCAGACCAAAGCTGAATTCCTTGCCTATTTACTCAGTAGTGTCGTCGTCTCAGGGAAAAGAACGATTGTCTGCTTTCTAAATTGCCCTTTTTGTGTTCCTGGAGGGGAAGCAGGCTGGTGAGGTGTCCGTGGGCTAGTAATTATTTCCGCTTATTTACAAGGTAATATTACAGCATGATGAGAAACCCTGCCTGTTTTGATGGTTCCGAGCTTGGAAAGTTTGGGAAAGAATCCAAGAGCATGGCAGGTTATCAAGGCGTTATCAGCTGGGACACAAAAGGAGAGAAGGTAAAAGAGGCATTTAGATTCCAGAGTCAATAATGAGCCAGAAGTGAGTGTTGAATTATTCAAACTCCTGTATTGATCCATTGATCTCTATCTGCAGCTCTCGGTTTATTCTTAGTTGGCATTTCCTGTGTCTCAGACACTGATAAGAGAAATAGGAGGAGGAGGAACAGATTCTTAAGACTCAAGAAAAGAGAAGAGGTGATGTCAAAGAGAAATTTGGCAACATACATCAGGAACCTTAAAATGTCATATCTTTTGACCTAGTGGTTCTACTTTTGGAAATTGATCCTAAAAACACTATCCAGAACTTTTTTTTTTTTTTTTTGAGGCAGAATCTCGCTCTGTTGCCCAGGCTGGAGTGCAGCAGCATGATCTGGGCTCACTGCAACCTCTGCTTTCCAGGTTCAAGCGATTCTTGTGCCTCAGCCTCCCAAGCAGCTGGGGACTACAGGTGCGTGCCACCACGTCCAGCTAATTTTTGTATTTTTAGTAGAGTCAGGGTTTTGCCATGTTGGCCAGGCTGGTCTCGAACGCCTGGCCTCAAGTGATTCACCCGCCTCGACCTCCCAAAGTGCTGGGATTACAGGTGTGAGCCACTGCGCCTGGCTCAGAACTTTTAAGAAAAAGCCTTAAGGACCATGGCATTCACAGCAGCCTAATTAGTAATTTGTGAATAATAGGAAACAACCTAAATGCCCAACAATAGGGGATCTGCCAAGTAACAGTAGAGCTAAAAGATGCCATTAGGTGCTGGGCACGGTGGCTCATTCCTGTAATCCCAGCACTTTGGGAGGCCAAGGTGGGTGGATCACTTGAAGCCAAGAGTTCAAGACCAGCCTGGCCAACATGGGGAAACCCTGTCTCTACTGAAAATACAAAAAAAAAAAAAAAAGAAAAAAATTAGCCAGGCATGGTGGTGCATGCCTGCAATCTCAGCTACTCGGGAGGCTGAGGCAGGAGAATTGCTTGAACCCAAAAGGCCCAGGTTGCAGTGAGCTGAGATCGCACCGCTGCACTCAAGCCTGGGTAACAGAGTGAAACTCTGTTTAAAAAAAAAAAAAAATGGGGCCAGGTGCGGTGGCTTACACCTATAATCCCAGCACTTTGGGAGGCCGAGACGGGCAGATCATCTGAGGTCAGGAGTTCGAGACCAGCCTGACCAATATGGTGAAGCCCTGTCTCTACTAAAAATACAAACATTAGCCAGGTGTAGTGGCAGGCACCTGTAGTCCCAGCTACTCAGGAAGCTGAGACAGGAGAATTGTCTGAACCCAGGAAGCGGAGGTTGCAGTGAGCTGAGATCGCGCCACTGCACTCCAGCCTGGGCAACAAAAGCAAGACTCCGTCTCAAAAAAAAAAGAAAAAAAAAAAAGATGCCATCAGGAATTGTACTGCGTTGTTTGTTGGTTTGCTTGTTTGTCTGTTCTTGAGACAGCGTCTGCCTATGTTGCCCAATCTGGTCTCAAACTCTCAGACACAAGTAATGCTCCCACCTTCACCTCCCAAGTAGCTGAGACTGTAGGCACATGCCACCACTCCCAGCTATCATTAGGAATTTTAAATGATGATATGGGGAAATATTTATGCCATAGGTTTAGGGTGGTAACAGAGCATCCAAAGCTGCACATACGAAATGTCATAACTAAGAGAAAAAAATACAGATGAAATGAGTCCAAAAGAAACACAGTAAAATGTTGGCAATGACTACTTTGAGATGGTGGGATTCCTTTATTCTTTTTCTGTATGTCCTAAATTTTTTTTTTTTTTTTTGAGACGGAGTCTTCCTCTGTCACCCAGGCGGCTGGAGTGCAGTGGCGCGATCTCAGTTCACTGCAAGCTCCGCCTCCCGGGTTCACGCCATTCTCCTGCCTCAGCCTCTCATAGTAGCTGGGACTACAGGCGCCCGCCACCACACCCGGCTAATTTTTTGTATTTTTGGTAGAGGCAGGGTTTCACTGTGTTAGCCAGGATGGTCTCCATCTCCTGACCTCATGATCCACCTGCCTCGGCCTCCCAAAGTGCTGGGATTACAGGCGTGAGCCACCGCACCCAGCCTATATGTCCTAAATTTTCTGCAAAAAAAAAAGTACACGTTTTAAATAACTTTAAAAAGTCTTAAGGGTGAGGGGAGAGACCTTCATATGAAGGCTTCACAGTAAAGTAAACAAATTAGTGTAGAACTAAATCCTCCCAGAATCCAGGGGACTGCTATGTCCCAGGCGCGCTGACCATCTCCTTGGCACATAGCATGGAGCCAAATGAATAAATGGATGCTGTGGGGCAGTCATTCCATGGAGGACAATCAGAGGCCCGTGAAAATATTTAAAGAAGTACAGCCTGGACAACATAGACCCCATCTCTAAAAAAAAAAAATTTTTTTTAATTTATTATCCAAGCATGGTGGCACCTGTAGTCCCAGCAACTTGCTACTTGCTACTCAGGAGGCTGAGGTGGGAGGATTGCTTGACCCCAGGAGGTCAAGGCTGCAGTGAGCCATGATTGCACCACTACACTCCAGCCTGGGTGAAACAGGAAGACCCTGCCCCAAAAGAGAAAGAAAGAAGAAAGATGAGTTTTCCCAGTAGAGAAACAGGAGGAAGTCATGGTATGGGCATGTGGGGAATGGAAACAGGCCAGTATGGCTGGATTGCAGGGTCCCATGGGGAGAAACGATGGGAGATAGTGTTGGAAAGTAGGGATTGTCAGGGGGTCATGAATGCTAGGCTGAGGGCCTTTGTCTTTCTGCCCCAAGTTTCTTCAATCTTGGGGGAGGGGTCTTAAGCAAAAGGGTGGTGTGGTTAGAGCTCAACCCAGCTCTCATCACATTATATTATTATCATTACTACCATTATCATTGTTATTACCATTATTATTATTCCCTAGCCCCCTAGTCTAGTCTGTTTCCCGTCACTTGTCAGAAACTAGGAGAGCAGGAGAGGGGAAGGGGAGCAGTCCAAGGCAGCCCTCTAAGATCATCAGCCAGGCTTCCTGACCCCAGCTTGGCCCTCTTCCCACCAGTAGGCTCAGTCCTGCCATCCCCAGGCACCCAGACAAACTCCTCCACCCCCAACACCCATGACAAAGAGGCTCATTTGGAGCCCGGGCAAGATTTGCAAACGTCAAACTTATAATTACAAGGATGAAATCATCTGGTTCCTTTTAAGCAAACGGGTTTATTGATCCCAACACTAAAGAAATGCTATTCTGGGGAAACTTGCTCCTTTCTGCTTTCCTTTCCCTATGGGATGGCTGAGCCGGGGGAGGGTGGCTGGAGGGCTCAGAAGGGGGAGATGCTCCTGGGAGGGAGGGCAGATTCTTTGGGCCCAAGGGTGGATTTTACGGTATATAAATTATATCTCAAAAAGAAAAAAATTCTTTAGGGCCCAGGAAACTGTCACACTCGGGCAGATGACACCCTTATCCTGGATTAAGGCCCATCGCCTTCTAAAAACTAGAAGCTGAGTGGAGCCAGGGTTTTAGGCAATGTGCCAGCCACTAATTTTCTTTGTCTCCCATTCCTCTCAAGTCTCATTTGTGGCTCCAGATCCTATTTCAGCTTCAAGATGGTACAATATTTTCTCAGTAACTGAAGGGAAACTATTTCCTTAGAAAAAATGCATCAGAGGCTCAGAGACTTCCTCTGTGAGGAGAGGCAAAGGTGGGTGGCTGCTGACACCAGACCTGGATAAAACCATCCTTTCTGCTGGGCCTGCGGAGGCAGGACACCTAGACTTTGACCTTCCAAGCCAAGAAGGGACAAACAGGCTCAGAGATAGGAATGCATAGTCCTCAAGGGCAGACCCACATCCTGCCCCAAGGCTCACAATAGAATCCCTTTCTTCAACCTGTGGGGACCCTTCTACAACATGGTGGGGTGCTCCCAGAGGAATAACCCCAGACATAGCCTTCTATGAGTTTGCAGTTCAGTGAGGGCAGCAGGCAGGACTTTTGGTATCTCCACTAGGTCTCGGAGTAGAATGATTAAAATCAGTACCCTGGGGTCACTTAGCCCCTGTGAATCTCAGTTGGCCCATCTGTAGAATAGGATCAATAATACTAAACTTACAGGGTTGTGGTGAGGAAGGAATGAAGATGATGTATCCCAATGCTTAGCTAGTTTCTTTAGAGTGTGTGTGGGGGGGGTATCACCCTCTTGCCTAGGATGGTCTCGAACTCCTGGCCTCAAGTGATCCTCCCACTTCCGCTTCCCAAAGTGCTGAGATTACAAGTGTGCACCATCATGCCCAGCCCCCATTTTGATATTTCAAATGGATCAGGGTCTCATCACTGTCCTTTTTTACTTTTACTTTTTTTTTTTTTTTTTGAGACAGAGTCTTGCTCTGTCGCCCAGGCGGGAGTGTAGTGGTGCGATCTCGGCTCACTGCAACCTCTGCCTCCCGGGTTCAAGTGATTCTCCTGTCTCAGCCTCCAGAGTAGGTGGGATTACAGGCGCACGCTGCCACGCACAGCTAATTTTTTGTATTTTAGTGGAGATGGGGTTTCACTGTGTTGCCCAGGCTGGTCTCGAGCTCCTGAGCTCAGGCAATCCACCCGCCTCAGCTTCCCAAAGTGCTAGGATTACAGATGTGAACCACCACTCCTGGCCTTATTTACTTTTTCAAAGTCTGTTTCCTCATCTCTCAGAAGGAGACAGAAGACCTGACTTAGAAGATGGTTGTGTGGGCCGGGCGCGGTGGCTCACGCCTGTAATCTCAGCACTTTGGGAGGCTGAGGTGGGCAGATTGCCTGAGGTTGGGAGTTCGTGACTAGCCTGCCCTTCTCTACTAAAAATACAAAAATTAGCTGGGCGTGGTGGCAGGCACCTGTAATCCCAGCTACTCAGGAAGCTGAGGCAGGAGAATCGGTTGAACCCGGGAGGCGGAGGTCGCAGTGAGCCGAGATCGCGCCATTGCACTCCAGCCTGGGCAACAGAGTGAGACTTCGTCTCAAAAAAAAAAAAGAAAAAGAAAGAAAGTGGTTGTGTGAATTAACTGTGATAAGGTGCATGAAGGCACCCTGAATAGAGCTTCACAGTTGCCTAGGCAAGTGAGGGTTCCTGCGCTCTGCTCAGCTTCATTGTGTATTATCTACTTACCCACCCAAGATCAGCTTTAGGAACCTGCAGGAGCAGCCACCCACCTAGGAAGTTAGGGAGATACTCAGAGGAGGCCCTTGATTGGCTTGAATCCCTACGAAAGGAAGATTCTAGATGACAGGACTTCAGATAATTCAGTCAGGTTTTGGGACGGTGGGGGCAGATGTTTCTTGGCACAGAAGAGACACCTCTAAGCTTCCATGAGTGGGCCTTAGTAGAGCTGGATCTTAGCAAACCCCCTTAGCAAACACCCATAGCATGGTGTCTGGGCCAACCCATACCCAACTCAACAGCTGCCAAAGCTGTTAGGAGCACAGACTTAAGTGTACCTTACATGGGTGAAAATTTCCTTTATAAATTTCCTTTAATTCAGTTTTTTTAAATAAGTGAAAAAAAATTAACAACCAAAAAGGCATATAGAGGTCAGCCGAGGAGATGGCCTCCTTCAGCCTGTGGCTTATTTCCCGGTCATCCTGGCTGTTGGATGCCAGACTATGCCGAGTGTGGGTTACCCTGTGGCCTGGAGTTGCCCAAGGCTGTCTGTGGGGCTGCTGTTCTGGGTCTGCTTGGCAGGCTTTGCTGTCCCTTTCCCTTAGGACATCATTCCTCCCCTCCATGAGGCTGACAATGAGAGCGCCCTGCCCTGCTCTGCTCTGCATTCTCACCCCTCCAGGTCTAGCTCCCTTGACCCTGACCTTTTCCTTGCCTAAGCTCATGGCCACCAAGGCCATTCTAGAGATCTTTCAACTTTTATTTATTCCACATTTCCCATGGCAGAAACAATTATTGCTAGAGTCTTCGGCCAAGATCAACTTGGAGGTCTGTGAGCCCTCCTTGGACCCACTGTGGAGCAAGAGTGCTTCCTCGTGGATTTTTTTTCCCCCCGAGAAGGAGTTATGCTCTTGTCCCCCAAGCTGGGGTGCAATGGCACGATCTTGGCTCACCGCAACCTCTGCCTCCCGGGTTCAACCGATTCTCCTGCCTCAGCTTCCGAGTAGCTGTTTGAGACGGAGTCTTGCTCTGTGGCCCAGGCTGGAGTGCAGTGGCACCATCTCGGCTCACTACAACCTCCACCTCCCGGGTTCAAGCGATTCTCCTGCCTCAGCCTCCCAAGTAGTTGAGACTACAGGCGTGTGCCACCACACCCCGCTAATTTTTGTACTTTTAGTAAAGATGGGGTTTTGCCATGTTGACCAGGTCGGCCTCGAGCTCCTGACCTCAGGTGATCAGCCCACCTCGGCCTCCCAAAGTGCTGAGATTAGGCCAGGCGCGGTGGCTCATGCCTGTAATCCCAGTACTTTAGGAGGCCGAGGCGGGCAGATCACCTGAGGTCAGGAGTTCGAGACCAGCCTGACCAACATGGCCAAACCCCGTCTCTACCAAAAATACAAAAACATTAGCCGGGCGTGGTGGTGGGCGCCTGTAATTCCAAATACTCGGGAGGCAGAGGCAGAAGAATCACTTGAACCCAGGAGGCAGAGGTTGCAGTGAGCCGAGATCGCGCCATTGTACTCCAGCCTGGGAGACAGAGCAAGACTCTGTTTAAAAAAAAAAGGCTGGGATTACGGGTATGAGCCACTGCGCCTGGCCACAGGACTAACTTTGAATCAAACTCTGCCATAAATCCCATGTCAGACTTTCTCCAGTTTGGGCTAAACAACTTCCCTAGAATTTATGGATCTTATTTTTTGCAGCTGATTGCACATTGAGTAAGTATATGGACCGGCAATCGGTTACATTTTTAACTCAGCTTGTTCTTCTTTTTTTTTTTTTTTTTTTTTGAGAAGGAGTCTCGCTCTTTCACCCAGGCTGGAGTGCAGTGGCGCGATCTCGGCTCACTGCAGGCTCCGTCCCCCGGGGTTCACGCCATTCTCCTGCCTCAGCCTCCCGCGTAGCTGGGACTACAGGCGCCCGCCACCTCGCCTGGCTAATTTTTTGTATTTTTTAGTAGAAACGGGGTTTCACCGTGTTAGCCAGGATGGTCTCGATCTCCTGACCTCGTGATCCGCCCGCCTTGGCCTCCCAAAGTGCTGGGATTACAGGCGTGAGCCACCGCGCCGGGCCAGCTTGTTCTTCTTTAGAAACTTAAATTTATTGGGCTCCCACTGTGTGCTAGATCAACATAAAGGTTCTCACGCTAACACTGCAAACCTAGGAGTGTCTGCATTTTGGAAATAAGGAAACTGAGGTTTAGTGGTCCAGTTCTTGTCTAAGGCCCCAGCCAGCAGGTAGTGTAGCTGAGTGGGATCCCATCTAAGACCCATCTGACTCCAACAGCCACGACCTTTCCACCATGACTTGGTTGGATTCTTTGGTCCGTTTCCACCTCAGTCTTCAACTTGCACAGCCTACACCCCTGCCGGTGTAGGCACGAAAAGTCCCCAAGGACTTAGGTTTCCTCGCGTTCAAGTGACAATCTGGGGTTACTCCGCGCACCTGGGGAACCCAGAAGTTCCAGATGGCCGAGGAAGGGCAGAAGAAAAGGCCTGCGCTGGCTACTCCCGTCTGCTAAAGGCCAGGCGGATCCCCCAACGGCAGCTCCACGCCGAGTGGCCGCGGGCGAGCAGGGGGAAAAGGGCCACGGTGCGGAAGGAGCCGCGGGGCGCCACAGCCGGGCAGCTCCGCCAGCGGGCGGGTGGCGCATGCGTGGCGCGGGCCGCGAGTTGTGAATGGTACGTCTTGTTTGCCGGAGTTGTAGGCGGGCGGGCGGGCGCGCGAGGAGGAGGGGTGGGGCCGGCGGGGGCGGGGTGGGCGGTGAGAGGAAGTGGCGGCGGCGGCGGCGGCTGGGGGCGGCGAGAGCTGGGGCTGCGCGGGCGGCAGGCAACGGCTGAGGCGGCGGCGGCGGCGTGGGTTGGGCTCGAGCGGGCGGCGGCGCCTCAGACTCCCCGGAACGGGAGCCCACGCGGGCGGGCGCCTGAAACAAAGGGAAGCGGGCGTCCGGGCGCCGCGGGTGGGCGCTCAGTCGGTCAGTGCGGAGCCAGCCAGCGGGTGCCCGCGCAAGCCCCGACCGCGGCCGGCCGGCGCGGCCTCAGGGCGGGAAGATGCCGCGCGTCGTGCCCGACCAGAGAAGCAAGTTCGAGAACGAGGAGTTCTTTAGGAAGCTGAGCCGCGAGTGTGAGGTGAGGCGGGCGGGCGGCTAGGAGGCCGCAGCGCGCCCCGAGTGGGCCCCGGCGGAGAAAAGTTTGGGCGGCGCGGTCCCTGGGAGTCCCGGTCGGTGCGCCCGCGGAGGGGCAATCTTGCCGGGGCGGCCATCGCCCGCAGCCTCCGCTTGCCCTTATCGGCGCCGCGCTGGGAGGGCGGGCGCGCGG
The DNA here is from genome assembly GCF_009828535.3 of Hylobates moloch. Classification (NCBI taxonomy): domain Eukaryota; kingdom Metazoa; phylum Chordata; class Mammalia; order Primates; family Hylobatidae; genus Hylobates; species Hylobates moloch. Next base: position 102,632,138 of record NW_026652281.1, read on the forward strand.
GCGGCGCCGCAGATTTGGCCCCTGATTTCGGGCCGTCTTGCCTTGCAGATTAAGTACACGGGCTTCAGGGACCGGCCCCACGAGGAACGCCAGGCGCGCTTCCAGAACGCCTGCCGCGACGGCCGCTCGGAAATCGTAAGTCGGCTGGCCCGGGGCGCAGACCGGGGCGCGCGCGGGTCACTTGTTGCGCGGGGCCGCTTCGGCCCAGGCCGGTTCCGGACGGCGGCGCGGCTGCCGCGGCTCCCGGAACTGAGTGGGCGCCGTCTTACTTCCTACTCGGGATTCAAAATGCGAAACCAGGTGCCGCGGGCCGGTGCTCGCGGGGAGACGCTTTCCCTGGGGCTCGCCGCGGTGGCGCATGTCGGCCAACGGAGCACCGCGAGTAGAGCTCGAACCCGAGCCAGACCAAACAAGCGAAGGGCATTGTTTAGGCGGCGACACCGAAGAAGAGTTCAGGGTATTTGTAGCAAGCAAACCCCCATTCGGAAAAAGAACTGGAGCTTCATTCAAGGTCGGCGATAGTTTGTTTCTTAGAAGGTAGATCTGTCGATAATTCTCTATGTCAAGCGGTCTCACTCCCAGATCGCCGAGAAGAAATCTTTCCTCCAGTTATTTATTCTAATAGAGAGGGGAGGGGGGAAAAAGGCCCTAAAAGTGTCATTTTCTTAGAATGTTAAGCTTCAGGAGAATCAGAAAGAAACCATTATCACCATGTCTCGAGTAGGGCTGCCGTTCCTAAAAACTGCACAGATGGGCGAAACCCACGGTTGATCTCGAGGTCCTTGTTTTAGGAGGCAGATTTGGTGCGTCTTCACCAGACTTTGGGTTAAAAAAAAAAATCCAAGGGTCCTAGTTCCTCTCATCTCTTTTTGGTTTGCGTTGTTGGAGGTGCTGATGAGGAGGGAATGGTAGGAAGAAACCAAGAAAAGAGGTTGATTATTATTATTTTTTTTGAGGTGGAGTCTTGCTCTGTTGCCCAGGCTGGGGTACAGTGGCTCGATCTCGGCTCACTGCAACCTCCGCCTCCTGGGTTCAAGCGATTTTCCTGCCTCAGCCTCCTGAGTGGCTAGCATTACAGGTGCCTGCCACCACGCCCAGCTAATTTTTGCATTTTTAGTAGAGACGGGATTTCACCATGTTGGCCAAGCTGGCCTCCTGACCTCAAGTGATCCGCCCTCCTCCACCTCCCAGAGTGCTGGGATTACAGGCGTGAGCCACCGCGTCTGGCCTGATTGTTTTTTAAAAAGTTGAAGCACTGTCTGATGGAATGTTGTTACTCTCTGCTCGGTGACTTGGACTTATTGCATTGTTAGAGGCGTGAAGCTAGGTGCGATTTGAATTTGGGTTAGCAGTAGGAAGACATTGGAAATTTACTCCTCCCACCCCCTTTATTTAAAAACCAGTTTATTTTTATTCAGATATAATTCATATGCCATAAAATTCTCCCTTTACATCACTGAACTCTATTTTTAAAGAATATTTTGATATTTTAAGTGAAGACTTTTTAGAGTTGTAATAGTGAGAAGATACTGGTTAAATTTATGAGGAGCTCCTGAATATTTGGTCATTAGTGCATGTTATGAAAGACAGTCTCAAGCTTTTAGCTCACTTGCAAGTTTCTTGAGTAATTGTAGTATTTATATGATTGAAGTGCATAAGACATACTTTTAGGTTTTGGCACTGAGTGGTATAAGAAAAGAATTCATTAGCTGGTGCGATGATCGTGTCATCCTTTGCCTGGGTTACCTTTTGCAAAAGGAAGGTGGTACACCTGACGATAGAATTTCCTGGAGGTAAAGGATGCAAGTATAAAATATGATACAAAGTACTTGTATTCTTACTGTTTGCTTTTTTGTTTGTTTTGAGACGGAGTCTCGCTCTGTCACCCAGGCTGGAGCACGGCAGCGTGATCTTGGCTCGCTGCAACCTTCGCCTCCCGGGTTAAAGCGATTCTCCTGCCTCAGCCTCCTGAGTAGCTGGGATTACAGGCACACACCACCATGCCCGGCTAATTTTTTTGTATTTTTAGTAGAGACGGGGTTTCACCATGTTGGCCAGGCTGGGTTTGAACTCCTGACCTTAAGTAATCCTCCCACCTTGGCCTTCCAAAGTGCTGGGATTACAGGTGTGAGCCACCGCGTCTGGCCTTGTTTCGTTTTTTTTTTAAGAGAGAGGTATTGCTGTGTGGCCTAGGCTGGGGTGCAGTGGCTGTTCACAGGCACAGTCATAAGGCACTGCAGCCTCAAACTTCTGGGCTCAAGCGATCCTTTTGCCTCAGCCTCCCAATAGCTGGGACTACAGGCTCAGTGTCACCATACGCAGCCCCATGTATTATATTATTATCACTATCTTTGAAAGCTGAATTTTTTTGGAAATTTTGTGGATCATAGCTAGTAGGATGTTTTCTGTCATCTCAGACTGCTGAATGGAATTATGAATTCAACCCATAGGATATCTGAAATGCTGTAATATTATAGTAGTATTATAGGTGGTTAGTGTTTGTCATGAATTTATTTCCAGGATGAATTAGACATTCTAGACCTTCCCCGCTTCCAAATATCTGATCCTCACCTGAGCCCGGGAGGTCGAGGCTGCAGTTAGCCATGATGGCACCACTGCACTCCAGCCTGGGTGACAGAGTGAGACCCTGTCTCCAAAAATAAAACAAATATCTGATCCGACAGATTTTACAAGTTTTAAATTTCTGAGAAGTATTAAAGGTTAAAGAAGGTAGATTGAATGCTGTGTGAGGTTTGCACTTAAGACGGCTCATGTCTTATTTTGTTAAATAATGTAACTATTGGTATTTGGAGAGGAATTTCACATTTCCTAGTTTTCTCTCTTTCTAGTTTCCCTCCTTTAATTCAGTGTTAACCCACATTTAATTACAGGATCCTTAACTCCTAGAGGGTAGAGACCTCATTAATTCTGTATAAACCCCTCTGGATACAGCTGTTTTTCACAATACCTTTTATATCAGAGGTACTTGATTATTTGAATTTAGAGGCTACTTAATTTAATGCCTGAAATTTATCTTATGACTTATGAACAGGCTGTGGTTTCTTCCTATTTGGCTGTGGAAAAAGGCATTATTTTGCCTGTTTTGACAGCAGCCATAAATGGCAAGGATATCTATAGTTCTCAAAACTATTCCCAACCTTTCTCCTGCCCCAATTTTCCTCTTCTTATTTGGAACATCTCCTTAATGTATCAGTGAGGTTAATGAAGAATTCATTTTGCTGTTGCCCAGGCTGGAGTGCAGTGGCACGATCTCGGCTCACTGCAACCTCCGCCCCCCAGGTTCAAGTGATTCTCTTGACCCAGCCTCCTGAGTAGCTGGGATTACAGGTGTACACCACCACGCCCAGCTAATTTTTGTATTTTTAGTAGAGACAGAGTTTCACCATGTTTGCCAGGCTGGTCTCGAACTCCTGACCTCAGGTGATCCACCGACCTCCGCCTCCCAAAGTGCTGCTGGGATTACAGGTGTGAGTCACCACTCCCAGCCTCATTTTGCATTTAGATGTGAAATAATTTAAGGGCTGTGTTGATCATCTCTCTTTAACTATAAAACTCAGCCTCCTTATTTTATGCCAATTGAGATTTTAACTGTAAAACCCAATCAGCATTAAATAAAAGTGAACACGGGTAGAAGAATCTGTGGTAGAATCTGATTTATTCTTTTTTTTTGAGACTGGATCTTACTCTGTCACCTTAGCTGGAGTGCAGTGGTGCCATCTTGGTTCACTGCAACCTCCACCTCCTGCTTCAGCCTCCTGACTACCTGGGATTACAGGCTCCTGCCACCACACCTGGCTGGTTTTTGTATTTTTGGTAGAGATGGGTTTCACCATGTTGGCCAGGCTCGTCTCCAACTCCTGGCCTCAAGTGATGTGCCTGCCTCGGTGAGCCACTGCACCCAGCCTTGATTTATTCTTATCAATTCTTTGTTTCTTTTTTTTTTTTTTTTTTGAGACGGAGTCTCGCTCTGTCGCCCAGGCTAGAGTGCAGTGGCGTGATCTCGGCTCACTGCAAGCTCCGCCTCCTGGGTTCACACCATTCTCCCGCCTCAGCCTCCCGAGTAGCTGGGACTACGGTCGCCCACCACCACGCCCGGCTAATTTTGTTTTTGTATTTTTAGTAGAGACAGGGTTTCACCATTTTTTTTTTTTGAGACAGAGTCTCGCTCTGTCACCCAGGCTAGAGTGCAGTGGCGTGATCTCGGCTCACTGCAAGCTCCGCCTCCTGGGTTCACACAATTCTCCTGCCTCAGCCTCCCGAGTAGCTAGGATTACAGGCGCACACCACCACACCCGGCTAATTTTTTGTATTTTTAGTAGAGATGGGGTTTCGCTATGTTGGCCAGACTGGTGTTAAACTTCTGACCTCGTGATCCGCCCGTGTTGGCCTCCCAAAGTGCTGGGGTTACAGGCTTGAGCCACCGCACCTGGCCTGTTCTTGCCAATTCTTATGTAGTAAGAATGTTGGAGATGTCTTCAACACTAATAATCAATTAAAGAAAAAATATTTATAAGAAGTATGGTTGCTCTATGGTGAGAAGAGTAAAAACTAATACATATTTCTACTTCTAAAGATTGGTAGAAAGTATGTTGGATTGGCACAAGGTGTGCTATTTTATAATTTATGAAACCTATAAAACATAAGACAACGTGGAAATCTTAAATATAGGCGTCATACTAGTGTAGCATTTTAATGTTTTCATTTTGTTTCTTTTTTTCTTTATTTTCCTATGACAATGTTGACACCATATTAATATTTTGGAACAGACTTTTTCCAACTCTTACGTATATGTAGGTATTTCATTAAAAGAGTTCCATGGTCAGATAAGTTTGGAAAATATTATTCTAGAATGATCTGTGTTTACCACTTTTGTCTCAGAGAGGGATCTTTATGAGATAATGGGCATATAGTGATGCAGGAAATCTCTTCTGAGGTTGGCATCAAGACAGGAGATGAGGTAATACGATCTGCACAGTGTCTTAGCACAGAACTGATTTGGGGTACATTGGAGGTGGAAGGATTTGCTACTAGGTGAGTACTGAAGAAACAAGCCACAGGGATTTTGACACGGGGCATTCATTCATGGGCTGAGTCTTTTCTGCCACCACTCTGCTCTGAGAATTTCATTATCTGAAGCTGAAACAGTTGGCTTTCTTGTTGAGCTTAAAGTTATTTCTCATATCATTCAGCAAATACTTTCATAGCATTTACTTGGTACTGTTTTAAGCACTTTACAAATAATTAATTTGTGAGGAAACTGAGGTACGCTTCAGGTCATACAGCCTGGGCAGTTTCCCTCCCAGAAACTTTTTTTTTTTTTTTTAACTAGTGTTGGGGGGTTTTTTGTTAAGACTTATGCTCATAGTGCATGGGAAGTTTTTTTTGTTTTTGCGATGGAGTCTCGCCTTGTTGTCCAGGCTGGAGCCCAGTGGTGCGATCTCGGCTGACTGCATGCAACCTCTGCCTCCCAGGTTCAAGTGATTCTCCTGTCTCAGCCTCCCAAGTAGCTGGGATTACAGGCATCTGCCACCATGCCCAGCTAATTTTTTGTATTTTTAGTAGAGACAGGGTTTCACCATGTTGGCCAAGCTGGTCTTGTACTCCTGACATCAGTTGGTCCACCCGCCTCGCCTCCCAAAGGGCTGGGATTAGCAGTGTGAACCACCGCTCCTGGCCTGAAAGATTTTTTAAAATGATGTTGTAATATTGATGTTAGTTCAGTTTCTATGCATATAAAACATTTACCACATGAAAATGGTACTCCAATTGATTAGGGAAATGCCATCAAAGAGGTTTAGAGATTTAGCATTTAGGTTGACAAGTGTACCGACAGTGCCAGTAATAGAAATAGGAAGTATAATTTTTACCTCTAAAGAATCTAAGCTGTTAGCCATCAGGGGAACTATTGGATAGCTAACTTGGTTGATGGCTTTAAACAAATTGCCCCAAAAGTGAACCTCTTGATTTGAGATGAAGACTCTATGCATGGAAACAAATTATGCTTCAGAACTTAATTAGTAGAATAAACTGAACAAAAAACTTTTTCTGGTTTCAGCAAAGAGTTTACATTTAGATGATGAAAAATGTATTTTTTCAAAAATGCTTTTACTTCTTTTTTTCTTAATTTCCTTTGGGAAAAGGGTAATGTCTTTTTTGCATGAGGGAAATATAGAGGTAACTTGCTCAAGGGCTACATAAAATGACACTTTATTGAAGTGGTTTTAGATTGTTCATCTGTTGAGCTCTAACATCCAAATCTTTTATAAATATTAGATGAATACTTTTCTCTTTGTTGTAGTCAGATCAAGTTCTCCTAAAGTCAAATGTTAGAAAAGACATATTTTTAAAAATCATCTAGGGTTTTAGAGAGTACTGTCACATCCCATGCCAATGTATGGTTTATCAGAGGACAGACAATTCCAAGTGCATTTTTTATGTACTGCCTGCTATGCAGTGTTTCAGCAAGGGAAATCAAGGAAAATTAAAGTGTCTCATTTATACAATTTTAAATTGTGGTGGTCTTTAAAATTCAAAATCTTTAGATTTTCAGTGATTTTTACATTTAAAAATAGAAGTTTTTAAATGCAAAGATGGATGGTGGCTTCTGGTTAGACATTAGCAGTGTGAGATCCTAACGTCAGCAAAAAAATGACCTGAAAGAAAGTATTGATTCCATGTCTGATTTTATATTTAAGCAGCCAATGGCAAATGTCCTCAAAATGGAATCAGATGTTTGTAACTTAATACTTAAGAAAAATGATGAGTATGTGTTTTTTACTTTTAAGTATTCTCTGTGCTGCCTGGCTTAAGACATAAACTGATGTAAAAATAAATGACTGCCTGCATAATTTATGTAATGTCCTGCTCCTGATCCTGTTTGTATTGATTTTTCTAAAAGGCTTTTGTGGCCACAGGAACCAATCTGTCTCTCCAGTTTTTTCCGGCCAGCTGGCAGGGAGAACAGCGACAAACACCTAGCCGAGAGTATGTCGACTTAGAAAGAGAAGCAGGCAAGGTAGGAAACGTTTCTTTGCAATTTAAAATACTGTCGGTTGTTTTGTTAGAGATTATCTGGTAATTTACATTTTAATAAAGATCACAGATCTGATTATACCGGCATATGCTCAGATTTGTTTTCATTCCATGTTATAAGGATGTAATACAATTTTTTTTTTTTTTTTTTTGATGGCGTTTCGCTCTTGTTGCCCAGGCTGGAGTGCAGTGGCGTGATCTCGGTTCACTGCAACCTCCGCCTTCCAGTTTCAAGCCATTCTCCTGCCTCAGCTTCCCGAGTAGCTGGGATTACAGGTACCCGCCACTACATCTGGCTAATTTTTGTATTTTTAGTAGAGATGGGGTTTCACCATGTTGGCCAGGCTGGACTTGAACTCCTGACCTTGTGATCCACCCACCTCTGCCTCCCAAAGTGCTAGGATTACAGGCAGGAGCCACTGTGCCCGGCCAATATAATTTTTTAAAACCACTGTTAAAATTTTATATCACTCCATTCCTAATTTCATGTACATAATATTTGTCGTAGAACATTCTAACCCTTAAGGAAAGTAACAGAACAATTTCTTTAAAAGTTTGACAAGATATATTTTGTTTACAAAAATATATGTAAGTATAGTGCTATAAAAATAAAATTAAGAGGAAAACAGAAAAAAGCCCTCTAGATTTAAAAATTAATAGTATTTAGAAATAGCTCATAGGTAACTTTCTAATTCCATTAACAGAGCAAATTTACATTTGAGAAAAACAATGTGAAAACTTTAACTTGGAAATACATTTGTTTTGTTTTGAGAAAAAGTTTCTGGGAACATGTCTTACAGTTTTGATGTTAGAAGTTTAGGTTAAAGATACAAAAATATAGGTAAAATGTTTAAGCTGAGAGCCTTATTTCAGGTCTACGTTAAATGTATTAGGATTTTGGTGAAGTTTTTTTTGTTTTGTTTTGTTTTTTTGTGTATGTGTGTTTTTTTTTTTTTTGAGATGGAGTCTCCCTCTGTTGCCCAGGCTGGAGTGCGGTGGCGTGATCTTGGCTCACAGCAACCTCCACCTCCTGGATTTTCAGCTATTCTCCTGCCTCAGCCTCCTGAGTAGCTGGGATTACAGGTGTGTGCCACCACACCCGGCTAATTTTTTTGTATTTTTAGTAGAGACGGGGTTTCACCATATTGGTCAGGCTGGTCTTGAACTCCTGACCATGTGATCCACCCGCCTCTGCCTCCCAAAGTGCTGAGATTACAGGAGTGAGCTACTGCACCCGGCCTGGTGAAATTTTAATGAATAGTATCTTGGATTGGTTGATTCTTAATTGAGAAGTCAGGGAGTTGACTTCTAGAAATAAAATTTTTAAAGAAGAAACACTCTTTTAAATATAGTTTTATATTCAAAACACCCTTTTGGATCCAGTTTCATACTCATTTTTTCTGGGTTTGTTTCGCAGTGTGTTTTTGTACCTGTTTCTATCAACTTATTAAATTAATTTTCTAAGTGTCATCATGAATAGCATAACCTGCCACATTTATGTAAAATGTGAGAAATGTCTAAATATTCCTTTGAGAAAATTAAAAGATTTTTGTATTAAGAAAAAGATTTTTAATCTTGTGTGTATATACGTATATATGTGTGTGTATATATGTATATATATGTATGTATATATGTGTGTATATATGTATGTATGTGTATGTATATGCATATATATGTATATGTAAAATGAATGTTTTCTCCAATTCTATAGAATTAGATTTGATCTTTTGTGCATGACAAAACAATCTTTGGATTGGAAAAGGGAAAATAGATTATAAGATTTTAAAAAATGAGTAATAAGCAAGCAGTTTGCTTTCCTGTGTATTAGCTTGTTTGCTTGGAAAATTAAAAGTGAATGTCCAGATTTTACTATTTGGTAATTCTTACACAGTATATAAGGAAGAATTTGAGAAGTCCTTGTAGGATTATTGTTTTTTTGTGTGCTCCTGGTGCGTGTATGTGTGACTAAAGAAATTTTTTTTTCTTGTTTGAATACTTCCTTAAAGTTTGTTTAACATGGTAGCTCAGATATTAAAGACATAAACCAAAAAAAAAATTTGTTTTCTGTCAGCTTTAGCCCAAAATTATTTTAAGACTTCAAGAGCAACATCTCAGTGTTACTGAAGTCTTCCAGTATTTAGTAACTAGTAAATGGGTTGTTAACTCTACCAGAAGTTAAGTTTGCTTGAATTAATTTAATGATACTGCTTCACTAATGTGAAGACCACATTATCCTTGGACTTAAACCATTGAGATGTTTTTAGTTATATGACCAAAAATAACAAAAATGTGAGATGGTTTATTCTAGTACAGTCATGTGTGAGTGGCAGGGATATGGTCTGGTAAATGTGTTGCTGGGTGATTTTCATAATTGTGTATATATAGAGGGTACTTACACAGACCTAGATGGTATAGCCTACTGCACACTTAGGCTATCTGGTATAGGTCAGTTGCTCCTAGGCTACAAACTTGTACTGTACAGCATGTTACCGTACTGAATACTATAGTCAACTGTAGCACAAGGGTAAGTATTTGTGTATCTTGATGTATCTAAACATAGAAAAGATATGGTAAAAATACAATATTAAAAAAAAAATGGTATACCTGTATAGGGCACTTACTTTGAATGGAGCTTGCAGGACTGGAAGTTGCTCTGGGTCAGTCAGTTGAGTAAGTGGTGAATGAATGTGATTCTGTAGATTATATAAACATAGTACGCTTAGGCCACACTAAATCTATAAAAATTAAGCAATTGCACTGCAATGTTAAAATGGCTATGGTGTCACTAGGCAATAGGAATTTTTCAGATTCATTATAATCTTACAGGACCACTGTCATATATGTGATCCATTTTAGGCTGAAACGTTAAAGCAGTGCATGAATGTATTAAAAAGATATGTTTTTATTTCTATTAGGAAGAGTGATAGAACTGATGCAGGCTGTCAGGAAATGTACATTTTATTAATACTGGTTTTAGAAGTTTTTTTTTTCTGTGAAGGGACAAATGTAAATGTTTTCAGTTTTGCGGGCTTTCAGTCTCTGTCACAACTACTCATCTCTGTAACTACTTAACTCTGCTGTTGTGGTGTGAAAGGGACCCTAGAAAATATGTAAACAATTGAGTGTGGCTGTGTTCCATAAATGGTGACACTAGGAGAAATCAGTATCTTTCCCTCAGATGTAAATCTATAAATGTTTATGCATAGGTCATGTATTTCTCAAATAGAATTTTGCCAACATCTGTACTACTTCTGTACTACTTTTTTTCTAGAAGAAAAAAAAGCATTTTAAGGCAAAAACGCCTACTGTACTGTTCCATGCCACTGTAATAAAATTCTCCAGTGAATTTAGAGAAAAGGCATTGCCCTGTGTTTTCTCATCCGTGGAGCTCAGACTGTGGGGTCTCGAATTTCTTTTCTCTTTTTATGGTCTGTTTTATTATAACCATTAGGTTTTGTTTCTGTCCCCACAGGACTAGGACTGGAAGCAAAGAAAATTGAAAGAACTTCTCCAAATGTTAATTATTTGCCTCTGTTCCTTATATTGGATTCCTTCTTCCATATTCTCAACTGAGTTACCTCCTGAAGCAGCTTAGTTCTCGTCCCGTTCATATGCAGTTTTGAGGAACTATAGTTGTAAAGGCTTTAGAGTTAGGCAAAATTGAGTTAAGTTCTGGCTTCTGCATTTACTACAATGTAACTTTGGGCATGTTGTTTAATCATTATAATCCTCAGTTGTAAAATGAGATTAATGGGTACTTCCCAGGGTTGCTGTTGAGAGTAACTGAAATAGTGTATGTAAAGCGTTTTGACCACTACTGTACCTGTCACAGTTATCAAAGAATTTATTCATTCAGAAGGTCTTTGTTGAACACCTGTTATGTGTACTGAGCATTGTCCTAGGTATTTGAGATACAATCAGTGACCAGAGATCTTCCTTAATAGACAATATACATAATAAGTTACGTAATAGCTTACAAAGTGACAATAGCTTTGGGAAAAAGGAAAGGTATTATAGGATAAGGATGATCAATGACCAGGAAGTTTGCAGTTTCAGATTGAGTGGTCTGGGTAAGGAAGATCATACCTGAACCAAGACACACAGGAGGTTAGGGAATGATGAGCCCTACAGGGGTTGGGAGTGGAGGAGAGATGTTCCAGACAAAGGAAACAGCCATTATAAAGGGCCCCAGAGTGGCACCCTGTTTTTGATCAACAGCAAGCAGGCCATTGTGGCTGGAGTAGACTGTGAAAGAAGTTGTAGTAGATGAAATCAGAAATAACAATGAGCCAGTTCATGTGACCATGGTAGGCCATTGTAACCACATGGGATTTTTATTCTGAGTGAGATGGGGAATAGTTTTGAGTGTTTAGTTTGTTTATTTTTTAGGGACAGGGTCTTGGTATGTTGCCCAGGGTGACTCAAACTCCTGGACTCAAGTTATGCTCTCGGTCAGCTTCTGAAGTAGCTGGGAGTAAAGGCATGCTCCTGCACCTGGCTCAGGCTTTTGAGCAGATGAATGATATGATCTACGTTAGGTTTTGACAGACATGCTAGCTGCTAGGTTAATAATAGGTTATAGGGGGCAAAAGTGAAGCAGGCTATTGCAGTAATCTTGGTGAGACACCAGGGTGGTAGCAGTAGAGGTAGTGAGAAATGGTCATATCCTGGATGTATTTTGAGATAGAGCCAACAGGATTTGCGTATGGATTGGATATGGCGTGTGAGAAAGAGAAGAATTAAGAATGACTCTAACTTAGGCTGAAGCAGGAGAATTGCTTGAACCTGGGAAGGGGAGGTTGCAGTGAGCTGAGATCGTGCCACTGCACTCCAGCCTGGGCAACAAGAGTGAAACTCCATCTCAAAAAAAAAAAAGAATGACTCCAACTTTTTGGCTAGAGAAACTGGGACTATGGGGTTACTGTCATCGGGATGGGAAAACTGGCTGGAACAATTTTGAGCAGCAGGTTAGGTCAGTTTAGCGCATGTGAGGTTGTGGTGGGAGCTTGTTATTGCAGCTTGTTTCTTTATTTTTTATTTATTTATTTATTTATTTTTTTTTTAAGAGAGAGGGTCTCACTCTGTCACCCAGGCTGGAGTGCAGTGGTGCAATCATAGCTCACTGTAACCTCAAACCTCAAACTCCTAGGCTCAAGAGATCCTCCTGCCTTTTTTTTACCCCCGAGAAAACAAGGTCTTATTCTGTTGCCAGGCTGGAGTACAGTGGCGCCGTCATGGCTCACTGCAGCCTCAATGTCCCAGGCTCAGATGATCTTCCCACCTCAGCCTCCCGAGTAGCTGGGACCACAGCATCTCACCTATAACCCCAGCACCACCATGCCTGAAGTTATTTTTGTATTTTTTGTGGAGATGGGGTTCTATTATATTGCCTAGGTTGGTCTCGAACTCCTGACCTCAAGTGATCCTCCTGCCTTGGCCTCCCAAAGTGCTGGGATTACAGGCATGAGCCACCACGCCCAGGCTTTTTAAAAAATCATTTGTTGCTAAGTGTTTCATTATTTTTTCTGCCTCAGTCTCTTGACTGAATAGGACAACAGGTATTTGCCACCACATCTGGCTAATTTTTAAATTTTTTTGTAGAGAAAAAAATTTTGCTCAGGCTGGCCTCTAACTCCTGGCCTTAAGCAATCTTCCCACCTTGGCCTCCCAAAGTACTGGGATTACAGGCATGGGACACTGCATCCAGCCTGAGTTTTAACAAATGTATGCACCCGTGTAGATGCTACCGCAGTGAAGATATATTTCAGTCACCCCCCAAAGGTTTCCTTGTGCCCCTTTGCAGGAACCTGGGACTGACTGGACTGGGTGGTTCTGCCTCAGTGTCTCTCATGAGGTTGCAGTCAAGCTTTTGCCTGGGGCTGTGCAGTCTCTGAAGACTTGACTAGAACTGAAGGATCTGCCTGTTGGTAGGTGGCTTCACTTGCTAGTCATGCCTCTTCATAGAGAGAAAAAGAGTGAAGCCACCATGCCTTTTATTTATTTATTTATTTTTTTGAGACGGAGTCTTGCTCTGTCATCCAGGCTGGAGTGCAGTGGTATAATCTCAGCTCACTACAACCTCTGCTTGCCGGGTTCAGGCAATTCTCCTTCCTCAGCCTCCCAAGTAGCTGGGATTACAGGCACATGCCACCACATGTGGCTAATTTTTGTATTTTTAGTACAGACGGGGTTTCACCATGTTGGCCAGGCTGGTCTCAAACTCCTAACGTCAGGTGATCTGCCCGCCTCAGCCTCCCAAAATGCTGGGATTACAGATGTGAGCCACTGCGCCCGGCCCACCATGCCTTTTATGATCCATTCTTCAAGTCACTTTCATATCTTTTATGATCTATTATTTGAGTCACTTGTTGCTTAGCCTGTTCATTAGAAGCTGGTCACTAAGTCTAGCCCACATTCAACAGGGAGGGATTACACAGGGATATGAATACCAGGAGGCTGGGATCATTGAGGCCGTCTTGGAGGCCAGCTATAATAATACTCACTTAAATTTAGTGAACTCAGAAAAAATTAGAATCCTAATAGAGCGGAAACAAAAAGCTCTATATTGTCTATTATTTGAAATACAGTTTTATGATTTAAGAAAATGGGCTCATAGAAATCAGTCCTTTTATTCATTCTGTTGCTTATGTGGCTGTAGAATATTTTCAAATTAAGAGCTTCCATAAGGAAGGTCTGTTAACGGGTGACTGATTATAAGTATATACCTTACATATGACCAAGTCAGAGCACAGAATTTTTTTTTTTTTTTTTTTTTTGAGACGGAGTCTCGTTCTGTCGCCCAGGCTGGAGTGCAGTGGCGCAATCTCGGCTCACTGCAAGCTCCGCTTCCCGGGTTCACGCCATTCTCCTGCCTCAGCCTCTCTGAGTAGCTGGGACTACAGGCGCCTGCCACTACGCCCGGCTAATTTTTTTTTGTATTTTTAGTAGAGACGGGATTTCACCGTGATCTTGATCTCCTGACCTCGTGATCCGCCCGCCTTGGCCTCCCAAAGTGCTGGGATTACAAGCGTGAGCCACTGCGCCGCACAGAATTTTATAATCTATCCTTCAAATATATTTGAAACTTTTATACCCAGGTACCTGGTGAGCTGTCTATATTGGCTCTTAATAAGGATCTTTCTCAGAAATGATTTAAATTAATACAGTATAGTAGAAAGAGCTCTAGATTTGAGTCAAGACAATCATAACTATTTTCCTTAACATGTAAATGAGGATCAGAACGTCTGCCCTATTCATGTGCCTCATGTGAGAATTAAATGTAGTACCAGAATATGTGAAAATGCCTTTTAAATTGTAAACCCATATCCACAGTTAGGCTATTTGATGGTTCTGTAGGGTGAGATTATAGCTAACTGATTGATAAGAGTGTTTGTGCTACAGCGTGCCTTAGGTAAGCTTCATGTCAGGTAGTTGAACAATGTTGGAACACTACATCTTTCCCAGGTGTTACGTCCTGGTGTGTTGCACTGGCAGCCAAAATGTTCTTAATTCTTTAAACTAATTTGGCTGTCAAAAGACAAGGGAAAAGCAACTAATCAGAATTTAAATCATTCTTAAGTTAAAATTGTATAGACCAGGCAACTCCAATTCCTTTGATCTTTCTTCTTAAGACTTATTTCCAATTACTTTTATTTCAAATAAATGCAAGTGATTATGGTTGACCATAATTATTAGTCTTGAGTGGTCAGATTGATGGTTTTTACATGTATTTGTGTCTCATAAAGCTTCATTGGGATTTTGAAATAATGATTGGATGTACTTTGCGATCCCAGTTTATGACTTTAAAGATAAGGGGTATGAAAATCATTTCATAAAAGGAAAAAAATGAACTTTACAGTGCTACTGTTCATTTTTTTCTGTGGAAATTGTGTATGCTATCTAGTTTTTACCACGCTGACCTCAGAAAAAGAGAGGTTAAACTTTTTTATGGTTGTTACATTCTTGTTTATAGCTTATGATTTTAATTGATAGTCAAATACATTCATATCAGACATCGAGAAGTATTTTTTAAGTATATGTCATTAGAGTAGCTACTTTTAAAAATTTTGATAAGTTGTATTTTTTTTCTTTCTGGACTTTATACTTAAAAGTCTTTTAATTTATTTTTATGAGCATAAAATAAAGCAAAATCTAACAAGATTGGATTTAATGAGTGAGGACAGAATTTTATTTTAAATGGCCTTTTGTAATAAAGGTCTATGACTCTGTTTCTTCTGGAACCATTTACGTACTTGCCTGCAGGATCTTTGTCCCAAAATAAATATTGTGTTTGTTTATATACCATCCACAATTTGGCAGAGTTTACAGGACTTCTTGATGTTAGCTTTGAGAAATCCCCATTTAAGCTCAAGAAGTTCCTTCTCTGTAGATAGCCCAGTCATTTCAAATAAAAGATCTCTGTGGTAAAGCTTTGGAGTGTGATTTTCTTCAAGAGAAATTGAGACAACTTTACAAATACCTTGTCACATCTGGATTTTAAGTATTTCAGTTCAACCTAAATATGAATTGACAGCACTTAGTTATTGACAGTTTAGTGTATTGAAATCTGGTTTTTAAAAATATGTTTTAGATATACTGTAATTAATAACTGAATCATAAAATTTAGAACTGGTAGCTGCGAGCTTAGATATATATATATATATATTTTTTTGACACCTTTGTATCTGGAAAAGCATTTGTATTTTTAAAGAAAAGATTCTATTTTCGTTATTTTTCAATCTAAGAGAGGAAGTCGACTTTCTGAAAAAATTAAAATGTTTTGACTAGGTGGGGTGGCTCATGCCTGTAATCCCAGCACTTTGGGAGGCCGAGGCAGGTGGATCACCTGAGGTCAGGAGTTCGAGACCAGCCTGGCCAACGTGATGAAACCACACCTCTACTAAAAGTACAAAAAATTAGCCAGGTATGCTGGCATGTGCCTGTAATCCCAGCTACTCGGGAGACTGAGGCAGGAGAATTGCTTGAACCCGGGAGGCAGAGGTTGCAGTGGGCTGAGATTGCACCACAACACTCCAACCCGGGCAACAGAGCAAGACTCTGTCTGAAAAAAAAAAAAAAAAAAAAAATTAAAATGTTTTAAAATTAGTATGTCATAGTACCTTCCAGTTAGAGTACATGAATCTGCATATATGGTAAATGCACCTCTGAAGCACTTGAAGATTGTGAAGTCCCGTTTTCCCTTCTTTTGGATTGCATTATTTCCATTTTGGTGTAAAGGTGAAATTCTGATTCATGACCTTTCCTGAATTACATATTCCAAGTGAGAAAAGGCAGAAATAATATGTCTGAGAAGAGCATCCTTCACTCTTCCCCTTCTTCCTTCTACTTTCTACATTTTTTTTTTTTTTTTTTTTGAGATGGTGTCTTGCTCTGTCGTCCAGGCTGGAGTGCAGTGGGCGTAATCTTGGCTCACTGCAACCTCTGCCTCCCGGGTTCAAGCGATTCTCCTGCCTCAGCCTCCCAAGTAGCTGGGATTACAGGCATCCGCCACCACGTCTGGCTAATTTTTGTGTTTTTATTGGAGGTGAGATTTCACCATTTTGGCCAGGGTGGTCTCAAACTCCTGACCTCAGGTGATCCCCTGTCTTGGCTTCCCAAAGTGCTAGGATTGTAGGTGCTCTGAGCCACTGTGCCTGGCCTGATTTTTTTTTTTTTTTTTTGAAACTAGATCTCTTTCTCTGTCACCCAGGCTGGAGTGCAGTGGTGTGATCTTGGCTTATTGCAGCCTCTGCCTCCTGGGCTCAAGTGATCCTCCCACCTCAGCCTCCCAAGTAGCTGGAACCACAGGCATGCGCCACCATGCCCAGGTAATTTTTTTGTAGGTAACGGGGGTGTCACCATGTTGCGCAGGCCGGTCTCAAACTCCTGGACTCAAGCAATCCTCTCGCCTTGGCCTCTCAAAGTGCTGGGATTACAGGCATGTTGTACCTTTCATGCGTGTCCGTGTGAAGAGACCCCCAAACAGGCTTTGTGTGAGCAATAAAGCTTTTAATCACCTGGGTGCAGGCGGGCTGAGTCCGAAAAGAGAGTCAGCAAAGGGTGGTGGATTATCATTAGTTCTTATAGGTTTGGGGATAGGCGGTGGAGTTAGGAGCAATGTTTTGGGGGGCAGGGGGTGGATTTCTCAAAGTACATTCTTAAGGGTAGGGAGAATTACAAAGAACCTTCTTAAGGGTGGGGGAGATTACAAAGTACATTGATCAGTTAGGGTGGGGCAGGAACAAATCACAATGGTGGAATGTCATCAGTTAAGGCTGTTTTTGCTTCTTTTGTGGATTTTCAGTTACTTTAGGCCATCTGGATGTATACGTGCAAGTCACGGGATGCGATGGCTTGGCTTGGGCTCAGGGGCCTGACAGTACCCATCATTTTTTTTTAAGGGTTAATTCAAATGCTGCCAGGATAAAGACTGTTGAAATGTTGTTGACTGAAGATGTTAATTTCTTTGTAGCACTGCTATGCCCTAGTTTTACTGTTTCCCATTTTCACTTGTAGTTTTTCAGTCAGCATTATTAAGGTATAATTTACATATAGTAAAGTTCACCTATTTTAAGTGTACAAGTCTGTGACAACTGTGTATTCAGTAGTATAACCACCACCAAAGTTCACCATTGCTTCAGAAAGTTCCCTTATGCCCCCTTGCAGGTAGTGTTCTAATTGATGCAGACATACATGCACAGATACTTTTGTGATCCTCATCTTACAGGGAAGAGAAAACATTTGTCATTTCTTTTTAACAGCATAAAAATGCTGTT
Organism: Hylobates moloch; assembly: GCF_009828535.3. Taxonomy (NCBI): domain Eukaryota; kingdom Metazoa; phylum Chordata; class Mammalia; order Primates; family Hylobatidae; genus Hylobates; species Hylobates moloch. Next base: position 102,649,966 of record NW_026652281.1, read on the forward strand.
TACCTTCAGGTGCAGAGACTTTGTTTCTTCAATATTATTCTTTGATACTTAGTTTTCTACAGAGGATTGGAAGCTACAGACAAGCTAAAGTATAATAGTGATATGGTAGACTTTAATTATTGTTCCTATTTTTATGAAAGTATACAATGTGAACAGTTGGAAATTATCTATTATAAGCTTTTCAGTTTAAGCTGGACCTCCTCAAATTGATGTGTATTTAGGAACTCAGAATTTTAAATAACATTTGAAGGGCCGGGCGCAGTAGCTCATGCCTGTAATCCCAGCACTTTGGGAGGCCAAGGCGGGCAGATCACAAGGTCAGGAGTTCAAGACCAGCTTGGCCAACATAGTGAAACCCCGTCTCTACTAAAAAAAAAAGAATACATTAGCCAGCCATGGTGGTGGGCGCCTGTAGTCCCAGCTACTTGGGAAGCTGAGGCAGGCGAATCACTTGAACCCTGGCAGGGTGGAGGTTGCAGTGAGCTGAGAACATGCCACTGCACTCTAGCCTGGGCGACACAGCAAGACTCTGTCTCAAAAAATAAATAAATAAATAAATAAATAAATAAATAAATACCATTTGAAATGTGCTTCAGTGCCGTGTGTGGAAACTATTAAAAAAATAAAACGTGCCTCTTGGCAGTACTGCTGTGCTTTCAGGACTCTAATGCAGGCTGTACCTAAGAAGGAAAGGGCTGAGTCTGGGGATGGTTGGCAGGTTGTTTTTGTGGATGAAGAAACCTTTTACCCATGTATTCAGTCAGTACTGAGCCTTTTTGTGTTTTAAAACTTCAGATGTAAAGGCAGGTTAATCTTCAGATGAAAACAAAAGGATGGCCTAGAAACTTGTGACTTCGACATTTACATTAGAAGAATTTAGATGTTTTCAAATAAACAAATCTTCTGCCCATATCATAGATGTTCTAAGTTTGTTCCATATAATAACAATGATAGGCCGGGCGCGGTGGCTCACGCTTGTAATCCCAGCACTTTGGGAGGCTGAGGCGGGCGGATCACAAGGTCAGGAGATTGAGACCACGGTGAAACCCCGTCTCTACTAAAAATACAAAAAAATTAGCCGGGCGTGGTGGCGGGCGCCTGTAGTCCCAGCTACTCGGAGAGGCTGAGGCAGGAGAATGGTGTGAACCCGGGAGGCGGAGCTTGCAGTGAGCCGAGATTGCGCCACTGCACTCCAGCCTGGGTGACAGAGCCAGACTCCGTCTCAAAAAAAAAAAAAATAATAACAATGATAGTTTCTAATAATCGTGTGGCCCTTTTTGCAGAACAGTGTTCTAAGTAATGAGCCCTTTGGGAGAACCCTCTAAATTTTTTTTTTAGGATATTGTTTATTCACACCAGCTTTTTAGTCCTGAGTTTCCATCCATCCCTTTGCTATTCAGAACATTTCTTGGCCATTTTTTACTGGGCCAGGTGCCGTGGCTCACGCCTGTGGTCCCAGTGCTTTGGGAGGCCAGGGTGGGTGGATCGCCTGGGGTTAGGAGTTCAACACTAGCATGGCCAGCATGGTGAAGCCCTGTCTCTACTAAGAATGCAAAAATTGGCTGGGCGTAGTGGCAGGTGCCTGTGGTCCCAACTGCTCCGGAGGCTAAGGCAGGAGAATCACTTGAACCTGGGAGGCAGAGGGTGCAGTGAGCCGAGATCGCGCCACCGCACTCCAGCCTGGGAAATGAACAAAATTCCATTTCAAAAAATAAAATAAAATAAAAATGCAGAAATTGGTCAGGCGTGGTGTCGCATGCCTCTGGTTCCAGCTACTTGAGAGGCTGTGGCGGGAGAGTTGCTTGGGCCCGGGAGGCAAAGGTTGCAGTGAGCAAAGGTGGCACCACGGCACACCAGCCTGGGTGACAGAGCAAGGCTCCATCTCCAAACAAATAAGAAAAAAAAACCCTAAAAGATTTTTTATTTTCCTTAAATGTATTGGCCAAGGTTAAAATATCCATCCTGAATATTCTGTATGAAAACATTGGATATGAAGAAAAAAAGAAAGGCAGTTGACCAGGGGAGAGAATTAAGGTCTTTGGTTCTTCCTAACACATCTTCTCAATGAGACTGTACTTACTTTTTTAAAAGCTATTTATAAAATATTAAAATAAGATATTACATAAAGTTAAAAATTGAAACGAAAGTCAGCATCTTAAGCAAGGCTGCTCACAGCTATAATTCACAACTGAATGGTGTTTTTTGTTTGTTTGAGACACAGTCTCGCTCTGTCGCCGAGGCTGGAGTGCAGTGGCGCGATCTCGGCTCACTGCAAGCTCTGCCTCCCGGGTTCATGCCATTCTCCTGCCTCAGCCTCCTAAGTAGCTGGGACTACAGGAGCCCGCCACCACGCCTGGCTAATTTTTTTGTATTTTTTTAGTAGAGACGGGGTTTCACTGTGTTAGCCAGGATGGTCTCGATCTCCTGACCTTGTGATCCGCCTGCCTCGGCCTCCCAAAGTGTTGGGATTACAGGCGTGAGCCACCGCATTTAGCCTTTTTTTTTTTTTTTTTTTTTTTTTTCGAGATGGAGTTTCACTGTTGTTGTCCAGACTGGAATGCAATGGAGCGATCTCGGCTCACCACGACCTCCCCCTCCCGTGTTCATGCAGTTCCCTACCTCAGCCTCCCGACTAGCTGGGATTACAGGCATGTGCCACCATGCTTGGCTAATTTTTTGTATTTTTAGTAGAGACAGGGTTTCTCCATGTTGGTCAGGCTAGTCTTGAACTCCTGATCTCAGGTGATATGCCCACCTCGGCCTCATAAAGTGCTGGGATTACAGGTGTGAGCCACCGGGCCTGGCCACTGAGTGGTTTTTAATATATTCACAACCATCACCATTATCTAGTTTGTGAATATTTCAGAACTCTGAACCATTTTATTTATTTTTTATTTATTTACTTATTTTGAGACAGAGTCTGTTGTCTGCCAGGCTGGAGTGCAGTGGCGCTATCTGGGCACACTGCAACCTCCACCTCCCGGATTCAAGCTATTCTCCTGCCTCAGCCTCCTGAGTAGCTGGGATTACAGGAGCCCGCCACCACACCCGGCTGATTTTCGTACTTTTAGTAGAGACGGTTTCACCATGTTGGCCAGGCTGGTCTCAAACTCCTGACCTCAGGTGATCTGCCCACCTTGGCCTCCCAAAGTGCTGGTATTACAGGCATGAACCACCACGCCCGGCCCCATTCTGTTTATTTTTGAGACAGACTCTGTCGCCCAAGCTGGAATGCAATGAATGGCACAACCGTGGCTCACTGCAGCTTCAACCTCCCAGGCTCAAGCGATTCTTCTACCTCACTGGGACTGTAGGCACATGCCACCGCACTAGCTGTTGTTTTTGTTTTGTTTTACTTTTTGTAGAGACGGGGGTCTCACTATGTTGCTTAGGGTGGTCTCGAACTCCTGGCTGGGTTCAAGTGATCCTTCCACTTTGGCCTCCCATGAACCATTTTAAATGCTTTTTGAGAACTGCAAAGCAGTTTTTATGGTGATCGCTGCCACCAGACACTGTGCTAAATGGTTTACGTTATCACTAATTCTCTTAATACTGCACTGTATAGAAGAAGTGTTTAATTTTAGAACATATCTGGTGATAGCTTGATTTTACAGCTGAGGAAACAGAGGCCAGAGAGGCTAAGTTAACCTTCAAAAGTCATGTTACCTGTTTCCTGGTAGAGCCAGGACCCAGACCCACTTATTTTTTACCCCTAAGTCTGTTCTTTGCATACTACACTACTGCTAATAAGTAATAGGTAAGTTGATGCAAACTCCACATACCACCTTCCGAAGCCTTATTTAAAGTTATTTTGGTCCACCAAGTTACTCTACTGATATATATATCGTATATATATCATATATAAATTATATGTGATATATATAATATATGTTATATATATAATTTATCACATAATTTATAATATATATCACATAAATTATATATAATACATAAATATTAATATATACAGCATTATGTTCTAAGACACATATATATATATATATATATATATATATATATATATATATATATATAAAATGTTCTAAGACTCAGGGATTCCTGTACTGTTGATAGTACCAAATCCTATATATGTGCTGTTTTTTTCCTATATAGATACACATATATACATCTATGATAAAGTTTAATTTATAAATTAGACACAGTAAGAGATTAACAACCATGACTAATAATAAAGTAGAACATGGCCGGGCAAGGCTGCTCACAGCTATAATCCCAGTGTTTTGGGAGACCAAGGCAGAAGGATTGCTTGAGTCTAGGAGTTTGAGACCAGCCTGGGCAATATGAGACCCTGTCTGTACAAAAAAGTTTAAAAATTAGCCGGGTATGGTGGCATGCACCTGTAGTCCTAGCTATTTGGGAGGCTGAGGTGGGAGAATTGCTTGAACCTAGGAGTTTGATCCTGTAGTGAACTATGATTGAGCCATGACACTCTAGCCTGGGCAATAGAGCAAAACCCTGTCTCCAAAAAACTAAGTTTAAAAAAATAAAGTGGAACACTAATAACAATACACTATAATAAATGTAAAATTAAGGTTATTTGAACATAAGCACTGCCATACTGCAGCAGGATGGCTGCTAAGTAACTAATGGATACATTCCTTATAAAGCATGGATATGCTGGACAAAGAGATGATTCACCTCTCTGGAGAGAAGGAGTGCAATTTAAAACTTATGAATTGTTTATTTCTGGAGTTTTTCATACAATATTTTTTGACCGTGATTGACTGTGAGTAACTGAAATCATGGAGAGCAAAACTGCGGCTAAGCGGGGACTACTGTACTTGATGCATTTTCCTTTTAAGAATTCTGCTAAGTCATTTTTCATTTGTTAGATGTGTCTTACAAAGAACAGATAAAAACATGTACGTTTTAGGAATAATAATAAAAGGAACATAGGTATATTAGGACTGATGTTCAGTATGGTAGCTATTATACCATCCACATGTGGGTATTGAACACTTGTAATGTCGCTAGTGTGAATTCACATGTGATGTGTGTGAAAAAAACACAAACCAGATTTTGAAACCTGGTGTGAAAAACAAAAATAATGTAATATATTGCTATATATATATGGATCCAAAATATATATCCAAAATAATGTAATATGTTGCTATATATATATATATATATATATGTACACACACACACATACATACATATATGGATCCAGTTTTATACTCATTAATTTTTCTTGGGTTTGTTTTGCAGTGTGTTTTTGTACCTGTTTCTATCAACTTACTAAATTAGTTTTCTAAGTGTCATCATGAATAGCATAACCTGCCACGTTTATGTAAGACGTGAGAAATGTCTAAATGTCCAACATATGTAGGTAAAATATTTAAGCTGAGAGCCTTATTTCAAGTCTACGTTAAATGTATTATATGATTTTGGTGATTTTTTTTTTTTTTTTTTTTTTTTGAGATGGAGTCTCGCTCTGTTGCCCAGGCTGGAGTGCAGTGGCGTGATCTTGGCTCACTGCAACCTCCACCTCCTGGGTTTTAAGCTATTCTCCTGCCTCAGCCTCCTGAGTAGCTGGGATTACAGGCATGCATATATATATATGTATATATATAATATATATATATACATATATATATATATACACATATATATACACACACACACACACACACACACACACACACACAGGCATGCATACATATATATAGCAATAGGAATATATATGTATAGCAATAGGAATATATATATATTTTTTGAGACAAGTTCTGGCTCTGTCACCCAAGCTGGAGTGCTATGACACGATCTCAGCTCTCTGCAACCTCTGTCTCCCAGGCTCAAGCCCTCCTCCCATGTTGTCCAGGCTGGTCTCAAACTTGTGAGCTCAAGTGATCCACCCGCCTCAGCCTCCCAAAGTGCTGGGATTGCAGGCGTGAGCCACTGTGCCTGACCCAAGATATTGCTTGCTTGATACCATGTTGAAAATTTTAGATGTTTTGAGTTAAGTAACATTATTAAAATTAATTTCACCTCTTTTTACTTTTTAAAAAATACCTACTAGGCTGAGTGCAGTTGCTCATACCTGGTAATCCCAGCACTTTGGGAGGCCAAGGTGGGAAGACTGCATGAAGCCAGGAGTCCGAGACCAGCCTGGTCAACATAGTGAGACCCCGTCATTACAAAATAAAAACATTTTTTAAGTGACTGGGCATAGTGGGGTGTATCTGTAGTCCTAGCTCCTGGGGAGGCTGAAGTGGGAGGTTTGCTTGAGCCCAGGAGTTCAAGGCTGTAGTGAGCTGTGATGGTGCCACTGCCATCCAACCTGGGGGAAGGAGGGAGACCCTGTCTCTTAAAAAAAAAAAAAAAAAAAATGCCTGCTAGACAATTTATAGTTACATACGTGGCTTGCATTTGTGATTCACATTATATATTTCTGTTGAACAGTACTGCCTCCACAGTTGGCCAGGTATGGTGGCCCACACCTATAATTGCAGCACTTTCAGAGGCTAAGGAGGGAGGATTGCTTGAGCCCAGGAGTTACAGACCAGCCTGGGCAACAAAGTGAGACCCCATCTCTACAAAAAAATAAAATAATTAGCCAGGTGTCGTGATACAGGCCTGTAGTCCCAGCTACTTGGGAGGCTGAGGCAGGAGGATCCCTTGAGTCCTGGAAATCAAGGCTGCAGTGAGCTGTGCTCATACCACAGAGCAAGATGCTATCTCAAAAAAAAAAAAAGAAAAAAGAAAACTTTACAGTTCTTTTTTTTTTTTTTTTTTTGAGACGGAGTGTCGCTCTGTCGCCCAGGCTGGAGTGCAGTGGCGCGATCTCGGCTCACTGCAAGCTCCGCCTCCTGGGTTCACGCCATTCTCCTGCCTCAGCCTCTCCAAGTAGCTGGCACTACAGGCGCCTGCCATCACGCCCGGCTAATTTTTTTGTATTTTTAATAGAGACGGGGTTTCACCATGGCCTCAATCTCCTGACCTCGTGATCCACCCGCCTCAGCCTCCCAAAGTGCTGGGATTACAAGCGTGAGCCACCACGCCCGGCCTACAGTTCTTTTCCTCAACCCGTCTCCCCCTACAAAATAATCACTATCCTGATTGATGTATTTGTTCCCTTAGTTTTCTTTGTCATTTTATTTCCTGTGCATATGTCTCTAAATAATGCATTGTTTAGTTTTAAAAAAATGAAAATATGAAGCACACACTTCAGGGCAGTGTAAACAAAGGACTCTAATGTCACTTTTTTTTTTTTTTTGTGAGAGGAGTCTTGCTCTGTCACCCAGGTTGGAGTGCAGTGGCGCGATCTTGGCTCACTGCAAGCTCCGCCTCCCGGGTTCACGCCATTCTCCTTCCTCAGCCTCCCGAGTAGCTGGGACTACAGGCACCTGCCACCACCACACCCAGCTAATTTTTTGTATTTTTAGTAGAGACAGGGTTTCACCGTGTTAGCCAGGCTGGTCTCGATCTCCTGACCTTGTCATCCACCCTCCTCAGCCTCCCAAAGTGCTGGGATTACAGGCGTGAACCACCGCACCCGGCCTTCTAATGTCACTTTCAGATGCAGCTCCTAGAAGATGAGCTGAACAGAATCTTAGGGTCAAGTCTGGATTCAGCTTCCCTGTGAATTTTTAGAGCCTCCCTGAGGAAGCTTGTGAACACAGTCATGAGTGGATTATGGGAAACCTAGGGCTCACACTGGAGTTAGGGCATCTGGCACACTGTGAAACCATTGCTCACCGTGTGCCAGAGATCTGGAGGAATATAGTCAGAGGGAGTCAGCTGCTCTGGTATTTTCTGCTTCTAGGCTCACCATGACCTACCTTTTTTTTTTTTTTTTTTTTTTTTTTTTGAGACGGAGTCTCGCTCTTCTGCCCAGGCCAGACTGCAGTGGCACTATCTTGGCTCACTGCAAGCTCTGCCTCCTGGGTTCACGCCATTTTCCTGCCTCAGCCTCCCGAGCAGCTGGGACTACAGGCGCCCGCCACCGCGCCCGGCTAATTTTTTGTATTTTTAGTAGAGACGGGGTTTCACCATGTTAGCCAGGATGGTCTCGATCTCCTGACCTCGTGATCCGCCCGCCTCGGCCTCCCAAAGTGCTGGGATTACAAGCGTGAGCCACTGCGCCCGGCCGACCTATCTTCTTTTATCCTTTTTTTTTTTAAATTCTTTTGTCAAAATTGATGTCTCATTCCAGAGCTACCTTCTTTTCACAGGAGTAAGTCAAAGCACATCACCTTTGTCAGCTCAAATGAGTGTCCTTAGCTGGTCCCAGCAGTGGGAAAGGCTTATATATGAGCATTTTGCCCTCAGGATCTTGGTGATGACCATCCTCAGAACGTCCATCTCTTCAGTCTAGACTGATTGTCCTCTATATCCAGTGCACTGCTTTCATACTGGCTTCTGTGTTCATCCTCTGCTGTGAAGGGCTTCTTTTTTTGTTTTTTTGTTTTTGTTTCTTTTTCGGTTTTTCTGTCTTCCTGTTTCTTGGTTTATGGTCTCTTCGTTGATAAAAGAGTTCTTGCATGTTTGAAGTGTCTTTATTCTACCATACTTTATTGTAAGTTTGTCTTGTTCTAGAGCTTGAGGTTAGAGATTATTTTCATTAAGAAGGCCTTGTTTCATTGTCTTGGTTTAAATGTTGCAGTTGAAAATCTCTGAAGTCATTCTGTTTCCTGATCTGTTTGTGACCAATTTCCCCCGTCTTTGGAAGTTTGTAAAATCTTTGTCTCCATGTTTTGGTATTTATCTATGATGTAACCTAGTGTCGGTCCACAGTCATTCCTTGTGCAGGGTACTTGCCAGCCCTTTACAGTATGGCAGCTGTGTCCTTCGTAAGGAAATTTTCTTATATTAATTGATGACTTCCTTTCTTATATTTTTTCTATTCTTTTCTGGAACACCTACTATTTGGATGTTAGACCCACAGAAATAATCCTGTTACCTTATTTTCTTACTGTCTCTTTTGTCTTTTTGGTCTGCCTTCCAGAAGATTTCCTCTACTTTATCTTCAAAGTCTTATATTGGGTCTTAATTTCTACTATCATATTTCAATAGAGCTTTTTGTTTGTCTGTTTCGAGACGGAGTCTTGCTCTGTCGCCCAGGCTGGGGTGCAGTGGCGCAATCTCGGCTCACTGCAAGCTCCGCCTCCCAGGTTCACGCCATTCTCCTGCCTCAGCCTCTCCGAGTAGCTGGGACTACAGGCGCCCGCCACCACGCCCGGCTAATTTTTTTGTATTTTTAGTAGAGACGGGGTTTCACCGTGGTCTCGATCTCCTGACCTCGTGATCCGCCCGCCTCGGCCTCCCAAAGTGCTGGGATTACAAGCGTGAGCCACCGCGCCCGGCCGTATTTTTTTTTTTTTTTTTAGTAGAGACAGTGTTTCACCGAGAGCTCTTTTTTGTGTGTGCTACAAATGTTCCTTTTTTGTTAGTATCCTCTTCTTGTTTATTGGGTGCATTTTATCTGAGAATCTATCTGGTAGATTTTTACCACTTTACATCACTTCAGAGGAAATGGGGGCTACAACTGAAGTGTGAAAGTCAGAATTTATCTTGGCTCAGCTTTTCATTTAAGAAAAGAGAAATACAGTGAAACCAATTAAAATAATTATGTGGAGAGCATATTGGTGACAAGTTAATACATTTTTATGACTTCGGAATGTCTAATTCTTGACAAAAGTCTGAGTTTAGTATCCATTTATTGAATATGTATTTATATGTGTATACACACACAGTCTATTAAATCTATTGAATTCCAGACACTTTTTTTTTTTTTTTTTGAGACAGAGTCACGCTCTGTCGCCCAGGCTGGAGTGCAGTGGCGCATCTCGGCTCACTGCAAGCTCTGCCTCCCGGGTTCACGCTATTTTCTTGCCTCAGCCTACTGAGTAGGTGCCTGCCACCACGCCCGGCTGATTTTTTTGTATTTTTTTAGTAGAGATGGGGTTTCACCATGTTAGCCAGGATGGTCTTGATCTCCTGACCTCGTGATCCGTCTGCCTTGGCCTCTCAGAGTGCTGGGATTACAGGTGTGAGCCACCGCACCCGGCCTCCAGACACTTTCTTTAGTTTTTCATTTTATGATTTCTCTTTTGAAATGTAAGAAGATCAGTAAATTACATTAAATCACTATAGAAGAAGCTATTTTTACACATACATGCAACCCAGTTATGATTCAGAGGCAGACAAGATTGAATGACTGTAGAGATTATCTGGCAGTTGAGCAGCTGACTGTCCATTTATGAACAGGGAGGTATATGCGGCTAAAGGAGGATGAGTCAGAACCAAGTATCTTCTAAAGGAATCTGTTGAATAGACTACAGAAATGATTACAGCAGACGGCAGGGTGCATACTTCTTCAGTGGAATATCTTGTTTTCTTGGGTGCCTATGGCCATCCCAGTATTACTGTTGGCTGATTTGTTGGTCTGTGGGTAGGAACAACTCTTCATTGTCAGGGAAAAAACAGCGTCTCTCCTTTGGAAAGAAATTACTGTCAGTGTTGCTGTGATGTTCTCTATGTTTTATAAGTTTTCTGTATATTGACTTGTCTAATTTTTATCATCACCTATGAAGGAGTATTATTTAGCCCGATTTTTTTATATGTAAGAAATCTTTGCCCCAGACACATTTAATAGAGCTAGAATTTAAACTCACATTTTTTTTATTCCAAAGCACATTTTGTTTTCACTCTTCCCATGCTGTCTTGAGGTTAGCATAGTGGATAATATTTTCTTTCTTTTAAAAATAAATACATGGCTGGGCACAGTGGCTCACACCTGTAATCCCAGCACTTTGGGAGGCCGAAGTGGGAGGATCACCTGAGGTCAGGAGTTCAAGACCAGCCTGGCCAACATGGTGAATCCCATCTTTATTAAAAATACAAAAATTAGCTGGGTGTGGTGGTGGGTGCCTGTAGTCCCAGCTGCTCAGGAGGATGAGCCAGGAGAATCACTTGAACCGGAGAGGCACAGGTTCCAGTGAGCCAAGGTTGCGCCACTGCACTCCAGCCTGGACGACAGAGCAAGACTCCGTCTCAAAAAAAAAAACCCAAAACATATATAGCTAGGTATGGTGGCTCGCGTCTATAATCTCTGCATTTTGGGAGGCCAAGGCGGGAGGATTGCTTGAGTCCAGGAGTTCAAGACCAGCCTGGACAACATAGTGAGACCACCGTCTCTACAAAAAATTTAAAAATTAGCTGGCATGGTAGCATGCAACTGTAGTCCCAGCTACTTGAGAGGCAGCAAGTTGAGGTTGCAGTGAGCCACGATTGCACCATGACATTCCAGCCTGGGTGGGTGACAGAGTGAAACACAATGCGGTGCAATGCAATACACATGGGCATATTTGTGAATCACTGTGAAAGCACTGTGAGTATTGAGTTTGAGTTTACAAAGAAATTGTACTGGATGAATTTGCAGGTACAGAATCCAGAAAGAATGAGGGTCATTGGTAGCCATTTGCAAACTTACACAGAGTAGCAAAAAAATGAGTAACATTCAGAGCATGTTCCCAGTTGAGGTAGAACAAAAGTGGTGCGCTGCCCTCTTCTTGTCTCAGCTTTCATACTGTAAATACGTGTCTTTTTCGAGGTCTGTTCATTTTGTGCTTTTTGTTGGTGATTTCACTGTTTAAAATGGCCCACAAGCATAATGTTAAAGTGCTGTCTAGTATTCCTTAAATGCAAGACGGCCGTAATGTGCCTTATGGAGAAAATGTATATGTTAGATAAGTTCCCTTCAGTCATGAGTTACAGTGCTGTCGGCCGTTGAGTTCAGTGTTAGTGAATCAGCAATATATATTGAAGACGATGTCTGAACAGAAGCATACATAAAACAAGATTATGTCTTGATCAGTTGAGGAAGATGTTAGGCTAGAAGGAACCTACCTCTGCATTTCCCCTAGGTACAGTGGTTTAGTGTTCACTAATTCGGTGTTCATGTAGATTTGATAGAGTATAACAATGGCAAGTCGTGTGTGTGTGTGTGTGTGTGTGTGTGTGTGTGTGTAGGCTTAATGGTTTTCTTTACCTAGTATTTTACTGTGTTTTTTTCCATTAACAGCATAATGTAAACATCCCGTGTAACATGCTTGTTTTTGGTGGTCAAGGATCAGCAGACCTGCCTGGATTCTAGCAGGCTTTTTTTTTTTTTTTTAAAGACAGAGTCTCGCTCTGTCACCAGGTTGGAGTGCGGTGGCATGATCTCAGCTCACTGCAACTTCGGCTTCCCGGATTCGAGCAGGTCTCCTGCCTCAGCCTCCTGAGTAGCTGGGACTACAGCTGCGTGGCACCACACCCAGCTAATTTTTGTATTTTTAGTAGAGACGGGGTTTCACCATGTTGGCCAGGATGGTCTCGATCTCTTGACCTCGTGATCTGCCCGTCTTAGCCTCCCAAAGTGCAGGATTACAGGCGTGAGCCACCATGCCCGGCCTCTAGCAGGCTTTTTATTTTTGAGATGGAGTCTCACTCTTTCACCCAGGCTGGGGTGCAGTGGTGCAATCTTGGCTCACTGCAACCTTTGCCTCCTGGATTCAAGCGATTCTCTTTTCTCAGCCTCCAAGTTGGTGGGATTACAGGTGCCTGCCACCATGCCTGGCTAATTTTTGTATTTTTAGTAGAGATGGGGTTTCACCGTGTTGGCCAGGCTGGTCTCGGACTTCTGACCTCAGATGATCCGCCCGCCTCGGCCTCCCAAAGCGCACGGATTACAGGCGTGAGCCAGCGCCCCTAGCCTGTAGCAGGCTTTTTAAAGGTCAGTGTTCAATTTGGAAGTTTATTTATTCAGCTCATTATCATTGGGCGTCTAGGTTATTTCTGATCATTTGCCATTATTTACAAAAATCCCTTGAGAATGAGCGTTCTTGTAATAGAATATTTCTTGTACATCTTTGATTAAGTTTTAGGCTACATTCACAGACGTGGCATTGCTGGGTCAAAGGAAAATGCACCCTTATTCCCCCAAATTGCCTTCCCAAAATCATTAGCCAGTTTACCCTCCCCCGACAATGTAATATAACCTGTTTTCCCTCCTGATACATGTTGTTAAAATGTTTTTCAATTTATTTTAATATTTGTTTTAAAATAGTTATCTTGTTCTGATTTAATATATTTGTTAGTGAACTTTTTTCATAATTTTTGGTTAGTTATGTTAATTTTGTTCTAAACTATTCTTTTCCACATGGTTAGCCAGTTTTTTCAACTCCATTGGTTAAATAAAATATCCTTTTACTATTTATTTTAAGTGTTGCCTTTTTTATAAATTAAGTATTTATATACTTGGTTTCATTTTTGAAATTTTTGGTTTTGTTCCATTAAGTTGTAGCTGACTGCCACAGCATTCCTATATATTTATTGATTGTGTTATATGTTTTAATATCTGAAAGGACAAAAGATTATTCTTTCTCTAATTTTTCATGGATGGCCTGATTCTTTTATGTGAACTGTAGACTTCCCAAATTCTAAAAAACATTATTTTGATATTTCACGTATTTCATTGGAATTTCGTTAAAGATTACTTTGGGATAAATTGTCATTTGTAGTCTTTCCATTCATGAATATGACATCACACCAGTTACTCAAATCGTTTTTTTTTTGTTGTTGTGTTTTTTTGTTTGTTTGTTTGTTTGTTTGTTTGTTTTTGGAGATGGAGTCTTGCTCTGTCGCCCAGGCTGGAGTGCAATGGCACCATCTTGGCTCACTGCAACTTCTGCCTCCTGGGTTCAAGTGATTCTCCTGCCTCAGCCTGCTGAGTAGCTGGGATTACAGGTGCGCGCCACCATGTCCAACTAATTTTTGTATTTTTAGTATTGATCAGATTTCACCATGTTGGCCAGGTTGGTCTCCAACTCCTGACCTCAAGTGATCCACCCACCTCAGCCTTCCAAAGTGCTGGGATCACAGGCGTGAACCACCACGCCCGACCTACAGTTCTTTTTTTATATATTCAGCTCTTCCTCATTAAAAACTTTAACTTAATGAGCAGAGCTATTGTAGTGCTGAAATCTCTTTTTGGGTGGGTGAAATAAATCTTTTTTTTAACTCATCATATATCCCTACTGCCCTTATAAGCATTTCCTGCACATAGTTAACAGATAATAAACATTTGTGGAATAGGTGGATCTTTTCAAATGGAAATTATTATAGGAAACTTACAAGAAAAAAATTGTGGATTCTAGCTGTTTTCTGTTCTTCTATTAATCAGTATTTAAATATTTACTGAGAACCTAAGGAGTGATGAATGATCACACCCTCTTACGTTTTCTTAATACATCAATTTATAGACTAGAGCCACAAGTGTTTAAGCTCTAACAACTTATTACAGAGAATCGAGATATCTTTTCCAATCGAAAGGGATTTTTTGACAGTGAAGTTTCAGCTTCTTGCTTTTGTCAATAGCTTTGACACTTGGTTTCTGTGTGTATTGATTTTATGACTCAGTACTGATGTGCATGGGGGTCTTGTTTGCAAATCTATAGTTACTCTGTTTTAATTGCCTTGAAATTCTCTTCTTTAGAATCACTCAAAAAAGGGAACTCTGCCATCCCTTTGTACCTTTGTCTCTCTCATCTCGGCTACCTAGAAACTATGATCTTTTCTGTAAGTTATATAGTATTGTAGAGGAAAAGACAGGTAAGGATGCCACTGCTTATTCCAAATTTAGATATTCATAGAATAAGTAGCTTCCAGACTCTCAAAGAACTATTTGTACAGGTTAATACATGAGAAGTAGACTTAGGTTCTTCCTTTGATACTTAAATTTCAAAACACAGGATTAGTAATATTTAGCTACTTAAGTTTGGTTCATTTACTAAAAGAAGAATATTTACCATCTCAGGCTCTGTATTAGAAAGATCTTTGTGTCTATGAGAGAAAGGGAAGAATGGAGTTTTTCTATCATAATTGAATCCATTTTGCCTTGCACACCCCTTTGGAGCATCTGATGAAAGCAATGGACTTCATTAGAAAAATGCACATGGGCTCAAACACATACATTTTTGCACAGAGAAGTTTCTGGTCTTCTTGAAACATATCTGTAAGCCCAAACCCCTGTAGGTTTTCTGAACTCCATCTAATGCAGCCAACAAAGGGGAAATTTTAAATGGGGCCTGTAACAACCTTTAGCCTGCGCTCCTTCAGGTTTCTTAACTGGCTGTTCATAGCCTGCCCTGCTGGGGTTTTTTCTTCTACCCAGCATCTAAAAGTTGGACTTCCTCCAGATTCTTCCTGGGTCCCCTTCTTTTCCCCTGCTTGCTCTGGGGATCTCTTCCTTTCCTCTGGGTTTAAATACTATGGTATTATTGATGGCTGCCAGATTTATAACAGCCTAGATCTATTCTCAGAATGCTGGAATCCCCTATGTAACTGCCTCCTCAAAATCTTGATTTGGATATCTCATAGATGTCACTTATATGTAGCAGATAAAAATTGTTGCAGACTTTTATTTTTTCTTTCTTTCTTTCTTCGTTTTTTTTTTTGTTTGTTTTTTTTTTTTGAGACAGTTTCACTCTGTAGCCCACTCTGGAGTGCAGTGGCACGATCATGGCTCACTGCAGCCTCAACTTCCTGGGCTTAGGTGATCCTCCCACCTCAGTCTGCAGAGAGTAGCGGGGACTGCATTTGTGTGACACCACACCTGGCTAATTTTTTAAAATTTTTGTAGAGATGAGGCCTCACTATGTTGCCCTGGCTGGTCTCAAACTCCTGAGCTCGAGCAGTCCTCCCACCGTGGCCTCCCAAAGTGTGCTAAGATTACAGGCATGAGCCACCACCCCTGGCAGCAAATTTTAAAAATGACAGCTCATTGAGATATAATTCACATACCATAAAATTCACTCTTTTAGAGTGTACAATTCATTGATTTTTAGTACATTCAGAGTTCTGCAACCATCATTACCATTTAATTTCAAAACATTTTCATCACACCGTAAAGAAATCCCATACGTAGTAGCAATTACTCCTCATTTGCCACTCCCCTGTGCCCCTGGCACCTACTTATCTCCTTCCTGTCGCTCTGTTGCTCTAGATTTAGCTTTCTGGACGTTTCTGGGGGGTTTTTTGTTTTTGTTTTTGTTTGTTTTTTTGAGACGGAGTTTCATTCTTGTTGCCCAGGCTGGAGTGCAATGGCACGATCTTGGTTCACTGCAACCTCCGCCTCCCGGGTTCAAATGATTCTCCTGCCTCAGCCTCCCGAGTAGCTGGGGTTACAGGCATGTGCCACCACTCTCAGCTAATTTTGTATTTTTAGTAGAGATGGGGTTTCTCCATGTTGGTCAGGCTGATCTGGAACTCCCGACCTCAGATGATCCGCCCATCTCGGCCTCCCACAGTGCTGGGATTACAGGCATGAGCCACTATGCCAGCCAGCTTTCTGGACATTTCGTATAATATGTAACCTTTTTCTAGCTTCATTCACTTAGTATTATGTTTTCAAGGTTCATTCTGTGTTGTTGTGTGTATAAACATTTCATTCCTTTTTATGACCAAATAATATTCCATTGTATAGGTGATACCACAGTTGATGGTACAAACATGTTTTTGCTGAAGCTTTACTGCATGAGTGGTGGGAAATTTAAAGCTACAGAATGTGAAAATTAGGTGATATCATGTATAATTTAAATAGAATATAACATCACAAATACTTATATTTAGAGCTTGAGATGATTAAAATTGTGTTAAACCAGCTTTTCCCTTGCTTTTCCAGAAGAACACAAGATGTGACACTATAGTCACTCTTTAACCTGCTGTGAAGTCTCAAACATATTTGTGATATTTTACTTTTGGAAAGATAAACTGTTTTCTTGTTTTTCTCATGTGTGGTTAGCTGCATCTGTTTACCCATTTCTTTTTTTTTTTTTGAGACGGAGTCTTGCTCTGTCGCCCAGGCTGGAGTGCACTGGCGCAATCTTGGCTCACTGCAAGCTCCGCCTCCCGGGTTTACGCCATTCTCCTGCCTCAGCCTCTCCGAGTAGCTGGGACTACAGGCGCCCACCACCACGCCCGGCTAATTTTTTGTATTTTTAGTAGAGACGGGGTTTCACCGTGGTCTTGATCTCCTGACCTCGGGATCCGCCCACCTCGGCCTCCCAAAGTGCTGGGATTACAGATTACAAGCGTGAGCCACCATGCCCGGCCTGTTTACCCATTTTAAATCCATTTTGTATAAAATATTTCATTGTTCTAGGACAATGGGTTTAATCCCTAGTTCATATTCTAATAACTTTTTAAAGTTTGAAATAAGGAATCATTTTCAGTGAAAAACTGTCTTTGTGCCTAAATGACATTTTTTTTGACAGAAGCATTTCACTGTGTATTAAATGACGTTATTGAATTACATTATAAAATGCCAAACTGTTAAGAGACAGAATTTTATTTTCTTTATACTTTGAAGTTTGGTATTCATGAATACATGAAAGCACCAAACATTTACTTTGAAGATGTACACATAAAACTGTATTTATTTGAATGAGAACATCTAAATAAATCAGTAGGATCATCTAAATATTATTTTTAATTGTAATTGCAGACATTAGTCTTGATTAAAAATTGTCATCATTTTCTGGCTGGGTGCGGTGACTCACGCTTGTAATCCCAGCACTTTGGGAGGCTGAGGCAGGCGGATCACCTGAGGTCAGGAGTTCAAGACTAGCCTGGCAAACATGGTGAACCCCGTCTCTACTGAAAATACAAAAATTAGCGGTGCGTGGTGGTAGGTGCCTGTAATCCCAGATACTTGGGAGGCTGAGGCAGGAGAATCCCTTGAACCCGGGAGGTGGAGGTTGCAGTGAGCCGAGATCGCACCACTACACTCCAGCCTGGGCGTTAAGAGCAAAACTCCATCTCAAAAAATAAAGAATTTTACTCATTTTCTGAAACCATTTAGAAATTTCCCAAAACAGATCATTGGTTTTCTTTGTCATGAAAGAACATTTATAAATAAATAATAAATGGGCTTTTAAAAAATTTAGTAATTTTAGCCAGGCACAGTGTCACACTTGTAATCCCAGCACTTTGGGAGGCCGAGGTGGGCAGATCACGAGGTCAGGAGATCGAGACCATGGTGAAACCCCATCTCTACTAAAAATACAAAAAATTAGCCGGGCCTGGTGGCGGGCGCCTGTAGTCCCAGCTACTCGGAGAGGCTGAGGCAGGAGAATGGTGTGAACCCGGGAGGCGGAGCTTGCAGTCCTGGCACTCCGTCTCAAAAAAAAAAAAAAAAAAAAAAATTATAATTTTTTATAAGAATTTTTTTTTTATTTTTTGAGACAGATGCAATGGCACGATCTCGGCTCACTGCAACCTCCGTCTCCCGGGTTCAAGTGATTCTACTGCCTCAGCCTCATGAGTAGCTGGGATTACAGGTGCCCACCACCACGCCCGGCTAATTTTTGTATTTTTAGTAGAGACAGGGTTTCGCCATGTTGGCCAGGCTGGTTTCGAACTCCTGACCTCAGGTGATCCGCCCTGCCTCGGCTTCCCAAAGTGCTGGGATTACAGGTATGAGCCACCGCGCCCAGCCAGGAAAATATTTTTGACTATGGACATTAATATGAATAAGCTGGCCGGCGCAGTGGCTCATACCTGTAACCCGAGCACTTTGGGAGGCCAAGGCAGGCAGATCACCTGAGGTCAAGAGTTCGAGACCAGCCCGGCCAACATGGTGAAACCCCGTCTCTACTAAAAATAGAAAAGTTAGCAGGACGTGGTGGCGTGTACCAGTAATCCCAGCCACTCGGGAGGCTGAGACAGGGAGAATCGCTTGAACCCAGGAGGCAGAGGTTGCAGTGAGCCGAGATCATGCCACTGCACTTCCGCCTGGGAGATAGAGTGAGACTCTGTCTCAAAAATAATAATAATTTAAAAAAAAAGAATAAGCTAAGAGAATGTGGAATCTTCAGTTCTAAAGAATATAAATCATTGATGACTAATATAAAATCCAATTAAAGTGGTATAAAGTTGACTTTGCTATTAGAAAAGATGTCTCCATGATTAGAATTTATAATGAGATGTGCTAATAGGTGAAATGACAATCCCCAGTGCATGCTACTCCGTCCCCCTGTTAGCCTTCTAACAGGATTTAAGATTAATGAAGATTTCTGGATGGAAATCTTCATAAGAGATGGTAAATCAAGATTCACTGAGATGAAATAAGGGTTATTGTTTTTAGGTTTTGTGAGGGGTTGAGCAGAGGTCGGCATAGTCACTTGTTTGATTTGGTGCACATTGGTGGAGTTTTAAATGCACATATGGAGGGGAATGAGCACTTATCACAACAGAAGGAAATGTGTGGTTAAACGGTTTCAGTTGTAACTGAAGACTATTTCCCTTGGTCCAAATAGGAGGAGAAATGGAACCTTTTGTATTTTGGTTATTTTCCAATATAAGTAGAAATTGGTTCAATGTGGTTTATTGCAGCCCTTAGCAGAAATTATTGGGTTCAGTAGTGAAGGGGAATGATACAAATATGTACCAGGAAAGCGTAAATTTTTATTTATTTTTTATTTTTTTGAGACAGAGTCTTGCTCATTCTACCAGGCTAGAATGCAGTGGTGCGACCTCAACTCACTGCAACCTCTGCCTCCCGGGTTCAAGCAATTCTCCTGCATCAGCCTCCCGAGTAGCTGAGGCTACAGGCACACACACCCACGCCCAGCTAATTTTTGTATTTCTAGTAGAGACAGGGTTTCATCATGTTGGCCCGGCTGATCTTGAACTCATGACCTCCTGCCTTGGCCTCCTAAAGGGCTAGGATTACAGGCATGAGCCACTGTGGCCAGCCAGAGGGTATAAATTCTGTAAGTACTATTTTAAAGGTATCTCAGAGAAAATTTTTTTATCATATTTATAATTATTGGCAGTCAGTTATTCTTATAAACATCTCTAAAAACAAAAAGAATCCAAGAGTCTGAAGAGACTACTGATACGAGTTTTAAAAAAAAGATGCTTCCAGCTTTTTCCTCAAAATGAGAAACTGTTTTACAAATTTTTATATAATTAAACAGGTAATAAATAATGCCAGATTTTAGCTCACAAAGCACTGGATTTCCCAAAGAAAATAAATTTG
Organism: Hylobates moloch; assembly: GCF_009828535.3. NCBI lineage: Eukaryota > Metazoa > Chordata > Mammalia > Primates > Hylobatidae > Hylobates > Hylobates moloch. Next base: position 102,670,013 of record NW_026652281.1, read on the forward strand.
GTGCAGGTAAATGAAAAGCCTCGTTGGTAAAGATATATTTGATAATCTGCAGTTTTGAAAACTCACTAAAGAATTCCCACTTCCTCTGCATTAAAAATGTCTTGTTCAAGGCAGCAAATATTAACCTATGCTGGTTTATTCAGAAACTCATGTTAAACAAGGTAGAGAAGACCTAAAATTATGTGTTTTGCTTGTTTATTTATTTGTTTTTGAGACAGAGTCTAGCTTTGTCACCCAGGCTGGAGTGCAGTCGCTCAGTCTCAGTTTACTACAACCTCTGCCTCCTGGGTTCAAGCGATTCTCCTGTCTCAGCCTCCCAAGTACCTGGGATTACGGGCACCCGCCACCACGCCCAGCTAATTTTTGTATTTTTAGTAGAGATGGGGTTTCACTTTGTTGGCCAGGCTGGTCTCAAACTCCTGATCTTGTGATCCACCCGCCTCAGCCTCCCAAAGTGCTGGGATTACAAGCATGAGCCACCGTGCCCGGCCCTAAAATTATGTTTTTCAAAGTAACTATTAGGTTAGTGTGGTATTAGGAGTGGGAAGATTGTAGAAACTGTAATAAATTTCTCTTATATTGTTTATCTCTATCACAATAAAATATTCACCTCAGATGATAGAATTAGCATCATCCTTTCTGGGTGGATAGTTACTCTTGGGAACAATTGTATTTTGAGCCAATATGAGAATTAATTTGGTGATCAAAAATGATCTAAATTTGGGTATGATGTATACCTAAAGCAATTTTTATCCTAGAGTTATTTATTTACTTGAAAAAGTATGGTGAAGAAATTGGGTTTTGTTGTTTTTTTGGTTTTTTGGTTTTTTTCAGAAGAAAGGTTAATGAAAGTGTAAAACAAGTTTTCTTTTTTGTTGTTGTTGTTGTTTGTTTGTTTGTTTGAGACAAATCTCACTCTGTCACCCAGGCTGAGTGCAGTGGCACTATCTCGGCTCACTGCAATCTCTGCCTCCCGAGTTCAAGTGATTCTCTTGCCTCAGCCTCCTGAATAGCTGGGATTATAGCTCTGCACCACCATGCCCGGCTAATTTTTGTATGTTCAGTAGAGATGGGGTTTTGCCATGTTGGCCAGGCTGGTCTGAAACTCCTGACTTCAAGTGATCGCCCGCCTTGGCCTCCCAAAGTGCTGGGATTACAAGCATCAGCCACCGCACCTAGCCAGGATGTAGGAGTTTTCTCATAAAGCTGAAGGTTCACCAGATGAGAGATACTTTTGGTTTCAGCAGTCTTGAAGATCTTTTTAAAATTTATTGGTACTTTTTAAAATCTCAGTGCATGAAGTATAGTGAACATATTTAATTTGTCAGTGATGTGAGACGTTACCATATCCTAGGATACTTATTTTCGATATTTCTGTAATGTATAAGTAGATATACTTGTTGGATGTGATACAATACGAAGTCTGGCTAATTTTCTCATCTAAAGGTATTATGTGTAAGGAATAAACACATTTCCATTTATTAAGAATTCAAGATGTTTGGTTAAGTTTATTCATTATTTTTATTTTTTTACTTTTTAGAGGTGAGGTCTATGTTGCCCAGGCAGGTCTTGAACTCCTGGCCTCAAGTGATCCTCACACCTTGGCCTCCCAAAGTACTGGGATAACAGGCATTAGCCACTGGTGCCTAGCCTTATTGTCTTAGTTGATTTTGTTATAGTATTTAATAATTTCAACAGGGAGTTGAAATAAGTAGATTTTGGGTTAACTTACCAGTTTCTAGATAAATGATTCATACATGTAGTCAAACCCTGTGACCTTAAAATTTTCTACTATATTTAAAAGACTGATTCATCTTACTCTTGCCTATTGGGAAAAGTAAAAAATAAATAAATAAAAGACTGTGAAATAGCTTGAATTAAATTTCATAAATCCCATATAAAGGATAGCAGTGTTTTGTTCCGAATTATTTATGGACACCTAAAGATAACCACATACTACTTAATGTGATATAATAGTAAATATTATACCAGTTAAAGTTCTTTGGTTAAAAGCAGTAGAAATCAACTCTGGCTAACAAGACAAAAAAATAAAAAGAAAAAAGATTAATTATCAGGAATCTATGAGATAGCTTATAAAACTGAAGGGAGTATCAAGAGCCTGATCCTACATGGCTCCAGGAACCCACGTTGAGGGAAGCAGTGCATGCTGTCTTCAGAGGGTGGTGGCTTCCAATTGTTTTCCATCTTTCTACCCAACATTCTAAAATCAAAGTTTCTGGCCGGGCATGGTAGCTCACGCCTGTAATCCTAGCACTTTCGGAGGCCAAGGCTGGCAGATTGCCTGAGCTCAGGAGTTCAACACCAGCCTGGGCAACATGGTGAAACCCCATCTCTACTAAAAATACAAAAAAAAAACCAACAAAAAAAAAATTAGCAAGGCATGATGGTGAGCGCCTGTAATCCCAGCTATTGGGGAGTCTGAGGCGGGAAAATTGCTTGAACCCGGGAGGCAGAGGTTGCAGTGAGCTGAGATCGTACCACTGCATTCCAGCCTGGGGAGCACAGCGAAACTCCATCTCAATCAATCAGTCAATCATAATTTTATTCATCTTTTCTACAGAGTTTATATAAGTAAGTTTAATCTTTTTATTTTCATGTGTCTGATGGTTTTCAATTATTTTCATCCTTTTCTGTGTCTTAGGTATATTTGAAGGCTCCCATGATTCTGAATGGAGTCTGTGTTATCTGGAAAGGCTGGATTGATCTCCAAAGACTGGATGGTATGGGCTGTCTGGAGTTTGATGAGGAGCGAGCCCAGGTAGGGTGACATCAGGCTTTATTGAGCATGGTCCCTTTAGTCCCTAATCTTGCCTTTGTCTGGGGACCTATTTTACCCAATCTTTAAGAGTAAGTATAGAAAGTATTATGTTGAAGCAATATTAAAGAATCCTGAAAACATTGACTCAAATTCTGATCCTAATTTTGGGAAAGTTTTTTCTTCAGCAGTTCTAAATTTCGTGGGTTATTCGTATCTGCTCAGTGGGGGCTTCGAAGTCCAGTAAGTAGTTCTTTAAAATATTTGTTCTTGATCTTTAGAACATGAATAGGGAAAAAAGAAAAAACAGTTCAAAATAAAATGTAGGAGCCGTGCTTTTGGAATGCTTGAGTGAGGAGCTCAGCAAGTCCTCTCCCAAGAAAGCAATGATAAAACTTCACAAAAATTGTTTAAAAAAAAAAAAAAGCTGAACGTGGTGGCTCACACCTGTAATCTCAGCACTTTGGGAGGCCAAGGCAGACGGATCACCTGAGACTTGAGGTCAGGATTTCGAGACCAGCCTGGCCAACATGATGAAACCCCATCTCTACTAAAAATATAAAAATTAGCCAGGCATGGTGGCACACACCTGTAATCCCAGCTACTTGGGAGGCTGAGGCACGAGAATTGCTTGAACCCAGGAGGCAGAGATTGCGGTGAGCCGAGATCGCGCTACTGCACTCCAGGCTGGGCAACAGAACAAAACTGTGTCTCAAAAACAACAACAACAACAACAAACCATGCCCATTTAAGGCCTCATGGAAGCTATTGAATCTCAGTAAGATCAGTGACAATCTGTGGCATTTTAGGCAGGAGCTGCTCCCGTTCCCCAGCTCTGTGGTCCCTCAGGTTCTTCCCTGGGCAGGCAGGGTAAGCCATGAGCACTGGTAGATCTGTTGTCCTGTCAAAGAGAGCTGACTTTATTAAAAGCAGGTCTTGGGAAAAAAAAAAATCCATGCCCAGGCATATTGTTTAAAATGATAGAGGTCTCATTTGCTAACAATCTGGCAAAGCTAATGTTGCAGAAAGCAACAAAATGGCAGACCAGCCAGAAATTTATCAGGGAGATTCAGGGAAAGTGATAGGTAAAGTAGACCCTACTAAGATTACACTCATGTCATCCAGAAAGCTGTGTGCATGTACAAGGCTACACCTGCTCTCTCTTTTTTTTTTTTTTTTTTTTTTTTGAGGCGGAGTCTCGCTCTGTCGCCCAGGCTGGAGTGCAGTGGCGCAATCTCGGCTCACTGCGAGCTCTGCCTCCCGGGTTCACACCATTCTCCTGCCTCAGCCTCCCAAGTAGCTGGGACTACAGGCGCCTACCACCGTGCCCGGCTAATTTTTTGTATTTTTAGTAGAGACGGGGTTTCACCGTGTTAGCCAGGATGGTCTCGATCTCCTGACCTCGTGATCCGCCCATCTCGGCCTCCCAAAGTGCTGGGATTACAGGTGTGAGCCACCGCGCCCGGCCTTACACCTGCTCTCTTGAAGAGAACACAGAAGGCCCTTGCATGCTACTTTTCCCTGGGTGAACACAAGGTAGACTGGCAAACTCCCTGAACTTTGAAAGCATTTCCCCAAGCTACGCACAAGTCCAGTGGCAAAAGATGGAAGTCTGCTGGCTCAGGATGTTTGGGTAAAACCTCTGACCAGTCATTGGCTGACAGCTGAACTGTGCTGATCCAGGAACAACCCCCCCAGAAAGCAAGACTTAAAAAGACAACTGTGTGCAGTGGCTTATGCTTATAATCCCAGCATTTAGGGAGGCCAAGATGGCAGGATCACATGAGCCCAAGAGTTAAAGACCAGCCTGGGCAACATGGTGAGACCCCATCTCCACAAATAATTTTAGAAATTAACCAGGTGTGGTGGCAAGTGTCTGTAATCCTAGCTACTTAGGAGGCTGAGGTGGAAGTATTGCTTGAGTCCAGGAACTCAAGGCTGCAGTGAACTATGATCATGCCAGTGCACTGCAGCCTGGGCAACAGAGTGAGATCCTTTCTCTAAAAAGAAAAAAAAAGAAAAACTGAGCAGTGACATCAGAGGCTGTGCACTGCTGAGGAAAACAGACTCCTCAGAATTAGTCCAGGTGAGTCACTAAACAAACATACATCAACAACAAGCTGAAAGCAAGGATCAGAAGTCAGAGTTGCTACAGTATATTATCTAAACTGCCTAATTTTCAACAAAAAGTTATGAGACATGCAACTATGAAAATGTGACTTACACAAAGGTGAAAAAGCAAGCAATATAAACTGTCTTCGAGGGGGCCCAAATGTTGGTTCTTAGTGAGAAAGACTTCAAAGTAGTTGTTATAAATATGCTGAAAGAACTAAAGGACAATTCTTTCCTTTTAATGTTAAAGGAAATTATGATGGCAGTGACTAATCAAGTAGAGTATATCAATAAAGGATCTAAATTATTAAAGGAATCAAATAGAAATTCTGGAGTTGAGGCTGGCTGTGGTTGGCTCACGCCTGTAATCCCAGCACTTTGAGAGGCCAAGGCGGGCGGATCACCTGAGGTCAGGAATTCAAGACCAGCCTGGCTAACATGGTGAAACCCCGTCTCTACTAAAAATACAAAATTAGTCAGACGTGGTGGTGCATGCCTGTAATCCCAGCTACTCAGGAGGCTGAGGCTCAAGAATCACTTGAACCCAGGAGGTGGAGGTTGCAGTGAGCTGAGATTGCACCATTGCACTCCAGCCTGGGCAACAAGAGCGAAACTCCATCTCAAAAAAAAAAAAAAAAAAAAGCCAAATGTTGTGGTATATGCCTGCCATCCAAACTTCTCAGAAGGCTGAGTTAGGAGAATAGCTTGGACCCAGGAGGCAGAGGTTGCAGCAAGCCAAGATCACGTCACTGCACTCCAGCCTGGGCGACGGAGCAAGACTTCATCTCAAAAAAGAAAAAAGAAATTCTGGAGTTGGAAAGTACAGTAGTAACAAAAAGTTCACAGACTAAATGGTAGATAAGAGCTGACATATGAACAAGAAAAATTAGCAGAGTCTTGGGGACCTGTGGGACACCAGCACACATACTAACATAAATGTAATGAAAGTTTCAGGAAAGGAAAGGCTGAAGATACATTTTAAGAAGTAGTAGCCAAAAACTCTCACATTTGATGAAAAATATTAATCCACATTGTCCAAGAAGCTCAATGGACACTAAGTAGGATAAACACAAAGAAATCCATACCTAGTCACATTATAAACTGTTGAAAGACAAGGAATCATGAAAGCAGCAAGAAAGAGGATTCTTCACATGCAAAGGAACCACGGTAAGATTAACAGCTGACTTCTCTTGAAATCATAGAGGCTAGAAAATTGTGGGATGACATATTAAAAGCACCAAAAGAAAATGTAAAAGCAGATTGGGTGCTGTGGCTCACACCTGTAATCCCAGCACTTTGGGAGACCGAGGTGGGAGGATTACTTGAGCCCAGGAGTTTGAGGCTGCAGTGAGCTGTGATCGTACCACTGCAGTCAAGCCTGAGTGACAGAGTAAGTCCCTGTCTCTTTAAAAACAAAGAAAATGTAAAAGCACCTGATTCTTAGCAGGTATTAATGTCTTTTAATTGTTGCCTGATATTAACCTTCTTAATAAAGTTAAAATAATAACAGGAATATAAAGAAACTCTTAGTTGTTTCTTTTTTGTCTCTTCCCATATAGTTCTTTATATATGGAAATATAAGAATTTTCTTTAAAGGGGATCAAAAAATTAAAACTTCCTAGTGAAAAGTTTAGGATTCAAAGTTAACATTCTTTTTTTTTTTTTTTTTTTTTTTTTGAGACGGAGTCTCGCTCTGTCCCCCAGGCTGGAGTGCAGTGGCTCAATCTCGGCTCACTGCAAGCTCCACCTCCCGGGTTCACGCCATTCTCCTGTCTCAGCCTCTCCGAGTAGCTGGGACTACAGGCGCCCGCCACCACGCCCGGCTAATTTTTTTTTGTATTTTTAGTAGAGATGGGGTTTCACCGTGGTCTCGATCTCCTGACCTCGTGATCCGCCCGCCTCGGCCTCCCAGAGTGCTGGGATTACAAGCGTGAGCCACCGCGCCCGGCCTAACATTCTTAAGAAAGAATCCTTGGTCTGGCCCAGGCCATCCCAGTGGCACATGCCTGTAGTCCTAGCTACTTGGGAGGCTGAGGCGGGAGGATCGCTTGATCCCAGGAGTTCCAGCCCAGCCTAAGCAACATAATGAGACCTTCATCTCTAAACATAAAAATAAAGAAAGAATCCATGCACTAACTACCCTGATTTCCACAATGCTAATGAGTTTCCAATTCTTTCAGAAAAATAATAAACAACCAGCAATCTAGAAGTCTATTTTCTGTTAAGAAGTGATAAAGCAGACTTTATTTATATAAGGAAAATTCAGATTGGATTGACTTTTAAAACTAAAGTATTTTGACAGGGTGCAGTGGCTCACGCTTGTAGTTCCAGCACTTGGAAAGGCAGAGACGGGAGCATTGCTTGATCCCAGGAGTTTGAGACCAACCTGGGCAATGTGGCAAAACCCTGTCTCTACCAAAAAAAAAAAAAAAAATTAGCCAGCTGTGGTGGTGTGCACCTGTAGTCCCAGCTACTCAGGAAGCTGAGGTGGGATGATTGCTTGAACTCAAGAGGCTGAGATTACAATGAGCCGAGATTGCACCACTGCACTCCAGCCTGGGTGACAGAGCAAGACAAGACCCTGTTTCAAAAACAAACAACAAAAACTATTTTATTAAGATGATAGGTTAAAATTTTTAACATTTTTTATACTTGGAGTTTTCCAAGCCTTATTTCCATAGTCCCCAAATTGAACTATATCACTACAAATTAAGTGCCATCTGTTGTGATAGTTTACTGCTATCACAATGGAGTTACATAACTCTTATGATAACAGGAGTTATACAATGTATAGTAAAAAAAATTCAGAGCAGGTGACTCCAACTATTTAGGCAGCAATCAGTACTTCCCTGTAGCTCTTGTCCCCAGGTCATCTGCAAGATAATATAACTAAAGAGGCAATGAAATGTAGACGCTAGGGGCAGGAGTTCATAGTCGTATAATGTGAATCCTGGCCCCACCACTTACTGGCTCTTATGAACTGAATGTTTGTGTACCCCATCCCCAAACTGATATGTTGAAGCCCTACTCCCATTGTTACTGTACTTGAAGATAGGGCATTTATGGAGGTAATTAAGGTTAGATAAAGGCATAAGAGTGGGGCTCTGATCCAGTAGGGTTAGTGTCCTTATGAGAAGAGACAGGAGAGAGCTCTCTCTCTCTCTCTCTCTCTCTCGCTCTCTGCCGTATGAGGACACAGTGAGAAGATGGATGTCTGCATGCCAGAAAGAGGTTCCTCACGGGGAACCAAATTGGTTGGCACGTTGATCTGGGATTGCTGGTCTCCAGAAATGTGAGAAAATAAATTTCTGTTGTTTAAGCCACTCCATCTATGGTATTTTCGTATGGCATCCTGAGATGACTAAAAACACTAGCTGTGTGATGCTGGCAAGTTATTAAATCTCTCCAGGCCTCAGATTTCTCCTTCCTAAGATAGGATAATGCTGCCCACAAGATTCTGGGCAGTTGAATGGGATAACATGTGTAAAGGGCCGTGCCTAGCACAGTATCTAGCGTGCAGTACAGTTCCTAAACGAAGACTCTTGTTTGTTACTGCTTGTACTTTAGCATTTTGTACTTAGGGTTTCCACCCTTCTCCAGATGTCTGTCTTGTGCAGTAGTGTGTAAAATCACAAAGCATGGATTTCAGCCCTCTTTCACTGGGCTGGAATAGGCCCCATCTCTAGCGAGTGAGCCTGGTGGCAGCCTCACTTCCATGGCCCAGCACGGTTTTGTTTCTCTCTGCTGATCACACAGGCAGAAATAACTCTTCTGAATTAACCAAAAAACAGTTTTTTGAAAAGTTATTTAAGTTCATGGTTGATGTTTTATCATTCATAATGTAATATAATTTGATACAGGATGAGAGTGACCATATTACTTATTGTCACTGTATTACTCCTAAAAGTATAAGATCATGTTTAAAATAACTGAAATTATGTAACATTTTGACCCACAAATTTATTGACCAACAAATCGATTTTATTATATTGCTAGCCCTAGAAAAATTGTTTCATTCAAAAAACATTTTCAAAAATGTTTTTAAATAAAATAACGTGCACATTAAAGCAAAATAAAAGTTATATCTTTATGTTAATCTTCTGAACATTAAGATTAATAAGCAGAATACTTAGTCTTGATACTTATGCACTTTATTAGTCTCTTATTTATATCTGTATCTAATATTTTTCTGAAGAATATATAGATTTTTCAATATGGTTTTGTTTTTCTTTTTTTTCTTTTTTTTTCAGACAGAGTCTTGCTCTGTCACCCAGGCTGGAGTACAATGGCAGAATCTGGGCTCACCGCAACCTCCGCCTCCAGGGTTCAAGTGATTCTCCTGCCTCAGCCTCCTGAGTAGCTGGGTTTACAGGCATGTGCCACCATGCCCAGCGAATTTTGTGTTTTTAGTAGAGACGGGGTTTCTCCATGTTGGTCAGGCTGGTCTTCAACTCCTGACCTCAGGTGATCTGCCCGCCTCAGCCTCCTAAAGTGCTGGGATTACAGGCATGAGCCTCTTTTTTCTTTTTTTTTTTTTTTTGTGACAGAGTCTTGCTTTGTTGCTCAGGCCGGAGTGCAGTGGTACAATGACAGCTCACTACAGCCTCGAGCTCCTGCCGTGCTTGGCTAATTTTTTTTATTTTTTGTAAAGATGAGGTCTTACCATGTTGGCCAGGCTGGTCTTGAATTGCTGGCTTCAAATGATCCTCCTGCCACAGCCTCCCAAAGCACTAGGATTGTAGGCATGAGCCACTGCATCTAGCCCCTTTTATTTTCTTCATAAAAGTGCCCACAATACGCTTCAGAGTTGCATATTAGTAAATTTGGAACTGCTGACATCTTCAATTGAGTGTCTGTAAACTATGTAAAAAATTGACAAAATACTCTCTAACAAATGCTGAAGTATCTGGTAAACTAAGAGCTAAATGGAAGGGAGTCAATTCCATTTTTGAAATATTAAATTGTATAACTATTTCAGCTGAAATATTTTCACAGGTGTTGTCTCTGCTTTTGTCCAGAGTACCTTTCTTTGACAAGTTTGGTATAAGACGATACCTGTCGAAGCTGTCTCTATTTATGATTCTGTCTCTATCATTCTTCTGAAAATTTTGCCAAGTTCAGTTACTTCAGAATCAAATCATTTCCAGTTAAAAATGGAATTCCATCCAAGATTCTTTTCCCAAAAAGAAACAGAAGACACGTGACCAGATGCGGTGGCTCATGCTTGTAATCCCTGCACTCTTGAGAGGCCGAGACAGGTGGATCACTTGAGGTCAGGAGTTCGAGACCAGCCTGGCCAACATGGTGAAACTCCGTCTCTACTGAAAATTCAAAAATTAGCCATGGTGGCACGTGCCTGTGGTTCCAGCTACTCAGGAGGCTGAGGCAGGAGAATTACTTAAACTCAGGAGGTGGAGGTTGCAGTGAGCTGAGATTGTGCCACTGCACTCCAGCCTGGGCAGCAGAGTGAGACTCCATCTCAAAAAAACATGAGGCCAGGCGCAGTGGCTCATGCCTGTAATCCCAGCACTTTGGAAAGCTGAGGCGGGCAAATCACCTGAGGTAAGGAGTTCGAGAACAGCCTGGCCAACAAGATGAAACGTGTCTCAACCAAAACTACAAAAATTAGCCGGGCGTGGTGGAGGGCACCTGTAGTCCCAATTACTTGGGAGGCTGAGGCAGGAGAATGGCGTGAACCCAGGAGGCGGAACTTGCAGTGAGCCGAGATCGTGCCACTGCACTCCAAGCCTGGGCAACAGAGCGAGACTCCATCTCAAAAAAAAAAAAAAAAAAAAAACACCAAACTGTTATTTGCAGAAGATTCATGTACTTAGAAAATCTAAGATAATTTACAAACTATTAAGAAAACTAACACGTGAATTTCACAGGGCATTAGATGTAATACAAGGTCAGTAACCATAAGTTACATTTCTATATACCAGCAATAAACAAAGACAAAGGTGACACTGCAGTGCAGACAAGGGTTGGGGGGCAGGGGGTAGGTCTCTTCAGTAAATGGCGCTGGGACAATAAAACATTTCTGTGAGGGGAAAATATATCAGAGCCCCTTAATACCATTCACAAAAATCAATTTCAGATGGATAGCAGTTTATAAAATGTGAAACAGTAAAGCTTTTTTTTTTTTTTTTTTTTTTTTTTTTTGAGACAGAGTCTACCTCTGTCACCAGGCTGGAGTGCAGTGGCATGATCTCAGCTCACTGTAACCTCTGCCTCCCGGGTTCAAGTGATTCTCCTGCCTCAGCCTCCCGAGTAGCTGGGACTACAGGTGCGTGCCATCGTACCCTGCTAATTTTTGTATTTTTAGTAGAGACGAGGTTTCACCATGTTGGCCAGGCTGATCTCGATCTCTTGACCTCATGATCCACCTGCCTCGGCCTCCCAAAGTGCTGGGATTACAGGCATGAGCCGAAATAGTAAAGCTTTTTAAAGGAAAATGAGAAGATCATTTTGTGACCTTGGAGTAGGCAAAAACTTGAACAGGACACAAAAGATGCTAAACTGTAAATAAATGGATAAATAACGAATTATGGCAAAACCAAGAACTGTTTATCAAAAGACAGTATTAAGAGAATGTAAAGGCAACTTGAACAGTGGTGGAAAATATTTTCTGGCAAAGGACTTACATGAAATATGTAGAGGCCAGGTGCAGTGGCTCACGCCTGTAATCCCAACACTTTGGGAGGCCAGGGTGGGCAGATCACTTGAGGCCAGGAGTTCGAGACCAGCCTGGCCAATATGGCAAAACCCCATCTCTACTAAAAAATACAAAAATTAGCCAGGTATGGTGGCACACACCTGTAATCCCAGCTACTCAGGAGGCTGAGGCAGGAGAATCCCACGAACCTGGGAGGCAGAGGTTTCAGTGAGCCGAGATCACGTCACTGCACTCCAGCCTGGGCAACAGAGCAAGATTCTATCTCAAAAAAAAAATACATATATATGTGTGTGTGTGCGTATATAAAGAACTCTTACATTTCAGTGAGAAAATATTTTCATTGAAAGGAAACACAGACAACCTAAAAGAAATTGGCGAAAGACATTTAACAGGCAGTTCACAAACAGGCTATGCAAATGAAAAGGATTCAGCTTTCTTGGTCATCAGAAAAATAATTATTAAAACTACAGTACTACCACACAGTCATCAGAATGGTTAAAATGAAAAAGACAATACCAAACATTGACAAGAATATAGAGCAGCAGTTGGTGTGTTGGTTATGTAAGATTGGCACAACATTTGGAAAACTGGCTGTAAATGTGCAAGCTGCGCATGCATATATACATATACACTGTGATCTAGCAGTTCTACTCCAAGGCATGATGGCAACAGGAGTGAATATGCATATTCATCAGAAAATATGTGCTAGGACATTTATAACAGTATTATTAGTAATAGCTAGAAATTGTAAACTGCGCAAATGGCCATTAACAGTGAAATTTATAAAGTGCGTGGTCACACAAATACAATGAGAATGAAAAGCTACAACTAACACCAATATGTGTGAGTTCCTCGAAAATATTGAGGGTACAGAGCAGGCCAGTTATGGTGCCTCACCCTTGTAATCCCAGCACTTTGGGAGGCCGAGGCAGGAGGGTTGTTTCAGGCCAGGAGTTGAAGAGCCTGAAATTTAAAAATTTCGAAAATTTTTAAAAATTGACCGGGTGCAGTGGCTCATGCCTGTAATCCCAGCACTTTGGGAGGCCGAGGTGGGCAGATCACAAGGTCAGGAGTTCGAGACCAGCTTGGCCAGTATGGTGAAACCCCGTCTCAACTAAAAATACAAAAATTAGCTGGGTATGGTAGTGGCTTCCTGTAGTCCAAGCTACCTGGGAGGCTGAGGCAGGAGAATCGCTTGAACCCAGCAGGCAGAGGTTGCAGTGGGCCGAGATCACGCCACTGCACTCCAGCCTGAGTGACAGAGCTAGACTCCATCTCAAAAAAATTTTAAAAATTAGCCAGGCATGGTGGCACACACTTGTAGTCCTAGTTACTTGGGAGGTTGAGGTAGGTCGATCACTTGAGCCCAGGTGGTCAAGGCTGCAGTGAGCCATGATTGCGCCATTGCACTTCAACCTGGGCTACAGACTGCCTCAAAAAAATAAATGATTTAAAAAACAGCACATGTTATATGAATCGATTTATGTAAAAGTACAAAATCAGGTAAAACCGATACATGTTTTTCCCCCCATTTGTTTCTTTTTATACTAAGTAAAAAAGAGGCAAAATTAAGCAAAACGCCTCTTGGTAATAGGAAAGCCATAAGTAGTATTCACAAAATTATGGATAGTGGTCACCTCTAGGAACAGGAGGGAAACAGGGTAGAGCAGCACAGAAACCGAAATGCCCAAAGTCTATTCATCGTTAACACATGCTTTAGAAGTAAGGGTTATGGTGCCCTCTTGGGTGGAGGGGGCTAATTACTGGAATGGAGCAGGAGGCTTCCAGGATGCTGATACTGTTTTGTTTCTTCATATGGCTCTAGTTATATGGGCGAGTTCAATTTGTGAAAATTTATCAAGCTGAGTTTAGGACAGTGCGGTCCTGTAGAATTAATATATAAGCCATATACTGTAATTTAAATTTTTCTAGAAAAAAATAAAATTTTCTAGATGCCCATTTTAAAAGTTGGAAAAAGAAACAAGTGTGATTTTTACATTTTATTTAACCCAGTATACCCAAAAGTATTATTTGAACATATAACCGATATAAAAATGTATTGAGATATATTATTTTGGTAATGAGTATTTGAAATTCAGGGTGTATAGTCTAGTTACATTGCTTCTCAACTGATATTAATTTTTTTTTCTTTTTTGAGACAAGGTCTCACTATACCACAAACTCCTGGGCTCAAGTGATCATCCCACCTCAGCCTGGTACTACAGGTGTGTGCCACTGTACCCAATAGACTATTCATATTTCAAGTTTGCAGTAGTCATCTGTGGCATGTGACTGTCATATTGGACAGCATAGCCTTAAGATACATATACTTTTTTTATATGTGTAAAATACTGCAATAAAATATTTCAAAGGTTTTTCTATAAATGAAGATATTTCTGAGTACAGTTATAAAGATTCAAATTTAAATTGTATTTTCATCTTTTGGTTTAAGTTTGAATGTGTTCTTTACACACTTGGTTGTTTTTTGTTTGTTTGTTTTTGAGATGGAGTCTTTTTCCATTTCCCAGGCTGGAGTACAGTGGCACGATCTCAGCTCACTGCAGCCTCCGGCTCCTGGGTTCAAACCATTCTCCTGCCTCAGCCTCCCGAATAGCAGGGATTATAGGAACCCTCTACCACGCCCAGCTAATTTTTGTGTTTTTAGTAGAGACAGGGTTTCACCATGTTGGCCAGACTGGTCTCGAACTCCTGACCTCAGGTGATCTGCCACACTTGGTTTTTTTAATATAATTCTCTCAAAGCTTGAAAAAAATGAAGATTTTGGCAATTTACCATTGAATAATCAGAGATTTCCAACTAATTTTAAACAAAACGTTACTACAAAGACTCATTTACCAAAAGAAGGTCAGTATTATTGTAGGAACTAGGTTGGTTTTAGCATAGTTCTTGAGACTCAAGTTTTCTAAAAATCCAGTGTGTACTGTCATGAGATTATTTTTTTAATTCTTCATCAGCTTTGTCAAAATTCTACAGTTCAGTTACTTTAACTATGGATATATAAAGATATTTGTAAGTTATATAAACTATAACTTCTAAAGGATAGAATGTTTCATTTCTTTGGATGCAGTTATAAATTATATGTGTACCACTACTAGTTCCTAGTAGATTTCTAATTCAATGAGAATGGTGTTTTCTTAGACAATATGTGTTCCACCAACATTTGTATTACCAATATAAGCCAATAATTTTATCTTCATTGTTGTACTTTTTAAATGACTTTGTTTTGGCAATCACAAAACAATATTTCACCTTCAATATAATGACCTTGCAAAGTTTTATTTGATTCCATGATTGGATTAGAAAAATTGAACCATTATTGGAATTGATGAATTTTCTATTTGAAGTACCTGATGACACTGCTGTAAAATCAGTGTCTTTTTGTTTGCAAGGCTTTTCTGTTCATGAAGCAACGTATAAACAGCTTTACTTTTTACATATGCACAAAAATGTGGGTGAAATTAATTTGGAAGAGTCATTTAAGTGAAAAGTTACGCGCTACAGATTGATGTGTTAAATGTACCATTTGCAGCTGCACATACTGATTGTCTTTTATGTAAATACTGATGCTTCTTCAGCAGATTTATTTCTTTTGGTTTTCATGTGATCAGTGATATTCTGGTCCCCACAGAGAATAGTAAATGTTGATATTTTGTGCAAATTAGATGTTCATCATCAACTTTCTTGGAAACAAATTTGATTCTTAATTTTTTAATTAAGCATGAACTTCCAGTTTTTAAACTCTGCTGCAGAAAGGTGTTACCGACCGAACTGTAAAATATATATAGTTGTAGATTTAGACAATAAATAAAGACACAATTTAAATACAGTGAAGAGAGAATTACTACAACAAGAGTACCGAACTGTAAAATATATATAGTTGTAGATTTAGTAAATAAAGACAATTTAAATACAGTGAAGAGAGAATTACTACAACAAGAGTGGTCAGAATATTCTGTGTATGCTCTATGACAGAACTGCTAAGCCTTTATTTTCCACATGGATTTCATTTACACCCAACTATGTTTTATGATGACCCCACCTGGCTACATTGTGCAGGTTGTGGTATAGACTTTGGAGTAACAGACTAGTAGTGTAACAAGTGGCTGGTGGGGACGGAAGAACTGAAAACCTTATCCTACCCAAACCTGAATGGAGTTGGTTGTTCCTAGCCATTTGAGCCTACTTTGTGGGTGAGCACGTGGTTTTTATTAGCAGCTGCCCTTTATGCTGTCCTTGAAAGGGAGGTGTTAGATTGCAGCAGGAAAGGATCAGGATAATACTGGTAATTGCTGATTGTCTTTCCATTTTACCATTTGTTAAAGTGTGAATTTTGTTCACTGCACATATGTCTCACATGTCATTAGAAAGTACCAAGACAAGCTGGGCACGGTGGCTCATTCCTGTGATCCCAGCATTTTGGGAGGTTGAGGCAGGAGGATCACTTGATACCAGGAGTTCAAGACCAGTCTGGACAACACAGCGAGACCTCATCTCTCTATAAAAAATTTAAAAATTAGCTCTGGTGGCACACACCTGTAGTCCCTGCCACTTGGGAGCCTGAGGCAGGAGGATCATTTGAGCTTGGGAGGTTGAGGCTGCAGTGAGCTGTGATCACGCCGCTGCACTCCAGCCTGGGCTTCAGAGCGAGACCCCTTCTCTAAAAAAGAGAGTAAAGAAAAGATCAAAACAGAAGATGGAACAAGAAAGTGAAGGCTACTAAATATCTCCAGGCTTATTTTGCTGCAAATATTAATAATAATACTTTTTATTCTTTTTTTGAAATGGAGTTTTGCTCTTGTTGCCCAGGCTGGAGTGCAGTGGAGTGATCTCGGCTCACCGCAACCTCCGCCTTCAGGGGTTCAAGTGATTCTTCTGCCTCAGCCTCCCGAGTAGCTGGGATTACAGGGGCCTGCCACCATGCCTGGCTAATTTTTTGTATTTATTTTTTAGTAGAGACGGGGTTTCACCATGTTGGCCAGGCCGGTCTCTTGAACTCCCAACCTCAGGTGATCCACCGGCCTTGGCCTCCCAAAGTGCTTGAGCTTATAGGTGTGAGCCACCACACCAGGCCCACAGTTTTTTCCTGTCATCAGCAGATGTGTCCCAGTTGATACCTAAGTGCATAGAAAGCCGTGGGAAATTGGGAACAGCATTCTTTTGCAGATACCTCTGGCTCATATAGTATGTCCTGAGAATATAGTAGGTCCATGTTATGATGTTCAGTCAAATGTTTGAATTTTATGTATCCATAAGTGCTCGTTGAATAATAGCATTTACTGAATGCTGTGAGTATGCTTAAGCACTTTTTATGTGTTATTTAATCTTTACAACAGTCTTGTTATAAAGTATTACTATGCCTTTCTTACATGTGAATTTACTGAGGCTTAGAGAAATGAAATAACGTTGCCCTGGGTTATAAAGCTAGTAAGTGCATCATAAGAATGGGAATTTGATTACATCTTTCCATTCTGTTTACGTTATAGACATTGTCACTGAAAATTTTGAGTATTAGAAAACCCCACTGACAGTGACAAATAAAGGATTTATCACACAGAACAAGATATCCAGCAGTACACAGGCCTGGTATAGCACTTAATTATGTTATCAGAGGCCCTGGGTCTTTTTTTTTTTGACCCCGACGTGATATGAGGTCTTTTAATCTTGCTGCTGTACCATGCTCATTGTGTGACTATGTCCTCATTATTATGTTTGCAAGATGGCTGCTGCATCTCTGAGCACTGCATCAGTTCCTAAGAAGGTGGAATGGTGAAATGTCTCAAACTTTCTTGGAAGCCCCATTAGGTGACTTGTGTTTCTGTCTCATTGGCTACAACTGAGTTACGTGGCCACCCCTTGCTGCAGTGAATCTAGGAAAGTGAGTAGTATTGATGACTTTTCTGGTATTGTTTTGGATCTTTTAGTTTCTTCAAGTGTACCATCAAAACTCCTGGTATTCTGGCCAGGCACGGTGGCTCATGCCTATAAGCCCAGGATTTTGGGAGGCCAAGTCAGGCAAATCACTTGAGGTCAGGAGTTCGAGACCAGCCGGGCATGGTGGTGCACACCTGTGGTCCCAGCTACTCGGGAGGCTGAAGCAAGATAATTGCTTGAACCTGGGAGGTTGCAGTGAGCAGAGATCACACTGCTGCACTCCAGCCTGGGCAACAGAGTGAGACTCTGTCTCAAAAAAAAAAAAAAAAAAAAAATCTAGTATTCAGAAGTGTGTGGCGGCAAAGGCCAAGCATCCTGGGCTGTATGCAGTGAGGGAGCTTTTTTAAGTTGGGGGCATTGAGGTCAGATTGTGCTTTAAAGGCATACTCCAATGGCTGTGTGGTAGATTGGATTGAGGAGTGACCAAATGGAAGCAAGGAGAGACTGCTGAGGAGACTTTTGCAATGGTCCAAGTGAGATTTTAGGGGCCTGAACTAGGAAATTTTTTATAGGAATGAAGAGGAGACTGAAGATTCCAAAAATGTATAGGACATCAAGTGGGTAGGACTTAGCGGTTGATTGATTGTGCAGACAAGGAGAGAGTGAAGAGTCAAAGATGATGGCTCAGATTTCTCGCAGAAAAAAAAATTGTGCCACCAACAAAGACCAAAAAAGAGTAGAGGAGAAAGTTTAAGTTGGTTACCTTTTTAGACACAATGTGTCCTGAGGTATCTGGGTTTCCGTCATGTGCAGATCTTTAGCCACTAACTGGCAAAAGACAGATTTGTTATATGTTAATAAATATATTTTCCTTAATAATTTCCCTTGAGATTTTATTTGCTTTTTGTTGTCCAGAAGTTTCCAACATTTGTGTAGTCAGTGCTGTTCATCTTCATTTATATTTCTGGCTTTAGTTCATAGAGCCTTTCTTTTCCCCAAATGATAGAAGTATTTACCACATTTTTTAGCCTTAAATATTGTATTGATCAAGATTTTATTTTGATGAGTAGGATTAAGTAGGTAAAGAAAACGGAAGAGCATTTTCAATTGTTAGAATATGATTAACATGACATGTTTCCAAGGTGTAGCATAAAATATGAAATACTGAAATTTTCTTTTAAAAGTACCTCTGACATTTTTTTTAATGGCGTTGATGTTTCAGAAATACTGTGCTGTTTGTTTCCGTCGGAATAAAAAAGGCTGGACAAGGTGGCTTGCACCTGTAATCCCAGCACTTTGAGAGGCCGAGACGGGAGGATCTCTTGAGGCCAGGAGTTTGAGACCAGCCTGGTCAACATAGCAAGACCCAGTCTCTACAAAAACTAAAAAAAAAAATTAACCAGGCGCAGTGGTGCGTGCCTATAGTCCAGCTGCTTGGGAGGCTGAGGCAGGAGAATTGCTGTAATGGGGTTAAGCCTATGATTTTCAGGTTGCGGTGAGCTATGATTCCACCACTGCACTTGTACTCCAGCCTGAGTAACAGAGCGGGATGCTGTTTCTTTTTTTTTTTTTCTTTTCTTTTCTTTTCTTTTCCTTTTTTTTGAGACAGGCTGGAGTGCAATGGCATGATCTCGGCTCACTGCAACCTTCGCCTCCTGGGTTTTAAGCTATTCTCCTGCCTCAGCGTCCCAAATAGCTGGGATTACAAGCATGCACCACAACATCCAGCTAATTTCTGTATTTTTAGTAGAGATGCGGTTTCACCATGTTGGTCAGACTGGTCTCGAACTCCTGACCTCAAGTGATCTGCCCGCCTCGGCCTCCCAAAGTGCTGAGATTACAGGTGTGAGCCACTGCGCCTGGCCACTGTTTCAGAAAAAAAAAAAAAAAAAAAAGCCCAAATCTTGTATTTTTTTTTATAAATCAAAATTAAAATAGGTGTTTCATGTATTCTGACAGCAGGAGGATGCATTAGCACAACAGGCCTTTGAAGAGGCTCGGAGAAGGACACGCGAATTTGAAGATAGAGACAGGTCTCATCGGGAGGAAATGGAGGTGAGAGTTTCACAGCTGCTGGCAGTAACTGGTTAGTACTTTCCCCCAAACTCTCAGGCTGTGTTTGTGATTTTTGTGCATAATGCTTTTTAATAGTTTAATTTTGTCTTTCATTTTTAAAAAGTTGTACTCTCTGACTTTGTATTTATTAAATATAATTGCTGTAAAGAAATTTATTCTAATTTTAAAGTTGTACATTAATTCCTCATTCATTGGTCTTCATAAAAATCATTTACTATAATAAGGTATATTTTCTCTTAATTCATTTACCCAAAATCTCACCTCTTTTGTTTTATTTTTCAAATTATTTGTAAAAATCAGCTTATGTTAACATAGACTGCATATTTTTAGAACATTATTAAAACTCTGGAATAATATTACTTTCCATTTTTCTATGAATATTTGTCTTGATTTTATAACTATAATTGTCGGTCATTTGTGTGACTTTAAAGGAAAATTTAATATTTTCAAACTATTCAAAGAACGGAATTAAACTTTTTCTTTTAGCCTTTCTATTGTAAAATACAGAAACAGAAATCAACATTAACAAATCTGTAGCTTCCTTTGCTGGTTTACTTAGGATACATTTTTAAAAATAATAATAATAAATAAAAAATCTGTAGCCCAGTGAATTACTATAAGGTTAACATCCTTACAACCACGATTTGGTCAAAAAATAAAACTTTGAGCCAGAGCAACTCTGTCTCTACAAAAAGTAAGAAAATTAGCTGGGTGTGGTGGCACATGCTTGTAGCCTTAGTTACTTGGTAGGCCAAGGTAGGAGAATTACTTGAGCCCTGGAGTTTGAGGTTACAGTGAGCAGTGATTGTGCCACTGTATTCCAGCCTGGATGACAAAGTGAGATCCTGTCTCTAGGAAATAAATAAATAATACATAAATAAACCTTTGACAGCTACCCCAGCAGCCCCTTCCATATATACATCTAATCATGACTTTCTCATGATTTCTGCTCAAAAGTAATCATTATTTCGATTTTTTTTTTTTTTTTTTTTTTTGAGATGGAGTCTTGCTCTGTCGCCCAGGCTGGAGTACAGTGGCGTGATCTTGGCTCACTGCAGCCTCTGCCTCCCAGGTTCAAGTGATTCTCCTGCCTCAGCATCCTGAGTAGCTGGGATTACAGGTGCACACCACCATGCCCGGCTAATTTTTGCATTTTTAGTCTAGGCATGGTTTCACCATGTTGGTCAGGCTGGTCTCAGACTCCTGACCTCATGATCCACCCACCTCAGTCTCCCAAAGTGCTGGGATTGATTACAGGCTTGAGCCACTGCGTCCGACCCATTATTTCTATTTTTATAGTTAATTTATTTCTTGTGTTTCTTTAGTTTTAGTACCCATTGAAGTTTAGTCTTGCCCAGTTTTAAAATTTGATCTTTTTTCCCCTGCTTTTTTTAATCTACCATGTTGGTTTCTGAATTTTGATGTGTCTTTTAATTGACAATGGAATTTTAATTTTTTTACCCAAAATTGTACTCTGCTTTAAACAGACCTCAATTATAAAAATTAATATTCAAAGTATATATAAATTGTTCAGAAATACAGATTTTCTTTAAAAATTATATTCTAGGGCCAGATGCGATGGCTCACACTTGTAATCCCAGCATTTTGGGAGGCTGAGGTGGGAGGATTACTTGAGGCTGGGAATTTGAGACCATCTTGGGCAAAATAGCAAGCCCCCATCTCTGCAAAAAAATAAAAAATTAGCCAGCATGGTGGCACATGCCTGTTGTCCTAGCTGCTCAGGAGGCTGAAGCAGGAGGATAGCTTGAGCCTAGGAGCTTAAGGCTGCAGGAGCTATGATCATGCCACTGTACTCCAGCGTGGATGACAGAGCAGGACCCTACCTCAAAAAAAAAAAAAAAAAAAAAAAGTATATTCTAGCAAAAATAATCAAGATAAGAACTAATGTGTTTGAAGAAGAGTGTTGTCAAATGTTACTATTATCATGCTTCAAGTTTATAAACTTTGTATCAACATGAACATTTCATACAAGAAATGGAAAAAGCACACATTCATCTTTGATAATCAAAACACATTAAAATATAATTATAATAAATCAACTAAACAGAACCATTTCCAGGTGTTAAAAATCAGTATTATATACCTAAGATTGTTAAATTCATGTCCTATATACTTTTGGAATCTACAGACAGTAGAATAGTGGTTGCCAGGGGAAATGGGGGTTAGTTATTTAAAGAGTACAGAGTTTCAGTTTTGCAAGATGAAGAGAGTTCTAGTTGGTTGCACAACAGTGTGAATGTACTTAACACTACTGAGTGTATGCTTTAAAAATGGCTAAGATGGTAAGTTTTATGATATGTGTATTTTACCCTTTTTTTAAGTTTTAAAGTCAATGTTACATAATGAAGAAAATTTGTGGGTTTTTTCCAAGCACAAAATTATATGTACACTATTATTTAAATTCAGGTGTGTGCGTACGTGTGTTTGTGTGCATGCATGAGTGCAGATAGTGGCTAAGAGCCCAGACTCTACAGCCACACAGAAGTCTGAATCTGGCTCTGTCATTTACTTTGTCAGCTTGGACAGCTTACTTCACTTTTCTATGACTGAGTTTCCTCATCTATAAAATAGGAGTAATAATCCTGCCTATCTCATATGGTCATTGTGAGGAGTAAATGAGTGAATACATGTGAAACCACTTTTAGAGTATGTGCCACTGACTAGGTGTCAGGTGCTATTATTATTGTTAATATTATTTAAAGTACTACATAAAATTTCTAGTTGTATTAAAATATATTTACTTAGAATACATTTAAAAATCAAGCCTATTTGGTGGTTAGTGTATTAAAGTGTGTGTGTGTGTGTGTGTGCGTGCATGCGTGCATGTGTGTGTGTGTTGGCACGATGTTGGCTCACCGCAACCTCTGCCTCCCAGGTTCAAGCGATTCTCCTGCCTCAGTCTTCTTAGTAGCTGGGAGTACAGGTTCCTGCCACCATATCTGGCAAATTTTTGTATTTTTAGTAGAGACGACGTTTCACCATGTTGGTCAGACTGGTCTCAAACGCCTGACCTCAGGTGATCCACCTGCCTCAGCCTCCCAAAGTGCTGGGATTACAGGAGTGAGCCACCGTGCCCAGACTTGAAATAAAATTTAGTATCTTTTTTTTTTGGCGGGGGGAGGTGGGGAGATAGGGTCTCACTCTGTTGCCCAGGCAGAAGTGCAGTGGTGCGAACACGATTCACTGTAGCCTCAACCTCCTGGGCTCAAGCAATTCTCCCTCCTTGACCTCTCAAAGTGCTGGGATTACAGGTGTGAACCCCTGCACCCAGCCTAAAATTTAGTATCTTTTAGTGATTGCTAGATCTCTTTGTCAGTGAGTTAATGTAATGGGCTGATAGCAGCTGAGGATGTCCCCAAGAATACTTGTTAGCTAAGAGAAGGGATATATGTGATATATTTGTTTTCTTTGATGCTGTTATAATTCTTGTGATTTTCATATATGTGAATACAAGACTTCCACACCATGCCCTTTCTTTCTGTATCTGTAAAATTTAGAAGCTTTAAAATGTATAATATACATTTGTTACATTTCTGAACCTTTTTGCTCATGCTCTTTGTTCCCTGATGTAGAATGTTCTTTTCTGTCCGTCAAGGCCCAACCTGAATGTTGTCATTAAATGTCAGGCCTTTCCTCACTCTTCTTAGTCATAATCATAAAGCCCTTCCATTCTGTAGCACTTTTTATTTCTACTAGTGTTCTTATTGAACAACATGTTGAAACAATTATAAACATTTGTGCCCTCCGCTTTACAGCAATCCCATGAGATGGAGCCCCTGATTTTTGTGTCTTCCACATTACCTACCACAATGCTTTGTACACTGCTTAGTTGTTCATTGGATATCTTCAAAAAACAGCCCCTATCCTGCCTGTCTGAAAACTAGAATCATAGGAGAGCCTGCTAGTTCAAGTAGATAATACAAATTAATGGTCTCTGGAAAGATTCTAAATATTTATAATCTGTTGGTTTATATTAACTAGTTAAGTAAAGTAATAAACCCCAAGTGTGTTGGTCTGTATTCTGCATTAGGGACTGAGAAATATATAGATGAAAATGCATCGTTTCTGTCTTTGATCAGCTATCAGTCTTGAGGAAAAATGATGGATAAACAGATCATTGCAGTGTACTTTAGCAACCACCGTACATAATGGAGGTTCAAAAAGGGGACAGCGGCAGTGTAGAGGAAGCTTAAGTCTGTCTCTGCATGGGAAATTCACAGGATAGTACACTTAGAGGGATTTGAAGGAAAAGTGTGTTTTGCCAGCTGGACAAGTTGGGGAAAGCATTCTGGGCAGGACAAACAGTGTATGCAAAGGCATAGAGGAGTAAGAGAGCCTGCCAAGTCAGAGAGTGTGATTGGTCAGTATTTCTGGAGCAAGCTAACATGGCTTTAAATGAATATAGGAATCATTTTCTAAAAAGTGCTCTTCAGCTACATTATATTTGGAGGTTAACTATTTGACAATTAATGGAACAATATTGAAAGCTTTTGTATGTATTTTGCTTTACATAAAACTCTAGATTAATTGACTTAAGAATTTTCTATTCTAAATTGCGGTGGCTCACACCTTTAATCTCAGCACCTTGGGAGGCTCAGGGAGGATTGCTTGAGCCTGGGAGTTCAAGACCAGCCTGGGCAACATAGCAAGACTTTGTCTCTACAAAAAATTTAAAAGCTAGCTAGGCATGGTAGCATGTACCTGTGTTCCCAGCTACTTGGAAGGCTAGGTGGGAGGATCGCCTGAGCCCAGGAGGTCAAGGCTGTAGTGAACTATGATTGTGACACTGCACTCCAGCCTGGGCAGCAGAGCAAGACCCTGTCTCCCTGACCCCACAGAAAGAAATAAATACATTGTTAATTTGATTTTTCTAATTTAAAATGTTGGAAGAATATTTTGGTATGTGAGTTTATATGTATATATGAACAGAAATGTAGTCTGTTGATAGAAGTGTCACATAATTTCTTGCTCAGATAGATTGTTTCTATTTGTTTTTTTGTCAGTGATTGAGAGCATGGGCTTCGTAGTCAGGCCTAGTTGAGATTCCTGCTCCATCACTTGCCTCAAGAGCCCTAATTTTCTCACAGAAATTGAGTATTAAATGGGAAAATGCTTGTAAAGCACTTAGTATGATGCTTGGTATGTGTATGCCTACAGTAAATAATAGCTCTAAAGTACTTCTTTTTAGCACTAAAAGCTCCACCATAATGCTGGTTCCAGTTAATTGAATTATTTGGCTAACAAGAACGTCCTTTTAGTTCTCTGAAGTGTATCAAGGCACTTTCCCTGCATTATGAACTAGAGCATAGGGAAAACAGTTATATTTTCATCCATGATTTAAGATCTTGTAGTCCCTTATGGCAGTAATTTAAAACATCAGTTCTTGTAGAGAACTGTCATCTGGAAAATTGGGCTGGAATCTGACTCCAGCGCATGCACTGGCAATCACATAGGGGAGTTTGGGGTTTGTGTGTCTTTTGGCACTTTACGTGTATATATTTTGTTTCTTTGTCTTTTTTTTCCATCCATAAAAAATTCCTAATGTCAGCTTATTTTCTTGCAGTTTACCTTCTTTTTCCTTAAAAGAGAATATTGGAGAAAAATGTTGTTTCCCCTCTGTGATTCAGATATCTTTAGAGATTCAAACATCATCTAATCTAACATTATTACAGTTGATAAAACTGAGAGTCTCTAAAAAATTAATTGACTTGCTCTCCCTCAAATATTTGGTTAATGGAAGAAAAAGTGAGTATTTAAACCAGTTTCCTAACCAGGAGGCCTGCACAAATACAGCTTAGCGCTGGGAAATTAATTTCCACACCACCTGTAAATATGCTTAAGCTGAAAAATAAAATCTGCCAGGAGAGATTAAGAACCGTTTTGCCTGGAATAGAAAAGACTGAGGCAGAAAAGAAAAATAATGGTTCTAGTGGGTGGTCCTGATGCCTGACTGGAGAGGAGGGCCAGAGAACAGTGGTAACTCGTGGGTGGCAGCAAGTCAGTAAACGGCCTGTGGAAGCTTGAGATCCTAGCAGCACAGAGGCTTAGGGATGTCCTCCACTGTTTGGATAACTTCTGAGGCCTCCAGCCCTGCCATGCTAAACTTGTAACACTGGTGCTCGTGAGTATTTAATCTATGTGTAAGGTTAAAATTACTAAGGGGGGAAGCAGAACTCCAAGTGGTTGGTGGCCCAAGGGGTTTTGATTTTCAACAGAGTCTTTTAACCTGAAACTAGTTCTAAAATTCCTTGAGCATTCTTCCATTTCACCATGTGTAAAATTTAGAAAGTTTTCAATCCTTCATGATAGGATTTAGTGTTTTCTTTTTCTCATTTTTCTGGAACAGCCTATTTCAGTAATACAATATTTTCTTTACCTTTCAGGGGTAATGGCAGATTATCACTAACTTGAAATGAGAAACTATAGTGAAATGAAGAAGCATTGTTTATGTTAGTAACCTTTACCAAATACTCTTAAATCATTGATATACATTAAAATGATATACATAAGGTACAGAGTACTGTGTATAATATCTTACTCTCTGGGTATTTTTCCTACTCTGTGGGTAATCTTTGTTTAAATGTGCATAGTCATTCTCTAGTAGAATATGTAAGAAACTGGAACTAGAAACTATGGGGGAGAACCAGGTACCTGGGGGACAAAATAAGCAAATTACTATTTTTCACTGTATATCTTCCGTACCTTATGAATTTTGTATCATTAATTACCTATTTAGAAAAAAAATAAAATTTGCTTTTAGTATTACACAGAATAATGAAAACAGAAGATTCTAGACCTTGCTATCTCTATTCCCTGGCATATAGGCTATTTTTTATGTGAAACCCTTCCTTCATTTGAAATTGTATACAGAGCCCCACTGTATAAAATAGTTTTTTTAAAAGGCACTGCTCTGGGCAAAGCCAGGGTAGGGATTGTTCTGGTCTCCCTCTGGTGTCCCTGGGGGTGTTTTTACGGAACCCAGTGGGTGGCAGAACATAACGAGGACTCTGGATGTAGTGGAATGAGCACAAGGTTTTGCATCCCGGCTCCACTACTTGTTGACACATAGCATTGAGAAAGTTGCTTGTTCTCATTGAGCCTCATCAGTAAAAACTCCCTCCCAGGTTGTTGCAGAGCTCAGTATCTGAGGCTTAGAATGGGGACTCAGTCGAAGCCAGTTTCTTTACCCCTCCTTTCTGTGCACTTGGCTCACAACATATCTGGAGTGGCAGGAAAGCAGTAAAAGTAGTCATATCCTAACTTTAGACTGTGAAAGTCGAAGATACTATTTTGCCAAGCTATTTTAGATTCTGGTGTTTTTTGTTTGGTTGGTTGGTTTGGTTTTTTGAAACAACCGGTAAAGGATTTTGAACTTTTCTTGGCTCTGTTGGAGGCTACCAGTTACTCTGGGGGTTGAGTAGTGACTAGAAGTGGGTATGAAGAGAACTTCCCACGTTCTGGTAAATGTTACTTCTTGACCTGGGTGCTAGTTAGGTGAGTGTGTTTGCTTTGTGAAAATTCATCATTACATACTTAACAATTTGGGCACTATTCTGTACTTGTATAAAAAGAAGGCTTTTAAAAATAAAAAATAATCACAGATGTTACTTTTGTGAAATGCTCTCCATTGGCATCTGTTGCTATATAGAAGCATCCTAGCGCCTTTTCTGTCTGAGAATCCTTCCTTGATCTGAAAGTGTTGACATGTTTCCCATGACCTTTCTTTTTGGGGTATATATGTCTATAACTAATTCAGATGTCTTTTGTGCAGGAAGATTGAGGTTAATAAAGGACAGATTTCGTGCTCTGATCATAGTTGAGTTGGAAAGATAGCAACTTGTACACTAGTCTCTGTTTCCAGAGACTGCCTTCAACTTGATTGGCCTTTTGACCTAAAACTGTAAAATAGCACTCTTGGCTTTTAACTCAGCTCCAAGGTGACAGGGTGCTTAAAGATATTTTCTCTATTATCTTAAAAATGTCTACATTTGGTTAGATTATAAAGTGGCAGCAGATAAATGGTTGTCTTTAATGTCAGAGAATGGGTAAATTATTGTTTATCCTACTATGAGCAATTTTAATACAATTCAAATCATAGGAGAATTTTATGTGGAAACTATTTGGAAATAAAAACAGGCAAAAAGTTTTATGTGGTTTTTGTATTTGTATTTTGCATAGTTTTGGGGCCTTCAGTTCTGTGTGGTCCAAGAAAAAAATCTCAGCCTCTATTTATTTTAAATGTCCAAAGACTTCAGTTTTCAAATCATCTAACTCTACCAGTATTCTTTCTTGTGTACGGATAAATCAACATGAGAATATGTCTGTGCTAGGCCTTCCTGGATTGTGTTTTGGGTAATGGCAGTAGATGAGAATGAACTGGGAGTATGAACTCAGACTGAGAATGAGAATCGGAAGAAGATTAATGAAGGAGGAAAAGGATACGAAATCTGACTTCCCCCACTACCAGAGGAAGAGAGTCTTGGTTCTCTATCAGAGGAGCGATAGACTTTATTAAGATTTATTTTTGTTTTAGCCTTGTTTTAGTTTCTAAAAATTATTCCATCTGCAAGATATGGATTTTTCAACATTTGAATAGTTATTTGAGAAGTTCATAAATGTAAATGGGAAGTGATAAGCAGCTTTGTTATAATAACAGCATCATGAGTGCATCCTATGTGCCAGGCAGTGTACATTATAATTTTGGCTTTATATTTGATCTTTAAATGCTCTTGTAAGTTACCTCTTCATTTTGAGGAACCAAGGCTAAGAGAGGATAAGAAACTTCCCTAAGGTCACATAGCTGAAGTGGTAGAGCCATCATGGTCCAAGCCCAGAAATGTAGATTAATTCCCACTATTTCATTTTGAAATGTTACTTTATATTTGAAGTTTTCCTTAGGTTGCATACTTTGTAAGAACTATATTTTTTGACATGCCTGTTGGAACAGCTCTCGCAGTCTGCTTATCTGACAGATGTTTATAATTGTCTGCTGACTTTTTTTTACTCTTTTTTAAATTTTTTTTTTTTTTTTTTTTTTTTTTTGAGACGGAGTCTCGCTCTGTCGCCCAGGCTGGAGTGCAGTGGCGCAATCTTGGCTCACTGCAAGCTCTGCCTCCCGGGTTCACGCCATTCTCCTGCCTCAGCCTCTCCGAGTAGCTGGGACTACAGGCGCCCGCCACCACGCCCGGCTAATTTTTTTTTTTGTATTTTTAGTAGAGACGGGGTTTCACCGTGGTCTCGATCTCCTGACCTCGTGATCCGCCCGCCTCGGCCTCCCAAAGTGCTGGGATTACAAGCGTGAGCCACCGCGCCCGGCCTTTTAAATTTTTTTTTTTTAATTTTACTTTAAGTTCTGTGATACATGTGCAGAATGTGCAGGTTTGTTACATAGGTATACCTGTGCCATGGTGGTTTGCTGCATCTATCAACCCATCATCTAGGTTTTTGTTGTTGTTGTTGTTGTTTGTTTTGTTTTGTTTTTATGTTTTTGTTTTTGTTTTTGTTTTTTGAGGCAGTTTCGCCTTTGTTGCCCAGGCTGGAGTGCAATTGCACGATCTCGGCTCACCACAATCTCCATCTCCCGGGTTCAAGCGATTCTCCTGCCTCAGCCTCCCAATCATCTAGGTTTTAAGCCCTGCATGCATTAGGTATTTTTCCTAATGCTCTCCCTCCCCTTCCCCCCTACCCCTCGACAGGCCCCTGTGTGTGATGTTCCCCTCCCTGTGTCCATGTGTTCTAATTGTTCAGCTCCCACTTACGAGTGTGAGCATGCAGTGTTTGGTTTTCTGTTCCTGTGTTAGTTTGCTGAGAATGATGGCTTCCAGCTTCATCCATGTCCCTGCAAAGGACATGAACTCATTCTTTTTTATGGCTGCTTTTTAACCTTTTTAATGAGTTTGGGGAAAGTGCATTCCTTTCTCTCATGTTGGGACTTAAAATTTGTGCTTTGTGTCTCCTCCAGACTTAGCAATAAGGAGAACTAGCAATAAGGAGAACTAGTGACTAAGGAGGCTGACATTAATGCCAATTGTAAGTTAAAGGCTCATCTTTTCCATAGGTCTGATTCTGTGTTCTGACTCTGCCTCCAACTATGTTACTTGGGGGAAATCACTTAACCTTAGTCTCATTTGCACAATGAGAGTTGAATCAGATCTCTCAAGTACTTTGCCACTCTAAAATTCTATAATTCTATGTTCAGAATTTTATTTATTTTTTCTCCCTTCCTTCCCCCTGAATTTTATTTTATTTTTTTTTTAGAGACAGGGTGTCATTCTGTCACCCAGGCTAGGTTACAGTGGTGCAATCTTTTTTTTTGGAGATAAAGTCTCACTCTGCTGCCCAAGCTGGAGTGCAGTGGCCGAATCTCGGCTCACTGAAACCTCTGCCTCCTGGATTCAGGCGATTCTCCTGCTTCAGCCTCTCAAGTAGCTGGGATTACAGGTGTGCACCACCATGCCTAAGTAATTGTTATATTTTTAGTAGAGATGGGGTTTCACTGTGTTGGCCAGGCTGATCTCAAACTCCTCACCTCAGGTGATCTGCCTGCCTTGGCCTTCCAAAGTGTGGGGATTACAGGCATGAGCCAAGTGGTGCAGTCTTATAGCTCACTGCACCTTAATATCCTGGGCTCAAGCAGTTCTTGCCTCAGCCTTCCAAGTAGCTGGGATTCCAGCCGCGTGCTACCATGCCCAACTAATTTTTAAAAATTTTTTGTAGGGGCAGGATCTCACTATGTCACTCAGGCTGGTCTTGAACTTCTGGGATCAAGTAATTGTTTCACCTCAGCCTCCCAAAGTGCTGTAAACTGTAGGCGTGAGCCACCATGCCCAGCTGTTCTTTTAGCCAAGTATCAAACGAAAAGTGAATACTACAGTATCTGGACATAGTACACACTCAATAAAATATAGTTGTTTTTAATTGGTAGGGAATTTTCCCATGAAGAGTTTTCAGCAGTTTTTTTTTTTTTTGAAATCTCAATATTAAAAGAGTGGAGATCAACCAGGAAATTTTCTTCATTCTGGATACCCCCTCCTCATGGCTATTTCTGCATAGCTCTGACCAGTAGGGGAAACTCAAGCTACTGGTGTCTGTTCTTTCGTCTCATTTGGAGTCATCTCATGACTGCCTCCTAGAAACTCTATTTGCTTTGTTCCTGGGAGATGATATACTGAGAGAAAACAGGAGAGCAACTGGTAGTAAGAGGTCTGTAGCACAATGTTGAGATTAATTCTTCATAAATACTAAGAACAGATTTGTGTTCTGAAATCAGACTCATGGATATGTGCTTTATATTAAAACCCCGATTCTGAAATAACTGTTATTAAAAGGTTAGAGTCAAGGCCCTATGACTGAGGAGAAGGAAACTAGAAATTACAAACTTTGTGCTTTTAGGATGATGGAGTTCAGAGTTTCTTTGCCATCATGTAGTATAGTTTACCCATAGAGGAAATCCTTCAAAAACCTTCATTAGAAAACTGCCACAGTAAGAAATTCTGCTTCTTAAAGCAGCTGCTTATTCAGCTGTTAAGTTCGAGTCCTATGGAAGCTATTTTACTGAACCTAAATCTGTTTCTGTATTTGTTTCCTTCATATGACGGTCAATACATCTTCCCTTCTAGCATTAAATGTCCTCCCAGATCTCTCATTCTTCCCTCTTGTGCTCTCATTTGTATTGTTAGACTTCCTCCCTCTTTTTTTTTTTTTTTTTTTAAGAGATAGGGATCTCACTATGTTGCCCGGGCTGGTCTTGAACTCCAGGGCTCAAGCAGTCCTCCCACCTCAGCCTCCAAAGTGCTGGGATTACTAGTGTGAGCCACCGTGCCCGGGCCCCTCCTTTTTGTTCCTACTCTTGACTCTTCATCACAGTGTCTTTCCTTACATCTTCCTCAGTGCCTTCACAATGTAAATAGAAACGAAACCCACAAATAATAGCGAGACAACTTTTCTTTACTCCTGTTCTCTGTGCTTTTATC
The DNA here is from genome assembly GCF_009828535.3 of Hylobates moloch. Taxonomy (NCBI): domain Eukaryota; kingdom Metazoa; phylum Chordata; class Mammalia; order Primates; family Hylobatidae; genus Hylobates; species Hylobates moloch. The sequence goes on from NW_026652281.1 coordinate 102,701,538, forward strand.
AAAAATGTAATATTTTAAACAAATCCATGGCTATTTCTGTGCAGCTGTGACCAGTAGGGAAAACTCCAGCTGCTGATGACTGTTCTTTGTCATATATTTGGAGTAATCCCATTATTATTAAAATAATTTGAAAATTATTTTTGCCCCAAGACACAAAAGCTGAAATACTCTTTTCACAAAGTATTATTGGTACTACGGCTAGAGTGATTTATAAATATATAATTAGGATTGATTTTTCTCAGTGTTTCTTCATTGCTTGGCCCCTTTCTAACCTTCATTGACTGAAAGCAGATGCTTATATCACCATCTCTGATTTTGCAGAATTGATCTGTCCTTACACTACGTTTGGCATTGATTGTGTATGGAACATAAATTGCTTTTCTGATGCATATGTATTCCATAGCTCTTTCGATCTGTGACTATGCACTATAACCTATTTAATTGAAAAGAATGTGCTAAAATTTAGTCATTGTCCATTCTGCTAACAAAAGCATTTAAAATATGCTAGAGAAATATATCAGAATTTTAAGAAAGAGGCCGGGTTTGGTGGCTCACGCCTGTAATCCCAGTGCTTTGAGAGGCTGAGGCAGGAGGATCACCTGAGGTCAGGAGTTCAAGATCAGGCTGACCAACATGGTGAAACCCTGTCTCTACTAAAAGTAAAAAAAGTTATGCATGGAAGCGCATGCCAGCTACTCAGGAGGCTGAGGCACGGGAATTTTTTGAACCTGGGAGTCTGAAGTACAGTGAGTTGAGATCAGGCCATTGCACTCCAGCCTGGGCAACAAGAGCAAAATTCTGTCTCAAAAAAAAAAAAGGCTGGGCATGGTGGCTCACGCCTGTAATCCCAACACTTTGGGAGGCTGATGTGGGCTGATCACGAGGTCAGGAGATCAAGACCATCTGGCCAACATGGTGAAACCCCGTCTCTACTAAAATACAAAAAATTAGGTAGGTGTTGTGGTGCATGCCTGTAGTTCCAGCTACTTGGGAGGCTGAGGGAGGGGAATCACTTGAACCCAGGAGGCAGAGGTTACAGTGCACCAAGATTGCACCACTGCACTCCAGCCTGGCGACAGAGCAAAGCTTTTTGCTCAAACAACTGGTGAAATGGAGTTGCAGTTATCTAACATAGGAAAACTGTTGCTACTTGGGAAGGTGAGGCAGGAGGATCACTTGAGCCCAGGAGTTTGAGGCTGTAGGGTGCTATGTTTGTGCCTGTGAATAGCCACTGCACTCCAGCCTGGACAACACAGCAAGAGCTCATCTCTCTCTCTCTCTTTTTTTTTTTTTTTTTTTTTTTTTGAGACAGAGTTTCCCTCTTGTTGCCCAGGCTGGAGTGCAACGGCACAATCTCAGCTCACCACAACCTCTGCCTTTCTGGTTCACGCGATTCTCCTGCCTCAGACTCCCGAGTATCTGGGAATACAGGCGCATGCCACCACGCCCAGCTAATTTTTGTATTTTAGTAGAGATGGAGTTTCTCCATGTTGGCCAGGCTGATCTCGACCTCCTGACCTCAGGTGATCTGCCCACCTTGGCCTCCCAAAGTGTTGGGATTACAGGCGTGAGCCACTGCGCCCAGCCGACCTCATCTCTTTAAAAAAAAAAGAGTTAATTCAGCCGGGCATGGTGGCTCACGCCTGTAATCCCACCACTTTGGGGAGGCTGAGGTGGGTGGATCACTTGAGCCTGGGAGTTCGAGACCAGCCTGGCCAACATGGCAAAACCCCATTGCTACTAAAAATATTTTAAAAATTAGCCACGTGTGGTGGTGCATGCCTGTTCTCCCAGCTACTTGGGAGGCGGGGCGGGAGAATGACTTGAACCTGGGAGGCGGAGGTTGCAGTGAGCTGAGATTGCGCTACTATTCTCCAGCCTGGGAAACAGAGCAAGACTCTGTCTCAAAAAATAATAATAATAATAATAATTAGTTAATTCATGGAAAGTACTTAGTACCAGATTCTGGATACAAACAGATGTTTATGCTTGGCGAACATTTGGAGGCAGTAAAGAAAGCTTATAGAATAACCACAAATTAGAACTTGTGAAGGAGAATATATATATAGAGAGAGAGAGTCTCTCTATTAAGTAATTTACCATAAGGGGTTTAAATAGGAATGTTTACTCCAAAGTGAATCTTGAAATCTTGGTGTTTATAATTGTCAAGCCTTTTTTTAAAACAGATTTGGTCAACAGGAAGTATTTTTTTCTAATTTTTATTTTATAGCCCTAGTCAGGCTTCTTAATTGTTAAATATTGTTATAACAATACATCTGGGCCGGGCGCGGTGGCTCACGCCTGTAATCCCAGCACTTTGGGAGGCCGAGGCGGGTGGATCACGAGGTCAGGAGATCGAGACCATCCTGGCTAACACAAAGAAACCCTGTCTTTACTAAAAATACAAAAAATTAGCTAGATGTGGTGGCGGGCACCTGTAGTCCCAGCTACTCGGGAGGTGGAGCTTGCAGTGAGCCAAGATCGCGCCACTGCACTCCAGCCTAGGCAACAGAGTGAGACTCTGTCTCAAAAAAAAAAAAAATACATCTGAGTCGTACATGGTGGCTCATGCCTTTAATTCCAGCACTTTGGGAGGCCAAGACAGGCAGATGGCTTGAGCCCAGGAGTTCAAGACCAGCCCTGGCAACATGGTGAAACCCTGTCTCTACAAAGAATACAAAAATTAGCCAGGTGTGGTGGCATGTGCCTGTGGTCCCAGCTACTCAGGAGGCTGAGGTGGGAGAATCGCTTGAGCCTGGGAGGCAGAGGTTGCAGTCGGCAGAGATTATGCCATTGCACTCCAGCCTTGGCGACAGAGCGAGACCTTGTCTCAAAAAAACAACAAACAAACAAAAAATACATCTGGGGCCGGGTGTGGTGGCTCACGCCTGTAATCCCAGCACTTTGGGAGGCCAAGGCGGGCAGATCACCTGAGGTCGGGAGTTCGAGACCAGCCTGACCACCATGGAGAAACCCCATCTCTACTAAAACTACAAAATTAGCCGGGCGTGGTGGTGTATGCCTGTAATCCCAGCTACTGAGGAGGCTGAGGCAGGAGAATCCCTTGAACCCGGGAGGCTAGGTTGTAGTGAGCCGAGGTCGTGCCATTGCACTCCAGCCTGGGCAACAAGAGTGAAACTCCGTCTCTCAAAAAAAAAAAAAAAAAAAAAAAAAATACATCTGGGAATATAAGTGCACCCAGGACTCTAATTTTATATTTCTATTTTTAACATATGAGACAATACTTTATCCATCATAAAGTGCTACATTTTTCAGTCATATAATTAGTAGAACATATACTTGTCTGTGACTCAGTTTTTTTATTTGTAAAATAGAGATAAATAATAGCACTTCTGTCATAGGTTGTTGGGAGGGATTAAATTAGTTCTAGCCAGGTCCCATGGCATGTGCCCATAGTTCTAGTTACTTGGGAGGCCGAGTGATGCAGGAGGATTGGTTGAGCCCAGGAGTTTGAGGCTGTAATGTGCTATGTTCGTACCTGTGAACAGCCGCTGCAGTCCAGCCCGGGCAACATAGCAAGACCCCATCTGTCTAAAAAATTATTTAATTCATGGAAAGTACTTAGAACAGTGCCTGCAGACAGCTGATACTCAATAAATGTCAGCTATTACTAAAAGGAAGAGTTTGCTTCTAAGGCAGTTGGCTAATGTGTTAAAGTTAAATCCTCTTTTTCCAAAACTGTAAATATAGATTTGTTGTTGGGTTTTTGTTTTTTTGTTGTTTGTTTTTTTTTTTTTTTTTGAGATGGAATCTCACTTGTGTCGTCCAGGCTGGAGTGCAGTGGTGTGATCTCAGCTCATGGCAACCTCCACCTCCCAGGTTCAAGGGATTCTCATGCCTCAGCCTCCCAAGTTGCTGGGATTACAGGTGCCTGCCACCATGCCTGGCTAATTTTTTTGTATTTTTCATAGAGACAGGGTTTCACCATTTTGGCCAGGCTGGTCTCGAACTCCTGACCTCAAATGATCTGCCCGCCTTAGCCTCCCAAAGTTCTGGGATTACAGGTGTGAGCCACTGCGCCCAGTGCTAGATTTGTTGTTCTTTTATACGTAGTACATATTTATGGTGATTGTCTTTTGAATAAAAATGATTTTTATTCTTGATTTTTAAGGAAACTTTAGTAAAATATGTCAGACATAATTTTAATTGTTTTTTTTTTTTTTGCCTGTTACATGTGACTATATTGGTTGAAAACTTTTTAGTTATGAAGTTTTTCTGTGTGCTACTGTCTTGTATTTTGTATATCTAGCATTTTGATTGTCAAAACACTTTTTCACCCCAAATTATGATTTTGTCATTGCAGGCAAGAAGACAGCAAGACCCTAGTCCTGGTTCCAATTTAGGTGGTGGTGATGACCTCAAACTTCGTTAATTAATAGCACAGCAGATGTGTGCTGCCCATCTTTACATACACATTGCTTCTAGTTGGTAGAAATAATTGATTAAAAGACCAGAAACTGTGATAACTGGAGGTACTACGGTCTGTTTCTCAACCTTAGGCAGTAATAGACATCACAAACTGCCATGGTTTTGCACTATGATTATAATACCTGCATTTCTAATTTTTTAAGCATGTAGCCAGTAATAATTTGAAGTTTTTTTTCTATGCAAGCTTACCTTGTTGGCATTATTTTAGGGAGTTGAAACTATCAACTGTAAAGCTCCTTTTCTTCCACTTTAATTTAAAAGTTCATGTCATTTAAAACAGGTCAAGAAATTAAAATTATATCAGAGGGTTTTCTCCAATCATTTTTTCTAATTTTTTTTGGTACTTCTAGATGTTTTGGTTATACAGCTTCATTTTAGATAAGCATTCTTATATTTTGTTTGCCCCATTTCCTTTTGTGTTTTTATAGTCTATAGCATTTTAAAACTGCTGATGTTGTTTGCATTATTTACAGGCTAAAAACCTAGTAGCATAGAGCTGTCTGCCACAGCCTTCTGACAAAGTTTACAGTTATTAAAGTTGCAGTATCCTTTTAAATGCTAGTAATCAGCACTCTTTCTTTTTTTTTTTTTTTTTTTTAAATAGAGACAGGGTCTCGCAGTGTTGCCCAAACTGGTCTTGAACTCCTGGCATCAAGCGATCCTCCTGCCTCAGCCTCCAAGAGTACTGGGATTACAGGCTCTTTCTTTTTAAACATAAAAGTTTTAAATTGGTATTAACTCTGTACTCTGCCCCAGATTGTTTTAGCTTCTGTTCTGTAATCATGAGTTTGGTTGGAGATATTCTCCATAGATGATCTTCTACTGAAATGCCTAAAGAAGTCACAGGCTGGCTTCTGTTTTATTCAGGGATTTTTTTAAAAAGTCAATCAGAAAAGGGATACTGGAGCTTCTTCATGTATGTAACAGCATATTAAACTGGAGACAGTGATGAATCAGCTACAAAGGTAATATTGTATTAAAATCATGTTTAAGATAGCTGCTTTTATGTGTATTTTATATTGCATGCTTTTATAAAAACATGCTGGGTGATGAAAGATTAGTTTTAGAGAGAAAATGTTCATCTGTGCAGAGGATACATTTTCTTCCATTAATTCTGGAAAAAACATTCACAGTTATATATATGGTATTTTGCAAAAGGACTATTAATAGAACCTTTTGAGATGAATTAATGTAAGAATATTTTTTAAATAGGCTTACTGTCAAATTGCAACCTTTTTTTTAGATACAGACTGGAAAAAAGTGCTAAGTCATTTGGCACCTCCTTACAAATATTTTTCATGATCACATTTATTAAATGTTATGTTTCTGAATTTTTGAAAAATGTATTTTATCATAAAATGGCATTATTTTAAAGGATGAAAAGCTGACACAGTCAATTCAGAAAATGAACTGAAGTCTGAATAAGGTCATTGCATTTAAAAAGCATACAACTGTACTTGATTGATGAGGGAGGTGTTACTTTCGTTGTATATAGGTCTTATTTCATAAACGGATATCCTGTATCGAATAAAAATGTTATATATTTGAAATCATGCATGGTAAGGAGTGTGTTTAAATTGTTATAAACAATAATGCATCATTAAAGGCCATGCTGATCTTGCATAACTATAAGTATTATGAATAAATTTGGTTGGTTTTGGTGTTGTACAGCTCACATGTTTACACACTCAGTGCCCTAATTTCCCCTGAGGGAATCGCTTTTTAAGTGATGCTTACAGTGGTGTTTTATGTTACTTTATTACAGAGCTCCTTGGTTTTTTACTTCTGCACTTAAATTTTTTTAAATAACATGATGATGGTACATTTCCTCTATTGTCTAGCTAAGGGCTTTCAGTCCACCAGTAAATAAGATCAAATACTCTTAAATGTTCCTGTTACCATCCTAATGTAAATACTGGATTTTCCTGTCATTTAGCACCGTGCTGCTTCTGTCTGTCTTAATGCTGGCATTAAGATCATGAGCCCTTTTTCTCCAGTAGTACAGGCTTTGAAAACTACTTCTATTAAGTTATTGATGCAATTTGATATTTTTTCATAATCTATATTTAAACAAAATTACATCATTGCATCATCTTTTCTAAATTCATCTCCATTAAAACTTGCCTTAAGCTACCAGATTGCTTTTGCCACCATTAGCCATACTGTGTGTTTGTTTGTTTAATTACTTTCACAATAAACTTCCGTGTAGTAAAAACAGGGTCTTGGCTCTTTATTGACCTAACCCAGTAATTTCTAAGAAGGCAACAACAGTGGCATCTAGTGGTAATTTCTGTTGATTCCAAAGAAGACTACTTTAAATATAGGTATCACAAGGTATACAAATCCCGCAGTGTATATTATGGTTTTCAAGAAATCTGGTTTGATTTACCCATCCTGTGAGATATGACCATAAAGTAGTGATGTTGGGAGAAAGAATTTTAAATTACACATCCAAATTAGTTCCATCTTTCAAGCTAGTTGTTTTGGAAATATACAGACGTTTTGATTGTGCTGGTATTATATCAAACATTCTTAAAACTCCTGGCATTTTCCTACAACAGAAAAGCCCTTTTCTTTGGAAGTATGCCTTAAGCTTGACGCATAATAAACAGATTTACTCATTAACCACCAGACTTACTGCAAATGACAAAAATGCCTTTAAATTCTGAATTGACACCATTAAGGGAAATTCTAAAGAGTAGGATTCATGCTCTGAGAGTTAATTTCAAAAAATTGAGCAGTAACAGCATGGTTTTAATAAGTATATCACTTCTAGAAACATAATTGGATGTGCTAGCTTGGGGCTGCTTGGTGAAAAATATCTTACGTGATTTATGCCTCATTTGGCAATGGGGAGCTTTTCAATCTATAAACCATTGTGTTACCCATAACACATTACCCCAAAACTTAGCAACTTAAAACAATAAATACGTATCATCCCACAGGTGAGTCACAAATCTGGAAGTAGCTAAGATCAATGGTTGTGGTTCAGAGTTCCTTATAAGGTTAGAGTCATCCTGGGCTACAGTCATCTCAAGGATTGGCTGGATGAAAGATCCCCTTTCAAACCCACTAATGTGGTCATTGACTGGCCTCGGTTCTTTGCAGCCTGCTAGATTAAAGGCAGATGTTCCTTGCTAGATGTTGGACAGAGACCTCCTTCTGTTTCATGCCCAGTTGGGTCTTTCCATAGGACAGTGCACAGCAGGGTAGCTGGCTTCCCCCAAGGCAAGTGATCCAAGAGAGTGCACGCCCAAGTTGAAAGCAGTCTTTTTTTTTTGAGATGGAGTCTCGCTCTGTTGCCTAGACTGGACTGCAGTGGTGCAATCTCAGCTCACTGCAACCTCCACATCCCGGATTCAAGCGATTCTGCTGCCTCAGCCTCCCGCGTAGCCGGGAGTACAGGTGCCCATCAACATGCCCGGCTAATTTTTGTATTTTTCATAGAGACGGGGTTTCACTGTGTTGACCAGGCTGGTCTCAAACTCCTGACCTCAAGTGATTCGCCCACCTCAGCATCCCAAAGTGCTGAGATTACAGGCGTGAGCCACCATGCCCAGCCAAAAGCACAGTCTTAGAACTGAATCTTGGGCTGCCATATTGTATGTTAGAATCAAGTCACTGGGTCTGGTCCACACTCAAAGTGGGAGGAATATTAAGCTTCATCTGTTGAAGGCGGGGATGTCAAAGCATTTGTGGACATCTTTCTAAACCACCACAGTGATATTACCAAATACATGTAACTACGTATAAGATACGTTTGGTGTTTTGCCAGGTACGGTGGCTCACGCCTGTAATCCCAGCACTTTGGGAGGCCAAGGTGGGCAGATCATGAGGTCAGGAGGTCGAGACCATCCTGGCTAACACGGTGAAACCCCGTCTCTACTAAAAATACAAAAAATTAGCCGGGCGTGGTGGCAGACGCCTGCAGTCCCAGCTACTCGGGAGGCTGAGGCAAGAGAATGGTGCGAACCCAGGAGGTGGAGTTTGCAGTGAGCCAAGATCGCACCACTGCACTCCAGCCTGGGCAACAGGGCGAGACTCTGTCTAAAAAAAAAAAAAAAAAAAAAAAGATACCTTTGGTGTTTTAATCTAAACATTCTTTAAAGGTAAGATTTCAGTCTTGCAGATTTGAATGCATGATTCCCCCTAGATAGCATCAATCCCTTTTCTTGCATCACCATCATGTATTCATATATGGCATTTCAAAAATGTTCCAAAGCTAAAAAATGACAGTCACAGAGTGAAATCATGGATGGAAATGGCGGTTTAGTTTGTTTAAATATAGAATATTCTAAAACAGATAAGTCACTGTTTTAGTCAACTCTCAGCTTTTGGTTAGAAAATTTAGGCAACTTTGGCCGGGCGCGGTGGCTCACGCTTGTAATCCCAGCACTTTGGGAGGCCGAGGCGGGCGGATCACGAGGTCAGGAGATCGAGACCATGGTGAAACCCCGTCTCTACTAAAAAATACAAAAAATTAGCCGGGCGTGGTGGCGGGCGCCTGTAGTCCCAGCTACTCGGAGAGGCTGAGGCAGGAGAATGGCGTGAACCCGGGAGGCGGAGCTTGCAGTGAGCCGAGACTGCGCCACTGCACTCCAGCCTGGGCGACAGAGCGAGACTCCGTCTCAAAAAAAAAAAAAAAGAAAAGAAAATTTAGGCAACTTAGAATTAAGGTCGTTATTGGCCTCATTCAGATTTCAGAAATGTTGAGGAGATGTGAGTAGATGAAAATAAAAGGCCAGGCACAATAGCTCATATCTGTAATCCCAGCACTTTGGGGGGCTGAGGCAGGAGGATTGCTTGAGGCCAGGAGCTCAAGACCAGCCTGGACAACATAGCAAGACCTTCATCTGCACAAAAATATTTTTCTTAATTAGCCAGGCATGGTGGTGCACACCTCTTAAGTCCCAGCTACTTGGGAGGCTGGAGTGGGAGGATCGTGTGAGCCAAGGATTTTGAGGTTGCAGTGAGAGTGAGCTATGATCTTGCCACTGCACTCCATCCTGGGCCACCAGAGCAAGATCTTACCTATAAAAATGGAAAATGTTGAGGCTCTATTTTTTTTTTTTTTTGGAGACTAAAAGTATGGTTATCATTTAGGGGGGGAAATATCCAGTGTCCAAAATAAACATGTTCCCTGCTCACAAGGAATCTACAGTCTAGCTCAAAAGCTGACCAAAGGCAGTAACACTGTTTAAGTTATATTGGAAATACTGGCTCTTATAGTACATCTATTCTAGTCTGGGTGGTGAATAAAAGCTTCCCTAAAGAGACGTTTGAGGGTGGATGCGGTGGCTCACGCCTGTAATCCCAGCACTTTGGGAGGCCGAGGCGGGTGGATCACAAGGTCAGGAGATCGAGACCATCCTGGCTAACATGGTGAAACCCCGTCTCTACTAAAAAATACAAAAAATTAGCCGGGCGTGGTGGCAGGCGCCTGTAGTCCCAGCTACTCAGGAGGCTGAGGCAAGAGAATGGCATGCACCCAGGAGGCGGAGCTTGCAGTGAGCTGAGATCGCACCACCGCACTCCAGCCTGGGCAAAAGAGCGAAACTCCATCTCAGAAAATAAGAAAAGAGACGTTTGAGCTAAGATCTGAAGGATGGCAGACCTTACGCTAGCTAGAGAAGGTATTGGAGGTAGCTAGCCAATAGCTTGGCAAGTTTGAGAACCTAAGAGCAGCTGAGTATGACTGGAACAGAAAAGAGGGGGCTGCAGCAGTGAGATGAATCCAGAAGGACAGATTCCACCCAGCAGAGGGCAGGGTAAGAGTCACAAGCAGTGCTGGACTGGCCTTTCCAACTGTGTTAAATAAAACATTTGGACCATTCCCAAGGGTGAACAGGAAGCCATTGAGGGCTTATGACCTTGATGGAATCGGTGCTTGAGAAAACTCAATTTTGTTTGGGGAGAATAAGACTGGAGTCAGAAACTTGGTCCCACTGATCATATGATATGGTAACACAGGAAGATTAAGGGTAGCTTTGTGGGCATGGAGACATTTCAAAGCTATAAACAGCACAGGAGGCATAATTCACAGTTTTCCGAATTTCTCTTATCAGTCAGGATAGGCTGGTTATGTTGCTTTGTTTTTTTGTTTGTTTGTTTTTTGAGATGGAGTCTCATTCTGTTGCCCAGGCTGGAGTGCAGTGGTGCAATCTCGCCTCACTGCAACCTCCGCCTCCTGGGTTCAAGCAACTGTCGTGCCTCAGCCTCCCGAGTAGCTGGGATGACAGGTGCCCGCCACCACACCCCACTAATTTTTTGTATTTTTAGTAGAGATGGGGTTTCATCATGTTGACCAGGCTGGTCTCGAACTCCTAACCTCAAGTGATCCACTCGCATCGGCCTCCCAAAGTGTAGGGATTACAGGTGTGAGCCACCACACCTGGGCTGGTGTGTTGCTTTAAAACACCAAAAAAAATTTATTGGCTTAAAGATTTATGTCTTATATGCTAAATACTCATCAGGGGTTGACCTAGGCTAACAAAGCAGAACTGGAGGACTGCCAGCCATTGTGACAGAACCAAGAAAGAAAACAGGTAATGAAACAGGCATTGGCTTTGAAAACTCACCTGAAATTGATACACGTGACTTCTGTTTTCAATGGACCAAGCAATTCACAGCCACACCTAACTTCAGTTGTGCAGGGAACTGCAACCCTACTTTTTGCCCACGAGTCAAAATATTTGTGAATTGCTCTAATGACTACAACAGGCCACTCTTTCAATTATTTTACTTTCCTTCCTTCAAGAAAATACACTTATCATGGAAGAAAACCTAAAAGTGCCTGCTAGTCAGGCAATTGAGCTAAGATTGTGTGTGGAGACCAGGATCTACACACCCAGTACACAGTGGTGGGACAGGGACAGAAAAATTGCAGGAAGCACTTGCCTTCAGAAAGGGGAAGAATGAAGTCACTGGTCAGTAACAATTATGAAGTGACACTGGAGACCATTTGAGGGCCCTCTGCCCTAACAGAGGGGAGTGTTCTTTGTAAGGCCTATTAGGATGGGTTCCCTGCTCCACCATTTTTCATGACTTTTAGCCCCATCCTTCATTTGCTGTACACATTACCTGTCATTCCTGCCTTCAAACTGGCTTTAAAAAAAAATTGACTGGGTGCCGTGGCTCACACCTGTAATCCCAGCACTTTAGGAGGCTGAGGCGGGTGGATCACCTGAGGACAGGAGTTCAAGACCAGCCTGGCCAACATGGTGAAACCTCGTCTCTACTAAAAATACAAAAATTAGCTGGGCGTGGTGGCACGTGCCTGTAATCCTAGCTACTGGGGAGGCTGAAGCAGGAGAATCGCTTGAACCTAGGAGACAGAGGTTGCAGTGAGCCGAGATCACACCACTGCACTCCAGCCTGGGCGACAGAGTGGGACTCCGTCTCAAAAAAAAAAAAAAAAAAAAAAAAGGAAAAAATAACTTGGCAAATGCAATTAATAACAACCGTGGTACTAAGATTGTTTTCCAAGTTCTTCAAGTAAGATTTCAAGCTTGTTACATTTCTTCCCTTCCAAGTTATCACATGTGACAGTTTTACCAGAAGGATTGACATCCTTCCAAACACCAATGTCAGTTCCCCCAATCACCATCCTTCCAGCTACCCAAGCTGGGAAAACTGTGTCGTTATTCTTGACTCCCAGTCTCTCATCTCCCACATGCAATCTGTAAATCCTGCCAGTGGATTCCATCAATTGTCTGTTACTATTAGATTTTTTAAAAATTTAGTTATACACAAAGCATTTACCTGTAAGCCAGACACACAAGTACAGACCTCCTAACAAATCTGTGAGATTGTTACAGATTTTACAGAAGAAACTAAGGCATGGAGAAGCTAATTAACTTGTCAAGGGACAAAGCTATTAAGTGGCAGAACTGGGATTCAAATTTTGAGTCCCTGAGCTTCATCACCATGTTCTGACCTGAAGCTGTCCCTGCATGTCTGGCTTTGACTGCTACCATGACTACTTGTCCTCCCTAAATATGCTCTTCATTAGCCAATTCCATATTTCTGAACATCCCCACCCTCAGTTTGGGGGAATGGCTATAGCTGACATTCTCCTGAATTGGCCTGCTCCTCCCAGGCACCTTCTGCTTCTATTCTGTGTATTGGGCTCTGGGCCAAGGCCTCCTAATGTCACCATCCCAAAGTTGTTACTCACACCTTGGATAAAAACCTGGGTGAATCAACATTAAATGAGCAAAGATAAACTTGTTTATTTTTTTAGAGATAGGGTCTCATTCTGTTGCCTAGGCTGGAGTGCAGTGGCACTAACATAGCTCACTGCAGCCTCAAACTCCCAGGCTCTGCCGGGTGCGGTGGCTCACGCCTGTAATCCCAGCACTTTGGGAGGCTGAGGCGGGCAGATCACAAGGTCAGGAGATCGAGACCATCCTGGCTAACACGGTGAAGCCCCGTCTCTACTAAAAATACAAAAAATTAGCCAGGCGTGGTGGCGGGCGCCTGTAGTCCCAGCTACTCGAGAGGCTGAGGCAGGAGAATGGCGTGAATCCGGCAGGCGGAGCTTGCAGTGAGCCAAGATGGCGCCACTGCACCCCAACCTGGGCGAGAGTGCGAGACTCCGTCTCAAAAACAAAAAACAACAACAACAAAAAACCTTCCAGGCTCAAGTGATCTTCCCACCTGAGCCTCCTGAGTAGCTGGGACTACATGCATATGCCACCACATCTGGCGTGTGTGTGTGTGTGTGTGTGTGTGTGTGTGTGTGTGTGTAAACGGGGTCTTGCTATATTGCCCAGGCTGGTCTCAAGCTCCTGGCCTCAAGCAATCATCCCATTTCAGCCTCCCAAAGTGCTGAGATTATAGGCATGAGTTACCACACCTGGCCAGATAAACTTTTGTTGTTGACTGACATTGTTCACAGAAATCTATCTGCCTAGTATTCCAACAGGGAATTTCTTAGGGCTCTCCCCAACAACTTTGTTCTTCCTGTTTTGGGGGTTACCCAAATTATAAATCCTTTTCACTTTGTTATCCAGAATGATGTGGTTTCTTCTTTGTCTTGCCTCTCGCACAACCCCACTGGGCTTATCCCACAACCCCACTGGGCTTATCCCACCCCAATTTAGGCCCCACCCATCTTTCTCCTCCAGAAGTAAGTCCCCTCCAAGTTTTGAGAGAGTCTTGTTCTGTTGCCCAGGCTGGCATGCAGTGGGGTGATAATTGGCTCACTGCAACCTCTACCTCCTGGATTCAAGTGATTCTTGTACCTCAGCCTCCCAAGTAGCTGGGACTACAGGCATGCACCACCACACCTAGCTATTTTTTCTATTTTTAGTAGAGACAAGTTTTCACCATGTTGGCCAGGGTGGTCTCAAACTCCTGACCTCAGGTGATCTGTCCGCCTCGGCCTCCCAAAGTGCTGGGATTACAGGTGTGAGCCACCGTGCCCAGCCAGACACTTTTAATTGACTAAGATTGCTCCTCACCAATCTTAAGATTTTTCCCCAGATTTCCTTCCCAAGCTATCTAGCCCAGCTGCCCAACTAGGCATTTCTAAACATATCTTTAATGCTTGTCATGGTAAGGAATAATGACCCTCTGATTCCTGTCCTCTGCTACTCTATTAGGTATGATTGACAATGTTTTATTTTTCCAGAAATGTTCTTCCTTTTTGATAAAGCCAATGTTTCTTTTATTTTTGTTTTTACAGAAAAAAAGGCCGGGCGGGGGTGCGCGGGCGGTCATAGTATGCATACTTCTCCAACTGGCTTTTTTCTCTTGGAGTTCCTTCCGCATCAACATAGAGACCTACTTCACTTTTTATTATTTATTCATTTATTTAGAGACAGGATCTTGCTTTGTCATCCAGGCTGGAGCCCCAGGGCTCAATAATCACAGCTCACTGCAGCTATCCTCAAGCTATCCTCCCACCTCTCAGCCTCCTAAGTAGCTAGGACTCCTGGCCGAACCTACTGCCACCACACCAGCTAATTTTTTTTAATAGAGACTGGGTCTTGCTATGTTGCCCAGGCTGGTCTCAACTACCGGGCTCAACTGATCCTCCCACCTCATCCTCCCAAAGTGCTGGGATTACAGCTGTGAGCACTGCTCTCAGCATTCACCTTTAAAAACATATCTAATTATATATATATATCAGGGTTTATTTAGCCACTTCCCTACTGGACATCTCAGTGACCCAGTTCTGTTGTTTTGGCATACAGTGCTGCAGTGGACAACCTTCTCCATGTAGTTTATTTTAATCAAACAGCGACTTCAAATTTTGATAGAGCCTCCCAAGATACACTAGTATCAAGCCAGTTTGAGAATTTAGTATGCCACTCTCTCCCCTGCTGAAAACCTTCTTCCAGGGGCAATGTAATGGAAAGGACTTGGGTTCTGCGCCTAGAACCAAGGAGCTTTGGGTCTTTAACCTCTCTGGGCCTCACGTATTCGCCTATGTAAAGTCAGTATAATCTCGCGTCTCCGGTTGGTTGTGAGAACCCAGAGACTGCCTCCGTGAAGGCTTGGCATCAGCAGAGGCCTCGGCTGTCCTTTACTTTCAGGGTGTCCCGGGGCACGGGCCAAAACCTCAGGCTGAACGTGCTAGAGGAACCTTCCTGTCCCTTGCAGATTAGGAAAACTGTGGCACAGAAAGCGCCAAGGGGTTGGTCAAGACCCCCACAGCTTTGGTCCACGCTGCTGCGGGCGGCTTCGGATCCTGGTCCCGGGGGACTGCGCACATTTGGATGTGGTCAGCAGGGAGGCCTGGCCCGGCCCCTTCACCTTCTACCCAGTCCTCTCCCCCAACCAATTCCGACCCCTAACGCCCACAGTCCTCACTCGCTTTCAGTTCGACCCCTGCCCCAGGGGCGACTGGGTGAGGCCGTCATTCCTGAACAACTAAAAGCTGCTGCGGCCAGCGTCACCTCCGGCCCCAACGGAGACGGTGGGGAACGTGAGGCTTAGGGAATCCGCGTCCTCCCTCCTGCTGGGCCTCAGCGTGCTCTCTGTACTTGCCTTCTGCGACCAGTGAATGTGAGTGGGACGTATGTGTAGACAGCAGACGAGTGTTGTGCAGCTGTGTGATGTGTGTGTTGTGTGGTGAACCCTTCTTTGTGTAGATATGTTAAGTATGTGTGCTGTGGTGCACAGATGTAGGGGCTCACGAAGTACTGGCCTCCTTGCTCCTAGAGCCCCAACAGTTCCCAACGTTACAGCCCTGCCCGGCTCAGCCTCCGCAGAGACGGCGGCGGGACCCGGAGTTTGCGCGTGCGCGGCTCCGCCCCAGGCTCCTCCCCCGCGCTGGCACTCCCGCCTTCCCCCGGCCCTCCCCGCGCTTTACGGCCCGGCACGCCACTTTTACTGCAGTCGCTCCCGCCGCCGCTGCCGTTGCCCCCGCCGCCGCGGCTGCTGCAGGTGAGGTGAAGTAAGGTGAGGTGTGGTGTTGGGCCGGTGCCGCCGCCGCTGCTGCCGGGGAGGAGGTGGAAAGCGGGGCTGCGGCGGGCCGGCGGGGGCGGCCTGTCAGCCGCTGCTTTGTCTCCTTAGCTCGGGTCCTGTCTGCGCTGCCGCAGGGAGGCCGCCCGGGCCAGGCGAGCCGAACCAATGCTGGACCTGGAGGTAGTGCCCGAACGCTCTCTGGGGAACGATCAATGGGAATTCACGCTGGGTGAGTTTGGGGTCCTCTGTCAGGACCCCATTCGCTGATGCTTGCTTTTTTCTGGGCTCTTCCCACCTCTGTTCTCAGTCTCTCACGCCCCTGCGCCCGCAGCTCCTCACCTCTTTCGTCCTCTCGGCTCGCTGGGCTCCAGGCACTAGATACCCGCTCCAACTGGCCCGATTTGCCTGTCAGTTGCTCGTCTCGGGTCTCAGCAGGGTCTCTTTTGGGACAGTGGGACAGTAGTAGTAAAGACAATAATAGCCTGCTCTCCCCAAATGCCTAATGCCTGGCCCTGCTCTTTTTGGACGTAATTCTCTCTAGTACCCCTCGCCGGCGCCTGAGGATAGGTACTATTGTTATTCCCATTTCCATTTTACAGACTAAATAATGGCTGAGAAGTGGCTGACCCCTCTGATCATCACTGTGGCCTGTGGTTTGTCTCCCACTGCTTTTCTGGGCTGTGGCTTCCTTCCCCTTTTTTGGGGGGGAAACCTAGGCTTGGAACCTATGATCAGATGTTGGGGCTCTGGTCAAGGGAGTTGAGTTTGTGTGTATTAAAGGAACAGCTGACTTGCTTCCCTCTTTTTTTTTTTTTTTTTTTTTTTGGAGACGAAGTCTCGCTCTGTCGCCCAGTGCAGTGCAGTTGCACGATCTTCGCTCACTGCAACTTAACGCCTCGTGTGTTTAAGCGATTCTCCTGCCTCAGCCTCCCCAGTAGCTAGGATTACAGGCACGCAACACCACACCCGGCTAATTTTTGTATTTTTATTTATTTTATTTATTTTTATTTTTATTTTTTGAGACGGAGTCTCGCTCTGTCGCCCAGGCTGGAGTGCAGTGCCGCAATCTCGGCTCACTGCAAGCTCCGCCTCCCGGGTTCACGCCATTCTCCTGCCTCAGCCTCTCCGAGTAGCTGGGACTACAGGCGCCCGCCACCACGCCCGGCTAATTTTTTGTATTTTTAGTAGAGACGGGGTTTCACCGTGGTCTCGACCTCCTGACCTCGTGATCCGCCCACCTCGGCCTCCCAAACTGCTGGAATTACAGGCGTGAGCCACTGCACCCGACCCCGCTTCCCTCTCTTTTGAAATGTAGTCTGTATCGGATGCTGTAATCCTAAACCCAGACCTCAGTTGTGACAGGTGAAGGTTGGATGAAATAGGAGTTAGGGGGAAGTAACATTCAGTTTCTAAAAAATGCAGTTTGGTCGTTTTGGGGTTTGCTGGCCCAGCCTTCTCCCTTCACCCTCTCCATTCCCAACATCACTGCTTTTATGTGTACAAGGATGTTTGCATTCAGTAACCCCTGTGTGTTTACTTTGATGTTCCAGCACTAAGAAAAGGGGGTGGGGTAGGTGTTGGTGCTGTTTGTTCGTGCAGGCCTGAACTTTAGTCACTCTAGTGTGAGCTACTGGACTAAATCAGCTGCTCCGTTGGATTATAAATTATCCTTGACTCTGTCAAGGATTATAAATTATCTTGACACAGACTTATGTCTGTGGAGACAGTGTATTGGAGAAACCAGGTGGTACAGATTGCTGGTAAGGCCCTGCTGATGGTTAGTGGCTACGTACGTCCTGTGTGTTGTAAGAGCTAGTTTTTGCTGTTGGTGTTTTGTTTTAAGACAGAGTCTCACTCTGTTGCCCAGGTTGGAGTGCAGTGGCACAATATTGGCTCACTGCAACCTCTGCCTCCTGGGTTCAAGCAATTCTCCTGCCTCAGCCTCCCTACTAGTAGCTGGGATTACAGGCGTCTGCCAACACAACGGGCTAATTTTTGTATTTTTAGTAGAGACCGGGTTTCACCATGTTGGCCAGGCTGGTCTTGAACTCCTGACCTCAAGTCATCCACCTTGGCCTCCCAAAGTGCTAGGTTACAGGTGTGAGCCACCATGCCCAACCATAAAAGCCGGTTTAATTTAGGGGTCTTGGCCAAATTCTTTCGTAACTTCCGCCACTCCTGCTGAGTTCTTTCCAAAATATTAGCTTGTACGAAATGCTCCATTCTCTCGTGAAGCACTGAGATCTTGGTTGGGAGGCTGGTGATACCATTCTAATGCTCTTTGGCTTCTGGTTAACTCCTTTCCTCCCCTCTCCTTGACAGCTTCTACCCAAGCAAGATCCTCCCACGGCTGGATAAAAACCACAGCCATAGCTTCAAACTGTGCTTGATAGTGTGACTAGGTTGTGGATCTCTTGGTGGTACAAGCATTCAGAGTCCCTTGGTCAAAAGTAGTGGCTAGGGACTGGGTGCAGTAACTCATGGCTGTAATCCCAACACTTTGGGAGGCTGAGACAGGAGGATAGCTTGAAGCCAGGAGTTCAAGACCAGCCTAGGCGATATAGTGAGACCTCGTTTCTACAACAACAACAACAACAACAACAACAAAATTAGCTAGGCCTGTAGTCTCAACTACCTGGGAGACTGAGATGGAAGGATCACTTGAGGCAGGGAGGTCAAGGCTGCCGTGGGTCACAATCACACCACTGGGCGTGATCGTGGGTGATAGAGGGAAACCCTGTCTCAAGGAGACAAAAAAAAAAGTAGTTACTAGGGTATTAATTGAGATCAAGATTTCCAGAAAACTGAGTGAGAGAGCAAGGCTTCTCTCAGCTGTTGTTTTGACACCCTAACCCTAACTCCTAGCTCTGCTGGTTTCCCAGGAATCAAGGGTTTACATAGTTCTTTCAAACCGTCTAAATAGCAACCAAAAACAGTGAGAAGGGCATTTCTGTATATTGGGTCCAGAACTGAATTTTAGGGGGAAGCTCATAGACTGGCTCAGAGCCTTCATGATTCCCGTGGGTCTTAAAATTCATTTTTACATGGTGTCTGCCTGAGAGATGGTGGTCATTTAACTTTATCAGACTTTAAAAATGGAAAGTCATTTTCCACCTGTGTCAATCTCCCCCACCCTGAACACATCCAAACTACTTTTGGGGCTGTTAGGTAGGGATAGGTCTCGGAAGGGAATCTGCTTTAGAATTACATGCCTAGGCTAGTGAACCAGGAAGAACTTATCTCTTGCCACCACAAGCTTGTAAGATAGGTGTTGTTATCTCTTTTTGCCAGGTGAGGGACAGGCTCAGAGAGAGATGATAAACAAAAGTCGCCAAACAGGCATATCCTGCATCCCACTGCTCTTTCCTTCTGAGAGTGGACTCAACTTTGTCACCAGGTTTCTTATTGGAATCTGTGCAAATGCAGATGCAATTATCTGCCTGGCATCACAATGGGAAGCTGCATCCTGGCAGCTCCTTGGCTGCCTTCCTGGTGGTATAATGTTGGACGATTAGGGAAATGCCAGCAACACAGGGACAGGAAAACCTAGGCCAAGCAGAATCTCTGTGAATATGAATGTCACTGATGGTTTGACCAGCGGTGAGTAAAGGCAGTGCAGATTTGAAATGTTTTGTTTTCTTTTTTCTTTGGTTTTTTTTTTTTTTTTTTGAGACGGTGTCTCGCTCTGCCGCCCAGGCTAGAGTGCAGTGGCGTGATTTTGGCTCACTGCAAGCTCCGCCTCCCGGGTTCATGCCATTCTTCTGCCTCAGCCTCCCGAGTAGCTGGGACTACAGGCGCCTGCCACCACGCCCAGCTAATTTTTTGTATTTTTAGCAGAGACGGGGTTTCACCATGTTAGCCAGGATGGTCTTGATCTCCTGACCTCGTGATCCGCCTGCCTCAGCCTCCCAAAGTGCTGGGATTACAGGCGTGAGCCACTGCACCCAGCCTCTTTTTTTTTTTGAAACAGAGTCTTACTCTGTCGCCCAGGCTGGAGTGCAGTGGTGCAATCTTGGCTCACTGCAACCTCCGCCTCTTGCGATTATAGGCATGAGCCACCAGCTAATTTTTTACTTTTAGTAGAGATGGGGTTTCACAATGTTGACCAGGCTGGTCTCGAACTCCTGACCTCAAGTGATCCTCCTGCCTCGGCTCCCAAAGTGCTGGGATTATAGGCATGAGCGTTTGTGCCGGGCCCTGAAATGTTTTCAATGAGAGTTGCAGAATGTATTGATGCAGAGCAAGTCTCTGAATTTGTTTTTGAAATTAGTCTTGAAAGGGACTAAAAAAGGTAGATTTAAAGGGTCAGTGAAGAAAATACCTTCTCCGAGATTACCTTGTTCCACAGAAACTGAAGGCTCACTGTGTTGAAGGCATCATCTACCTCTGTGAACTCTGCTCACAAACATTGAAAATAAACAGTGCACAGTGACTCATGCTTGTACTTTGGGAGGCTGAGGTGAGGGGATCACTTGAGCTAAGAGTTTGAGACCACCCTAGGTAACACAGTGAGACCCTGTCTCTATTTAAATAAAAATTAAAAAACAAAGAAGTGATCTTATTCCCTGAAGAGCTTAATCTAGTGATAGAGAAGGATTATAGAAATAGTTCCTTTTATTATAATCAAGTAGAAGATGTGTAGGGTACTGTGGAGGGGAAGAAGGGACTTGACCTGACCTAGGGGTTCAGAGAAGACTTTCTGCCAACCAACAGGAGCTGGAAATCTTGCAGTCGAATGAAAGAAGAAAAAAAAACATAGGAGAAAAGGTAGATGATGTGTGCAGGGAACTATAAGCAATTTGGTGTTATAATTAGAGCATGATGTACTGGTAGAAGAAGAAAATGGATTTCCCAGAGTCCCAATTCTGTTTGGTTATAGCTGCCTGGGATACTTTGTGTTGGGATCTGTGCAAATCTGTGGAAAAGAGGATATGTATTAGCGAAGTGTATTGTGGGCATTGGTTTAGGAAGAACTGGATTTGGAGAAGTGGGGAAGAAGGAGGAATCTAGAGGTTTCTGACTTGAGAAACTCTGTAAGATGTTGAACATAGGTATTGAGACCTAGAATACAGAGAAGATGAAAAGATCACTTTTAATCTGTTGGCTTTTATTTGCCTCTAAATGTATACAGAAAACAGATGGAGATATGAGTCAGAAACTGGGTGGTTAGTTGAACCAGGGATGAGCAGAAGAAACATAGCCTATTGGAGAGACTCGGAAAAGTTAGAGGAGAGTAGTATTGGTGGAGAGACAATAGGAGTTCCAGAGAAGGAGGGTGGTCAACAGGATTCGTGGTATAGGACCTAAGTGTTCTACCTAATTGCTTTGTTTCACAGATGTGCATGACCACCTACAGTTGTGCCAGGCACAGTGATTGGGTGCTGGGAGGTATTGAGGTGAACAAGACAGACAAGGTCCTACCTCTATGAGGATATATGGGAGACTAACAGATAAATAAATGGTATGAGAGGCTTCATTGAATAAGGCAGTGAGGGAAGTGAGGTGTGACCAAGACCTAAAGTGCGAACAAGAGCCAGCTTTGGGTAGAACATTCCAGATTACAGCAGCAACAAGAGCTAATTCAGAGGCCTGAGGTGAGAAAGAGCTTGACGTGTGCAAGTAACAAAGGGTGAACAGTGGAAAGAAGATATAGATGGATAAGATCCAGAATATTCAGGGCCTTTGGTGATGACATGGTGTTTGGGTTTTATCCGCCTGCAATGGGAAGCCATTGAGAGGTTATAAGCAGGCAAATGCTGAGATCTGTGAGACAAAGATTTGTGCGGTTTAGAAGGCTGACCATTCTGTTAGAGCTGGGATAGTGCTCCTGTTTCTTTGCCATTCATATAGTTAGTTCCCTTTAGACATCTTTTGTAGCGCTCCTTTACCAGTGATGACCAGTCACCATGGCTGCTTCGTCTCCTCTGGGTGAGTTTCTCCCAGGGTGACTCAGGATCCTAAGATCCTAAGATGCTGAGACATCCTTTGATGTGGTAAATGGAATCCTCCCTCAAGAGACTGGCATGGGCTGGGAGTGGTGGCTCATGTCTATAATCCCAGCATTTTGGGAGGCCGAGACGGGAGGATAGCTTGAGCTTAGGAGTTTGAGACCAGCCTGGGTGGCATAGCAAGACCCTGTCTCTTTGGAAAAAAAGAAAAAGAAAGAAAGAAACTGGCATGTGCCACGTGGATCAGAGAAGCCATGCGGACTTCCTCTTTCTTGACATTGACATCTAACTAACTGAGCTTGTCTGTCTTCTGCACATGGATGTTTGTCCATTCCTCCTGGGAATGACAGCATAGATGTTCCTCCATTTAGGAATGGCAAAGATGACGGATGCATCCAGCTTGTTCATATTCTCAAACATTTATTGAGTCCCTACTATGTGCCAGGTTTTATGTTATGGAAGGCTGAAAAGTACTTTTTTAAAGATTATAAGTCAGCCTTGTGATGATTGCCTTCAACTTTCTTCAGACTGAAGAATGGCCTCTCAGATGAGGGCAGAATCAGATTGTTTAAATGTAAAATCAGCCATGAGCCTTTTACCTTCTAATTAATTCTTCATTTGTAAGCTCTTTTTTGCATATCGCATCTCTTTGACCTGGAAGCCAACTGATTTAAATGTGAACTGGCTGCCATCGGATGAAGCCATGGTCCCTTTTCTTCCTTTCTTTTGTCACTCACTCTACAATCCATCAGTCCCACTCGGTAAATATTTATTCAACAGTCACTGGATTGGCCACGTGCGGTGGCTCACACCTGTAATACTAGCACTTTAGAAAGCGGAGGTGGGAGGATTACATGAGCCCAGGAGTTCAAGACCAGTCTGGGCAACACAGTGAGACCTCGTCTCTACCAAAAATTTAAAAATTAGCCAGTTGTGGTGGCACATGCCTGTAGTCCCAGCTACTCGGGAGACTGAGGTGGGAGGATCTCTTGAGCCTGGGAGACAGAGGTTTCAGTGAGCCAAGATTGCACCACTACACTCCAGCCTGGGTGACAGAGTGAGATTCTGTCTTAAACAAAACAAAACAAAACCAGTCACTGGGTGGTTAGCTCTGAGCAGGGTACAAGGGATCCAGAGAGTGGTGAACAGCAGACACATTGTTTTTGTATTCATTAAACTATGAGTCTTTGTTTTTTGATTGTCCAGGACCTGTCTCTTTGTGTGTTTCTTCTTGTTTAAATTATAATGGACTCTGGAAACAAACTTTTTTTTTTGAGATGGAGTCTCGCTCTGTCGCCAAAGTTGGAGTGCAGTGGCGCGATCTCAGCTCACTGCAACCTCTGCCTGCCAGGTTTAAGCAATTCTCCTGACTCAGCTTCACGAGTAGCTGGGACTACAGGCGCACGCCACCATGCCCAGCTAATTTTTTTTGTTTTTTTTGTATTTTTAGTAGAGACAGGGTTTCACCAAGCTGGCCAGGCTGGTCTCAAACTCCTGACCTCGTGATCCGCCCGCCTCAGCCTCCCAAAGTGCTGGGATTACAGGTGTGAGCCACCGCGCCCACCCTGGAAACAAACTTTTTGGTGGTCTCGGTGAGTCCTTAGAATGTTGAAGATGTCGGGCCGGGCGCGGTGGCTCACGCCTGTAATCCCAGCACTTCGGGAGGCTGAGGTGGGTGGATCACGAGGTCAGGAGATAGAGACCATCCTGGCTAACACGGTGAAACCCCATCTCTACTAAAAACACAAAAAAATTAGCCGGGCGGCGTGGTGGCGGGCGCCTGTAGTCCCAGCTACGCCGGAGGCTGAGGCAGGAGAATGGCGTGAACCCGGGAGGCGGAGTTTGCAGTGAGCCGAGACCGCGCCGCTGCACTCCAGCCTGGGCGACAGAGCGAGACTCTGTCTCAAAAAAAAAAAAAAAAAAGTTGGACTTCATGTATTTGAATTAGATTAATTTAAATAGACATTAAACTGCTTAGAAAGGGCACGATTAAAAACAATGTTAAATTAGATAACTGTTTTTAGGAATTTTTTTTTTTCCGAAAAAGGTCACCCAGGAACACCTCACCTCGATCAACCATCCTTTCACCTCACTTCTGAATGGATACGACACCACCATCATCCCGTTTTTTTTTTTTTTTTTTTTTTTTTTTTTTTTTTGAGATGGATCAGTGGCGCAATCTCGGCTCACTGCAATCTCCGCCTCCTGGGTTCATGCCATTCTCCTGTCTCAGCCTCCCAAGTAGCTACAGGACTACAGGTGCCTGCCACCACGCCCGGCTAATTTTTTGTATTTTTTTTTTTTTAGTAGAGATGGGCTTTCTCCATGTTAGCCAGGATGGTCTCGATCTCCTGACCTTGTGATCTGCTCGCCTCAGCCTCCCAAAGTGCTGGGATTATGGGCACGAGCCACTGCGCCCAGCTGCCTGGCTAATTTTTTTGTATTTTATTTTATTTTATTTTATTTTTTGAGACGGAGTTCACTCTTGTTGCCCAGGCTGGAGTGCAATGGCACTATCTCGGCTCACCGCAACCTCCGCCTCCCAGGTTCAAGCGCTTCTCCTGCCTCAGCCTCCCAAGTAGCTGGGATTACAGGCATGCACCACCATGCCTGGCTAATTTTGTATTTTTAGTAGAGACAGGGTTTCTCCATATTAGTCAGGCTGGTCTCAAACTCCCGACCTCAGGTGATCCGCCCACCTCAGCCTCCCAAAGTGCTGGGATTACAGGCGTGAGCCACCGTGCCTGGCCATTTTTTTGTATTTTAATAGGCATGAGCCACTGTACCCTGTCCCCTGTTGCTTTTTTTTTTTTTTTTTGAGACAAAGTCTTGCTCTGTCTCCCAGGCTGGAGTGCAGTGGCGCTATCTCGGTTCACTGCAACCTCCGCCTCCTGGGTTCAAGCAGTTCTCCTGCCTCAGCCTCCAGAGTAGCTGGGACTACAGGTGCGTTCTACCATGCCCAGCTAATTTGTGTATTTTTAATAGAGACGGGGTTTCACCATGTTGGCTAGGTTGGTCTTGAACTCCTGACCTCATGATCTGCCCATCTCGGCTTCCCAAAGTGCTGGGATTACAGGCGTGAGCCACCAGGCCTGGCCCCCTGCCGCTATTTTTAAATTAAACGAAAAAATAAAAATAACTAGATATTTGTGGGATTTTAAGTAAAAATCCAGTGAAATCCTTGGTAAAATAAGTTGATTCATTGATTCTGGTGGATGGGTGATCTTAAACTTTTTTTTTTATTTTTTTGAGACAGGGTCTTGTCTGTCACCCAGATGGGAGCACAGTAGCACTATCATGGCTCACTGCAGGATCAACCTCCTGGGCTGAAGCAATCCTCTCACCTTAGTCACCCCAGGACCTAGGACTACCGGCATATCCCACCATGCCCAGCTAATTTTTTTACTTTTTTTTTTTTTTTTTTTTTTTTTTTTTTTTTTTTTTTGAGACGGAGTCTCGCTCTGTCGCCCAGGCTGGAGTGCAGTGGCACGATCTTGGCTCACTGCAAGCTCCACCTCCCGGGTTCACGCCATTCTCCTGCCTCAGCCTCTCCGAGTAGCTGGGACTACAGGCGCCCGCCACCACGCCCGGCTAATTTTTTTTTGTATTTTTAGTAGAGACGGGGTTTCAGCGTGGTCTCGATCTCCTGACCTCGTAATCCGCCCGCCTCGGCCAATTTTTTTACTTTTTGTAGAGACAGGATCTTACTATATTCCCAGGCGGGTCTTAAATTCCTGGCCTCAGGCGATCCTCCTGCCCTGCTCTCCCAAAGTATTGGGATTACAGGCATGAGCCACCACACCAAGTCCTGATCTTAAACTTTTAAAATTGTTCCTTACAAGTCATGTACTCTAATAGGCCTTCATTTCAGAGATGCAGAGACAGGTGCCAGAAAGGAAGAGAAAGGACCTATCTCAGGTCATACCTAAGCCATGGCAGAGTGAGGACCAAAACCTGGGTCTGCAGAATCATGCAGTCAGTGCTTTTCTCACTTGGTTCTTTGATTCATACTTACTTTGCTTTCTCTGGGCGCTTGTCTGCGTCAGATCAGTGTGGCGGTCCCTATTTCCAGGAAGACTTTTTGTATATTCAGTGCCTCCCCTCTCCTTCCATGCATGTCCAACCTTTTGGCTTCCCTGGGCCACATTGGAAGAAGAATTGTCTTGAGCCACACATAAAATAGACTAACACTAATGATAGTTAATGAGCTTAAAAAAAATAAAAATGTAAAAAAGGTCCGTGCATCATATGCATCTTTTTTTTTTTTTTTTTTTTTTTTTATAGACAGAGTTTTGCTCTGGTGCCCAGGCTGAGTGGCTGAGTGCAGTGTCGTGATCTTGGCTCACTGCAACCTCCGCCTCCCGGGTTCAAGCATTTCTCCTGCCTCAGCCTCCTGGGTAGCTGGGACTACAAGGGCAGCCACCTCGCCTGGCTAATATATATATATATATATATGTATATACATATATATAGATATATATATATATTTTTTTTTAGTAGAGTCAGGGTTTCACCATGTTGGCTAGGCTGGTCTCGAACGCCTGACCTCAAGTGATCCTCCCACCTTGGCCTCCCAAAATGCTGGGTGGGATTGCAGGCATAAGCCACCACGCCCGGCCCATGCATGATTTTTGTGATATCCACCACCACAGATAAGCAAAAGAGTCGTTGCATTCGAAGAGTTGGACACCTGTGCACAGTCCAAGTATTCTCTCAGTGCTTGCTGCCTAACATTATTGTAGCTCTTACTGCTTATTGAACTCTTATTTACTCATGTATCTGTAGACCTTAGTAGCCCCCAAACATCCCCAGGCTTTACTACAGGGACCAGTGCCTAGTGAAGTAGTAGATGTCAATAGATGGATAGCCAAAATAACCACACAGGTGTCTTGCTTTATTTCAGGAATGCCTCTGGCTCAGGCAGTAGCCATTCTTCAGAAGCACTGTCGCATCATCAAAAACGTCCAGGTTCTCTACAGTGAACAGGTGAGTGGTGGCTGATTTGTTTATTGAAATAGCATCCCTTGGCAGTGAGTCACTTCCAGAGCTGATGCTTTGGGATAGGCTGACTGGCAAGGATAGCTGTGTTCGAATGGGAGGATCTCTAGCACCAGCCAGTTACCAAGTACCTTTTCTTTGATTCTGAAACTTTTGCTCTTGATTATCTAGTACAGCTAGGTTTGGAAGAGCAGTAATAATTGAACCTGTGTTTTGTCTGTGCTCAACCTGCCTACAGGCCCTTAAACAGGGACTTTTCAGTAGTAGGTCGCTTCAGAGGCTGTCTCTGGTCTTTTAGAGTGCTTACCTTCCACTTCTGTGTTTAAAGTTGTCTTTTCTGCTTTGTTGGTTAGTTTGTGTTCAGGATTGTTGCAGTGCAGATCTCTAGGTAGCATAGCATACCTGATTTGAAAGGAAACAGATGTAATTCACCCCTTTATCTCTCTCAAAGAGCAATCTTCCCACCACTGAATTCTCTGAAACCTGCAGTTCTGTGACCAGACCATGTGCTGCCATGTTGCAGCCTTTGTGGTGTCCTATGTGTCACAAGCCTCAGGGAATAGTTTTGAGCCTACAGAGGCTAAAGGATGTCCCCAATGACTTTTCTGAGACCCTTTGAGTACTAGTTTATTTCAGTTCTATTTGTTCCAATTAGTTTCAGATCCTAAAGCAAATGACAGTTTATTTCTGACATGAAGAATGTTGTAAATTATAGGTGGGCAAAATTTCTGAGAGGCTTCTCACTTTTTGACTTGAAGCAGAATCAGAATTGGGCCTGTTACCTATACCCAGAGATTACATTCTGCCATATTGTACCCCTTTACCAGCCTAATGAGACCCTCATGAGACGGAGTCTCGCTCTATCGCCCAGGCTGGAGTGCAGTGGCGCAATCTCGGCTCACTGCAGGCTCCGCCTCCTGGGTTCACCTGCCATTCTCCTGCCTCAGCCTCTCGAGTAGCTGGGACTACAGATGCCCACCACCACACCCAGCTAATTTTTTTTTTTTTTTTGTATTTTTAGTAGAGATGGGGTTTCACCGTGTTAGCCAGGATGGTCTCGATCTCCTGACCTCGTGATCTGCCCGCCTAGGCCTCCCAGAGTGCTGGGATTACAAGCGTGAGCCACCATGCCCAGCCAAGGGTGGGCAGGGGTTTCTTGAACCACTGTGGATTATCAGTGCCAAAGTGGATTCTCATTAATTAAATTAATTTATTTACCTTTTTTTTTTTTTTTTGAGACAGAGTTTTGCTCTTGTTGCCCAGGCTGGAGTGCAATGGTGCAATCTCGGCTCACCTCAACCTCTGCCTCCCGAGTTCAAGTGATTCTCCTGCCTCAGCCTCCCGAGTAGCTGGGATTACAGGCATGTGCCACCACGCCCAGCTGATTTTGTATTTTTAGTAGAGATGGGGTTTCTCCATGTTGGTCAGGCTGGTCTCAAACTCCTGACCTTAGGTGATCTGCCTGCCTCGGCCTCCCAAAGTGCTGGGATTATGAGCCACTGTGACCGGCCAAAATTTATTTCTTATATCACCACCATCATTGTTTGTTATTCCGGTATTTGGGTATAAACAGTGTTAGCATTAAGTTGATTTTCCCCAATATCTTCTAAGCAACTTTAACACATTAGCAAATATGGGTTTGACCAGGCACTGTGGCTCACACCACTAACTCCAACACTTTGGGAGGGCCGAGGCAGGAAGATTGCTTGAGTCCAAGAGTTCGAGACCAGCCAGGGCGACATAAAATAAAAAATTAACCTGGAGTGGTGGCGCACACCTGTAATCCTGGCTATTCGGGAGGCTAAGGTGGGAGAATCATGAGCAGTGAGGTATGATTGTATCACTGCACTTCAGCCTAGGTGACAGACCAAGACCCTGTCTCAAAAAAAAAAAAAAACATGGGTTTTTGAGTCTGAATCCTGATTTAGATATCTGCTTTTCTCATTTCTAATTCATGAGAGTTGTGGCATATTAATAAGTAATCTGGTTATCTTTCTGTAAAACAGTATAGTTTCTTGATTATAGAATAATCTTTGGGTTTGTTTGTTTTTGAGACAGAGTCTTGCTCTGTTACCCAGGCTGGAGTACAGTGGCACGATCTTGGCTCACTACAACTTCCACCTCCCAGGCTCAAGTGATTCTCCTGCCTCAGCCTCCTGAGTACTTGCGATTACAGGCACATGCCACCACGCCTGGCTAATTTTTGTATTTTTAGCAGAGATGGGGTTTCACCATGTTGGCCAGGCTGATCTCAAACTCCTGACCTCAAGTGATCCGCCCGTCTTGGCCTCCCAAAGTGCTGGGATTACAGGCATGAGCCACCACACCCAGCCTAGGATAATCTTTGGATGAGGATCAAAAGGAGATGGTCTCTCAGAACTCTGATCTGATGCCCTTTTTTTTTTTTTTGAGACAGTGTCTTGCTCTGTCACCAAGGCTGGAGTGCAGTGGCATGATCATGGCTCACTGCAACCTCCCCTAACCTTCCTCCTTTAGTTTTGCCACTCCTGGGCTCCAGCCGTCCTCCCACCTCAGCCTCCTGGGTAGCTGGGACCACAGGTGTGTGCCACCACATCTGGCTGTTAAAAAAAAAAAAAAAATTTTGGCCAGGTGCGGTGGCTCATGCCTTTAATCCCAGCACTTTAGGAGGCCAAGACAGCTGGATCAGTTCAGGTCAGGAGTTCGAGACCAGCCTGGCCAACATGGTGAAACCCCGTCTCTACTAAAAATACAAAAATTAGCCAGGTGTGGTGGTGCACACCTGTAATCCCAGCTACTCAGGAGGCTGGAGCAGGAGAATCACTTGAACCTGGGAGGCGGAGGTTGCAGTGAGCCGAGATCGTGCCACTGCACTCCTAGGCAATAGAGTGAGACTCCATCTCAAAAAAATTTTTTTTGTAGAGACAGGGTCTCATTATATTTGCCGAGACTGGTCTCAAACTCCTGGCCTTAAGCATTCCGCTTCGCACGGCCTCCCAAAGTGCTGGCATGAGCCACCGCACCCAACCAATGTGATGCTTCTTAAATTTGGGTCTTGTCCTTTTCTTCTGCCTACTTTCTTCCCTTCCTTACCCATTTGTCTCTTTGTTTCCCAAATGCAGAAAACATTTTGTCTGCATTAAACATTTCAGAAATATCTTCTTGTCTCTATGCACATCACACCTTGGAAATGAAATGTCAAGTACGTCCCATCTTTCTTAGAGGGAAAAGATGTTAACAACTAGTAGCAGATGATTTTACTGAACTGCTTCATATGAAGGACAGCTAGGTTACTGGAAGAACCTGCTTAAATACCACATAGTACATGTGTATTTTGGTTTTAGAGATACAAAGTATTAATAAAACATTGACTCTGAGAGTAATTTGATTGCTTTTGAAAATTGCTAGGTTATATCCTGAATTATAACAATGCCAGGAAAAAAAAAGATCAGATCTTGGGAAAGTATAGGAAAATCCAGATCCTGGCACATTCCTCCTCCAAGCAAGATTCCTGGAAGAGACTAAAATGTTGCTTCGCTCTGCTTGTTCCATGGAATGGCTCTCTCCAAAATGGAACTTTGTGTTCTGGGTTGATACTGGTAATCCAAGTTCAGAGTTCATTGTTCCATTATGTTGCTTGAGACCTAATGGTTTAGACATTCATATAGACCTACTAGAAAATACAACATTCTTCCTTTAGTTTTTGCCAAGCATGATGGAACTATCTGGGCCTGCTGCCTTGTAGGGATCACTGGGATGGAAGGAAGCAACCTGCACTAATCCCAAAAGACTCTTAGGAGAGTGGCTTATGGCCTTCCAGCCTGTGTCTCTGTCTCTGATAGCCGTATCTCCATCATTCACTTTGTCTAACTTGAGAAGCTCTATAAAGAAACTAAACCTTTGGCCAAGCACGGTGGCTGACGCCTGTAATCCCAC
Source organism: Hylobates moloch (assembly GCF_009828535.3). Classification (NCBI taxonomy): domain Eukaryota; kingdom Metazoa; phylum Chordata; class Mammalia; order Primates; family Hylobatidae; genus Hylobates; species Hylobates moloch. The sequence continues at coordinate 102,732,263 of NW_026652281.1, forward strand.
CACTTTGGGAGGCTGAGGCGGGTGGATCACGAGGTCAGGAGATCGAGACCATTCTGGTTAACACAGTGAAACCCCGTCTGTACTAAAAATACAAAAAGTCAGCCGGGCGTGGTGGCAGGCGCCTGTAGTCCCAGCTACTGAGGAGGCTGAGGCAGGAGAATGGCATGAACCCGGGAGGTAGAGCTTGCAGTGAGCCGAGATTGTGCCACCGCACTCCAGCCTGGGCAACAGAGAGAGACTCCATGTAAAAAAAAAAAAGAAACTAAACCTTTTGAGTAGCCATGTGTTAAAGAAGGGTGGGGTTTTAGATGGTGTTTTTCCTTCTACCATTGGGCAGCCTCGATCAGGACTGTGGAGAATTTTCAGACATTGAATCCTTGAATTAATTGCATTGGACCAGAAGCACGCAGATGGGGCAGACACAAGAGGAGAGTGCTGTGTGCCGGGTTTTGGGCTAGGTGCTTTCTGACCTACTATCTCTGTCCTCATAACAACCCTGGAGGGAAGGGATGAAGGTATTCCCATGAAGAAACCAGAGCTCAGAGAAGTTTTGAGAGTTACCTAAGGTCACCAGGGTTCTGTCTACTGCTTTGTTCTGCTACTCCCCTCCCCCAGGATTCAGAAGGGGCAAATGCAGAAATGTGACTCTTTAGATCTTAGATTTCGGCTTTTCAGGAAGAAGCACATATGAAATGGGATGGGAGGTTGTGGGGAGAGAGAAAAAGGATAAGAGGGTCATCTCATAATCAGATCACAATGTATTTCTTTGTCCTAGAATTTGATCTAAACCATCAAAGAATAAAAATATGTTCCCTAGCCGGGCACGGTGGCTCACGCCTGTAATCCCAGCACTTTGGGAGGCTGAGGCGGGTGGATCACAAGGTCAGGAGATCGAGACCAACCTGGCTAAAACAGTGAAACCCCGTCTCTACTAAAAATAAAAAAAAAATTAGCTGGGCGTGGTGGCGGGCGCCTGTAGTCCCAGCTACTCGGGAGGCTGAGGCAGGCAAACGGCGTGAATCCGGGAGGCAGAGCTTGCAGTGAGCCGAGATGGCGCCACTGCACTCCAGCCTGGGTGACAGAGTGAGACGATGTCTCAAAAAAAAAAAATATGTTCCCTGTGGATGGTACGAACAGCCTGAGTGTGAATGGATGTAGGTTCAGCTGATAGGCATAAGCAGTATCTGCTGAGTTTAGATCCTGGACTAGGCCTTTTCACATGACCTGTATTCCTCATCAACTGCTCTGTAGGTTCGATGGCAGTGAACTTCATACTGCAGATGTGGAACCTGGAGCCTGAAAGGAGAATGACGTGTATACTCATATAACTTTGTCCCTTTTCCCCAGGTATTTTTACTCAAGCCCAGAAGGGAGAGGCTCTTTTCAGCCGATATTAAGAAACAGCAGCTGCAGGCTAGAAGTAAAAAACACCATATGTTCATGCAGCAGTTTTTTTCTGGTTTCCAAGCATCATTAGCTGGAGGAGAGAGGGACTGCCTGCACTTAGATATTCCCTGTGTGTTGCATTTATATTGTAAGGCTTTCAGTAGGTGCTTAGTGAATAAATCAGTTACTCAGAATGTGTTTTATTTTTGTTTTGTAGTCTCCTCTAAGCCATGACCTCATTCTTAACCTGACTCAGGACGGGATCAAACTAATGTTTGATGCTTTCAATCAGAGACTTAAGGTAACTATAAATGACAACTAATGTTTCATGTCCGGCTGGGCCAGTCTTTCTGGAGCTAATTAGTGTGTGCTATTGTGAGATGTTTCAGAAACTTATAAGTAGGTGTGGACTTCTTTGGTTCAGAGATCACTACAATGTAGGGAACTGAAGCTGTGCCTGTTCCCCTAAAAAAAGGGAAGATGGAAGTGGGTTGGGATGGTCAGAAAGAGGCTGGGAAGGGCTGCTTTCCCAGGCTCCAGAGGGGAAGGTGAAAGAGTGTTGAAGATTTGGGAAACATGCTATGGGGAGGGGGCTTTCATGTCCAGTAGGAAAACAAGATGGTTTTACTTCATTCTTTTGTCAAACACTGTAATTTGGTTAGAAAATGGAAACTGTTCTTCCTAGAATGCTGGGGCTTGGGTTAACAACACCAGCAATGAGTTGATTCTTTAACCCTGGGGAGGAAATGTAAAAAAACAACTTACTAATATGTGGGGCTATCTTAATTGGCATTTCAGTGCCATTTGCTAACACCTGTTTCAGTCCAGTCTGGTTTTCTTTGTTTTTTTTTTTCTTTTGTTTTTTTTTTTTGAGATGAGGTCTAGCTCTGTCACCAAGGCTAGAGTGCAGTGGCTCAATCTCGGCTCACTGCAACCTCCGCCTCCTGGGTTCAACCGATTCTTCTGCCTCAGCCTCCTGAGTAGCTGGGACTACAGGTGCACGCCACCAAGCCCAGCTAAATTTTTGTATTTTTAGTAGAGATGGGATTTCACCATGTTGACCAGGCTGTTCTCGAACTCCTGACGTTGTGATCCGCCCGCCGCAGCCTCCCAAAGTGCTGGGATTACAGGCGTGAGCCACCGCGCCCAGTCCAGTCTGTTTTTGATATACCCTGTTTACAAATGCCTGGGCCTCACAGGTTAGTCATGTGACACCAGAGTCATGCCTCAAAGTCATGAGATTGAATGGGCCCTGGGCAGTGGCATGCCAGAGTTGTTGTCCTTCTTGGGTTATGGAGTAGCCTTTCCAAAAGACTTGGGTACTTCCCAGTTCTCATCATCCTTGTCACAAGTGAACTGCTAAGGAGAGAAAACAAAACATGGAAAGAGAATCAGTACATGGAATTAGAATTCCTCATTCTATCCCGTCTCCATGGCCAGAAGTTCCACACTGGGAAAGGGCAGAGGATGATCTTCAATATGGCATAATCACAAATTGGGGGGAAATTAATCTGGTAACATGGAAATGCCTTTACAAGTAGTCATTTCCCTTTGACTTGGTAAAAGTCCACTTTAGAAAATGTAACCCAGAAACACTGGGGGAAGGTAATGGCATTTCATGGTAATGAGAAGCTGGAAGTAACCTAAATGGGCAACAAAAGGGATGTCCAGCAGCCCATAGAATCACAGCATGGTGAAGACAATGTCATATGTTTAGTGAGTGCTTAGGCATGCTAGGCACATGGCTGGGTGTTTCACATGCATTTTCTAATTTAATCCTAACACGCCTGTGAATAGGTACTGTTTACTAGCAAGAAAGCCGAGGGACAGAGAGGATAAGTAGTCTACCTGATGCCAGGCTTTTAACTAGATATTGGCAATATGTGGTGGCTGACCACTTAGGCTCTGTTGATGGATCTGGGAAATAAATGAGAAAAGCTGAAGAAATGTACAGAAATGTGAGGAATGGGAAGTACCTTTGGATAGGAAAGGAGGTAAAATCGAACTGGCAATCCTCTTCTGCCTTCTTTGGGATCCCCATGAAGGAGAGACTAGGGTCCTGCCTGAGTCTTCTGGAAACTGAGCAAGTAATCACCCAGATGTTTTTGATTGGCACCAGCCTGACCTGACCTATCTTCCTGCCCTTCCATCCAACACCTTCAGAATCCACCTCTTCTGATGCTGCCTCCTACAGTTGCTCCCCACCCCTTGCCTCAAGCCTAAGAGAGACAGCCCTGTGGAATGAGGCTTTATAAGTCACAACCTTTATAGCCACCTGTCTTTTCCATTATTATCTTGGCTGCTGCCACATCTCTTCCCCTCTGGGGAAATCAGGAGCTTCTGTAGCCCAGAGGTGGAAAATCATAGGCTTTAGCCTTCCCAGCTGCTTGTCCCTGTAGTGCAGCAATCTCCAAGAGATGAAATCTGCTTATTGATGCTCCTAGTGACATGAAGGACTCCAGGATGGCCAGCACTCTGGGTCCATTGCCACAAGTGCTGCTTCGTGCCTTATGATTAGCTCTGGTCCACTGTTTTCCCATTGATCAGGCAGGGTCGAAGCACCTATATGTGTTGGACCCGTATAGCTGTTGGCAGGTGGGGTGCCAGTGATACAGGAGGAGCATCGTGCAGGCTCACTTCCACAGGGCGGGTGGTGGGAAACTTTGGGGGACGATTGGCCAGCTGTAGGGATAGAAGTGAGGGAGGTGAGTGCCTGTGCCTGCTATGAGCAGGAGGGCTTCTGGCTGAAGGTAGAGGCTGTCTGCTAGACAAGGCTCTGGCCTCAGTGAAATGGCATGCCAGTTTGGCATGGTATACTCCCATGCCCAGATATTCTGTAGGGGACACTGGCTATCTTCTGAATCATAGCTGTTCCCCTGCCCTTCCTTCCACAGCCCCTCCTGGCACTTCTTTTCATGCTTTCAAGCTTCATACCAGGCAGAACTGCCTAACATGAATTGAACACCTTCCCTATGCAAATTAATGAGTCCCTCAAGGGGCTTAACTTAGTGGACCACTTAACAGAATACACAAGTATGGAGGAAAGGGTTCATTCCAGTGCTGTGACATCCTAGCAGAGGGAGCAGTTCTTTCTAGCAGATAGGATCAAAAGAGCTACATTATAGTCAAGAGGTTTCCAATTTGGTTCAGTGTTGTGGTCTCTAAATAAAGTTAGGGATAGGGTCTCTGGCCAAAAGCGAACCTACTATCTATTATGTCTCAGTTTCTTTGGCAGTGCCAGATGTTTCTGCATACAATGCCCCACAGCCTCTTCCACAATCAGGCTCAGATTGGCAGGACAAACAGATATTGAGCCAGCTCTGCTTGTGTCTCCACAATGAGAGCCAAACCTCCCAGCTGGAGGATGGTAGATGGTGCTCTGAGCCCCTACCTGTGCTGCTGGCTGCCAAGCCCTTGACACCATTGCATGGAGGACTTCATAGTGCTTATTACTTGGCACCACTGATGGCGGAGTGTTAGGTGATGCCTTTTCCTTTATCTCTGCCCTGCCCTGAGTTCTTGGAATTTCATCTGAGGCTGAACCCATTAAAGAGCAAGCTTCACAAAGGTCCTGAGGCTTTCTTGTTTCAACCAGATCCTCTTCATCAGGGACATAACTGAATACTGTCACACTTGTGTGACAAATATTATGGCTTGCTTTCTAATGGGATAGACTTCCCCCTCCATCTTTTTGTTTTGTAAACAAAATCAACCTCAAAATAAGCTATTTTCCTTCCTTCCTTCCTTCCTTTCCGTTCCGTTCCTTTCCTTTCTTTTCTTTTCTTTTTTTTTCTTTTCTTTTCTTTCTTTCTTTCGAGATGAGAAGGAGTCTCGCTGTGTCGCCCAGGCTGGAGTGCAGTGGTGCGATCTCGGCTCACTGCAAGCTCCGCCTCCCGGGTTCACGCCATTCTCCTGCCTCAGCCTCCCCAGTAGCTGGGACTACAGGTGCCCGCCACCACACCTGGCTAATTTTTTTGTATTTTTCAGTAGAGATGGGGTTTCATTGTGTTAGCCAGGATGGTCTCAATCTCCTGACCTTGTGATCCGCCCATCTCGGCCTCCCAAAGTGGCGTGAGCGCCCGGCCTTTTTGAGTTTTCGTCGGTGACCATGGTGCAGTGGGCAATCTCAATCACCCTACCTCAATCTGCCTCAGCCTCCTGAGTAGCTGGGATTACAGGCGTGTGCCACCACGCCCAGCTAATTTTTGTATTTTTAGTAGAGACAAGATTTCACCATGTTGGTCAGGCTGGTCTGGAACTCCTGACCTCAGGAGATCCACCCACCTGGGCCTCCCAAAGTGCTGGGATTATAGGCGTGAGCCACCGTGCCTGGCTAAAATAAGCTTTTCTAAAGCAACCCGACCTGGGTTTTAAAATGCGGCAAAATATGAGATGGGAGGAAGGGGGCTTAGTTTCCAAAGCAGAGCCTTAACAAGCTTCATGTCTGTGGAAGAGATCATTGCCCTATAGGGTGGTGTGTGCGCCAGCCTGACCCAGAAGTGGATTGCATGTAAGAGCCTTGACCCAGGGCATCCATGGACATCTGTTGAGCAGTCCACTAGGAGAGGGAAGCTAGGAGGTTATGCTCTGTGTTTTCTCCCCAGTTTCAAAATAACAAAGGACTGTCGTGGTGGCTCATGCTTGTAATCCCAGCACTTTGGGAGGCTAAGACAGGAGGATCATTTGAGCCCAGGAGTTTGAGACCAGCCTGGGCAACATAGTTTTTTAGTTTTGCTAAGATTCTATCTCGACAAAAAGTTTTTAAAAAAATTTTAAATGAGAACAAAAGATAATATACAGTGCTTCCATAAAATTTCTACTGGTAATAGTTTTTTTTTTTTTTTTTTTTTTTTTTTACTATTTCTTCTATAAATGTATTTTTAATCATTTTTAGTCTGTTATCACCTTCAGAGCATTGACAACTCTTAAACTTTTTTTTAGGTGATCGAAGTATATGATTTGAGTAAAGTAAAGTTAAAATATTGGTAAGTTTTCTCCCCTGCTGGTATATGTCACACTTGGTATAGACAGGCCATATCTACTACCTTCATTAAGTTAGTAAAGATTCACGTCTGTCACAGATGTGAATTATAGCCTGGTGCCGTGATTTCCTGAGGCAACCTTCAAGCCTGCTCAGTTTCCTGGAGAAGAGCAGTAAACCTCATTAAGAATATGTGATGTGTTTAACACTTCACGTGTATGTCATCTAACTTAATCCACTCAACAAAGCCAGACCTCAGCTCACAGGTGATGTGACAGTCTCCTGGGTCATAGCTGCCCTCCCGCTGACAGCCTCTCTTGGCACCTCTTTTCATGTTTTCATGAGTAATAGAGGTGGGACGAACCAGATAGGTCTGACTCCAAAGCCTATGCTGAAGAGAATGCCAAAGAGACCACCATTTTAGAGCTATAATGTACTTTTTAGAATTACAGCAGGGATGACATGCACAGTCCAAAGTTGTTGCACCCCCATTATGGCAAGGCAGCATGCCTGCATCTAAAAATCTAGAATACTCCTTCCTTTCTTTTTTTTTTTTGAGACAGAGTCTCTCTCTGTCACCCAGGCTGGAGTGCAGTGGTGCCATCTCGGCTCACTGCAACCTCCGCCTCCTGGGTTCAAGCGAGAGAATACTCCTTTCAGTAAGTCTCCTTAACTGGCTTCCCTTTCCCTTTTTGAGGGTGTGAAGAGGACCTGATTCCTGGGGCAGGCTCAGGCAGTTTTGCTGATAGAGGAGTAGACAAGCAAATGTGTGGTACCACTGGCTCCTGCAGGTTCTAGTTGTCTTTTAGTTTTACTAGGGCCTTCATACCTCAGCGTCTGGTGGCTTCTCTTCTCTACCCTATTCTTAAGAGTCACTGGTGTCATAAAGCCCCAGAGGATCAACTCTGTATATTAGCATCATGAGAATTGACCTTCTCCTGACCTCATTAATTCTCTTATTTAAAAGTTCTCTTGGCCGGGCACGGTGGCTCACGCTTGTAATCCCAGCACTTTGGGAGGCCGAGGCGGGCGGATCACGAGGTCAGGAGATCGAGACCATGGTGAAACCCCGTCTCTACTAAAAAAAAAAAAAAAAAAAATACAAAAAATTAGCCGGGCGTGGTGGCGGGCGCCTGTAGTCCCAGCTACTCAGAGAGGCTGAGGCAGGAGAATGGCGTGAACCTGGGAGGCGGAGCTTGCATGAGCCGAGATTGCGCCATTGCACTCCAGCCTGGGCAACAGAGCAAGACTCCGTCTCAAAAAAAATAAAAAATAAAAAAAATAAAAGTTGTCTAATTAAACTTTGTATTTTGATATATTTAGAGACTCACCTGCCTGTGTCTTAAAAATAACTCTCCCAGCTACTATCTCACATGATCTGTGCGCCCATCTTGTGAAGCCTAGTATTAAAAAATATTTTTGTTTTTCAGTGGCGTGCATTTTAATTCTCAGGCCATAGCTCCTACCATTGAACAGATTGACCAGTCTTTTGGCGCAACCCATCCTGGAGGTAAGCCAAGTCCATCTGATTCCTCTGGTCATCAGTAGCAGTTCATAGCAATAAACCTGCCCGGTAGTGCCATCCCACCCCACTTCCTGGAGTCAGGCTCCCATAGGATTGTGGGGTTGGTACTTGGGTGTGAAGGAAACATCCTCCCCCTTGTTTTCAACCTAGTAGGCCAGTTTAGAAATAAGCCACAAGGAAGGTATTGTCAGTCATTACTCCCTGCCAGGCTGGTTTATGTTAGCCATTTCAGATGCCAGTCAACCATGTTATTTTCTTCTCCCCCACCCCCAACAGTGTACAACTCCGCTGAGCAGCTCTTCCATCTCAACTTCAGAGGACTGTCTTTCTCTTTTCAGTTAGACTCATGGACTGAGGCTCCAAAGTATGAGGTTAGCCCTTCCTGTCCCCTGGTGTTTGTTGCCCAGTGTCTGTGGTATGGCTCAGCAGACAGTGTCATGGGATGGGAATAGAGGAGTGGGTATTAGATAGGCAGACTTTCTTTGGTTTCCATGTATTTGAGCTCTTTACAGGGTAAAGTCGTAGAGTGGGTGGGTTGACAGAGGAAGAACAATGCTCAGGCTGGCATTCCAAGGAAGAGGATACTTCCCACAATGGAGTGAGGTCAGGCTCACTTTTCAGAGATAAGTTCATTCATTCCTTATTTTCAAGCTCCTAATCAACAGTTTTCCTGGTGGCCTAAAATTTGGAGATTTCATCCTCTGGATTTTCAGTTACCTTTGTTTTTGCAAACATTTCATTCATCCTTGGGGCTGTGAAAATGATAAGCTTTCGTGAGGCTTATTTTAATTAAGGAAGCATTTCTGCAATTTCCCCTATGAAGAAAAGGAAAACTGAGCAGGTGTGGTGGCTCACACCTGTAATCCCAGCACTTTGGGAGGCCAAGGCGGGTGGATCATGAGGTCAGGAGATCAAGACCATCCTGGCTAACATGGTGAAACCCCGTCTCTACTAAAAATACAAAAAATTTAGCCGGGTGTGGTGGTGGATGCCTGTAGTCCCAGCTACTCAGGAGGCTGAGGCAGGAGAATGGTGTGAGCCCGGGAGGCGGAGCTTGCAGTGAGCCGAGATCACGCCACTGCACTCTAGCCTGAGCGACAGAGTGAGACTCCGTCTCAAAAAAAAAAAAAAAAATTAGCCGGTTGTGGTGGTGCACACTTGTAGTCCCAGGTACTCGGGAAGCTGAGGCAGGAGAATCACTTGAACCTGGGAGGTGGAGGTTGCAGTGAGCTGAGATCATGCAACTGTACTCCAGCCTGGGTGACAGAGTGAGACTCCATCTCAAAAAAAAAAGAAAAAAGAAAAGAAAAGAAAAGGTAAACCAAGCGAAATTAAAGGTGGACTTGCATGGTTTTGGGGAGTTTACTGACCCAGAGCCAGAGAGCCAGGTTTGAGGGTGCACTTTGACCCTTTGACCTGAGCAGCTCTTGAAGACCATGAGTGACAGGGAAGACCAGAGCCTGAGTCCCATGACCTGTAGTGCCCTAAGTAAAACTCTTGACCTTTGTTTGCAGCCCAATTTTGCCCATGGCCTGGCTTCTCTCCAGATACCCCATGGAGCAACTGTAAAACGAATGTATATCTACAGTGGCAACAGCCTACAGGATACCAAGTAAGTGTAAGGAGCATGAGTTTCATGCTAAGGCCTGGGCTGCCTGGGAGAAAGAACCAAGCCTCTGCTCCTTCTCTGTCTGTCCCCAGGGCTCCCGTGATGCCTCTGAGCTGTTTCCTGGGCAATGTCTATGCTGAGAGTGTAGATGTTCTTCGAGACGGAACTGGACCTGCAGGTTTACGACTTCGCCTACTTGCTGCAGGTCAGTGACTGGCTTTGAGGTTGGTACATTCCACATTATACCCATGTTGAGATAGTCTAAAATCCCACGTGCTTAGGGTGTGTCTTAGTCCATTCAGGCTGTTGTAACAAAATACCATAAACTGAGTGGCTGCTAAACAACAAAAATTTATTTCTTACAGTTCTGGAGGCTGGGAAGTCCAAGATCAAGGCACTGGCAGATTCAGTATCTGGATGTGCCTGTAGTCTAGTTCATAGAAGAGACTTCTCCCCGTGTCCTCATATGGTGCAAGGGGCTAGTTAACTCACTGGAATCTGTTTTGTAATGGCACTAATCTCAATCCTGAGGTCTCTGCTTCCATAATGTAATCACCTCCCAAAGCCCTGACCTTCTAATACCATCACCTTGGCGATTAGGATTTCAACATATGAATTTTAGGGGAACAAAAGCATTCAGTCCATTGCCACATAGTTGGTAGAAGACAAATTATGCAGATGTTTATGGTTAAAGCTTTTGTTTAGTTTTGTCAAGGGACTGCACATAGTCTTATAATTAGCAAATCTTAATAAGCAACAGCACTGCTTCTCTCGGCATGCACATAGGCCTGCTGTGTGCTTATATAGCTTTGTGACAGTTCCCAAGTGTTTCCTGGAGATGCATCCTGTGGGTTGCAGTGCTATTGCTCTCCCCTTTTTTCTTTTTTCTTTTATTTGAGACAGAGTCTTGCTCTGTCGCCGAGGCTGGAGTGCAGTGGCGTGATCTCAGCTTACTGCACCCTCTGCCTCCCGGGTTCAAGCGATTCTCCTGCCTCAGCCTCCCGAGCAGCTGGGATTACAGGCACGCATTACCACACCTGGCTAATTTTTGTATTTTTAGTAGAAACAGGGTTTCACCATGTTGGTCAGGTTGGTCTCAAACTCCTGACCTCGTGATCCATCCACCTCGGCCTCCCAAAGTGCTGGGATTACAGGCATGAGCCACCGCACCTGGCCAGCTCTCCCCTTTTTTCTACCTTTTTTTGTTTTGTTTTGTTTTAAAAGAGATGGTCTCATTCTGTCATCCAGGCTGTAGTGAAGTGGTGCAATCATAGCTCACTGCAGCCTCAAAACTCCTGGGCTCAAGTGATCTCACCTAAGCCTCCCAAGTAGCTAGGACCACAGGCACGTGCTACCATGCCCAGTTAATTTTTGTGTATGTGGAGATGGGTCTTGCTGTGTTACCCAGAATGATCTTGAACTCCTGGGCTCAATCGGTCCTCCCTCCTTGGCTTTCCAAAGTGCTGGGATTACAGGTGCAAGCCACTACACCCAGCTTTTCTCCCTATATTGCCCAGGCCGGTGTGCAATGGAATACTGTGGCCTTGAACTTCTGGGCTCAAGCAATCCTGCCTTAACCTCCTGACTAGGCTACAGGCATACACCACCATGCCTGGCTCCCCTTTTTCTACCCTTAATGCCAAGTTCTCAACGTAGGCAAGCAGACGAGACTTGCTGAATTGTGGTTTGGCCACAGCTTGGCAAGAGTTTTGCCAACCATGAACAACAACAACAACAAAAAGAAAGAGTTGGCTGGGTGCGGTGGCTCATGCCTGTAATCCCAGCACTTTGGGAGGCCAAGGCGGGTGGATTACCTGAGGTCAGGAGTTCAAGACCAGCCTGACCAATATGATGAAACCCCATCTCTACTAAAAATACAAAAATTAGCTGGGCGTGGTAATGCGCGCCTGTAATCCCAGCTACTCAGGAGGCTGAGACAGGAGAATCGCTTGAACTTGGGAGGCGGAGGTTGCAGTGAGCGGTGATAGCGCCATTGCACTGGAGCCTGGGCAACAAGAGCGAAACTCCGTCTGACAAAAAAAAAAAAAAAAGAGTTGCCACCTTCAGTACCTGGTCCCTCCAGGATCCATGCCTCATTTTGTGACATTCCCATGCGTGGCCAACATCAGCTGCTTTGGGTTGTGGATCGTGCTAAACGGGACCGGGAGCTTCAGCGTGGAGTTTGTTCCCATAAAGACAGCTGAGAACCTTCATGGAGCTCATTGCCTAACCAGCATTTATTCATAAATTGGGTTCCTGCATCAGTCTCTGAGGCACTGGTTCTTCTTCTTTTTTTTTTTTTTTTTTTTTTTTTTTGCTTCTTTTTTCTTTCTTTGAGACATGGTCTCCTTCTGTCACCCAGGCTGGAATGCAGTGGTGTGATCTTAGCTCACTGCAGTCTCTACCTCCTGGGCTCAAGTGATCCTCCCACCTTAGCCTCCCAAGTAGCTAGGACTGCAGGAGTGTGCCACCACGCCTGGCTAATTTTTATATTATATTTTGTAGAGCCAGGGTTTCACCATGTTGCCCAGGCTGGTCTTGAACGCCTGAGCTCAAGCAATTTACCCCGCTTGGCCTCCCAAAGTGCTGGGATTATAGGCAAGAGCCACCGCACCCAGCCAAGAAGTACCTCTTAACATAAATCCTTGCATCTTACCATAGTTCTGTGATGATCTGATTAAAGTCTTCTCCAGCACACATAAGCTTATGGGGAAAAAACAGCATTGCCTTTTTTTTTTTTTTTTTTTTTTTTTTGAGACTGTCTCACTCTGTCACCCAGGCTAGAGTGCAGTGGTGTGATCTTGGCTCACTGCAACCTCTGCCCCCCGGGCTCAAGTGATCCTCCCACCTCACCCTTCCAAGTAGCTGGGACTACAGACACCCACCACCATGCCCAGCTAATTTTTGTATATTTTTGTAGAGACGGAGTATCACCATGTTGCCCAGGCTGGTGTCGAACTCTGAGCTCAAATGATCCATCCGCCTTGGCCTCCCAAAGTGCTGGGATTACAGGCATGAGCCACCACATCTGGCCAGAAACTGCACTGCTTTTGTTCACTTTTGTTTCTTCAACATCTAGCACAATGTCCTAGCCCATGGTAGGCAATAAAATAGTGAATGAATAAGTGAATGAAGTATCCAGAGCTTCATGTCATATGTGGGGGATTGAATAAGTCCCTGGCATTATTTTGAATAGATAGTGATCTCTTGTACAGTCTTAAGCCGTGGTGACCTGATGTTTCTGATTGCATGCAGTCTTGCCCCTCGCCAGACCTAATAATGTAGCATGCAGCCAGTAGCTTCTCTGGGGCTCCCAGAGAGGGTCTCTGGTCCTAACCATAACCTGACAACCTCTCTCTCTTGTGTTTTGCAGGTTGTGGACCTGGCCTATTAGCAGATGCCAAGATGCGGGTATTTGAACGTTCAGTGTATTTTGGTGATTCCTGCCAAGATGTTCTTAGCATGCTTGGCTCTCCACACAAAGTCTTCTATAAATCAGAAGACAAGGTAGGGGAATTATGTTGCAGTCTCTCTCCCTCTTTTTTTTAATCAACACCAATTTAATATTGAGTATAAACTGTTTGCTATTTTCTCATAGAACTTGTTCTAATTAAAGCTAATGGTAAAGTAAATTGAAAACTTTTCTAACCCCTGTAGTCCAATTACCCTGACTCTGTCCCTCTCCATAGTGCCTACCTTTCCTTAGAGACCAAGGCAGTCCATAGTCAACGACAGCTGGCCCCCTCTCCTCCTAGACTGGTCAGCACCAGCAGCTGAGACTCCCCATACTCTTGGTTTTACTGCAGCTTAATGTTACACATGGAACACAATTTGTAGACTTTCAGTTAATCCAGAACTATTAGAGGGATGGATTTTAATTTATGGTTATTTTTTCCCTACAGATGAAAATTCATTCTCCTTCCCCTCATAAACAAGTTCCATCGAAGTGCAATGACTACTTTTTTAACTACTTCACTCTTGGAGTGGTAAGTTGTGATTCCTCAGAGAAGCCCTTCATTTCTATTGGGGTGGGCAGTGACCTTTGCAGATTTGTGTGTCCACATGCAGCTGGAACCATGCCTGGGCATTGGGGAACCTAGCCCCAGCTGGCTTTGCCCAGGGTTGTTTTGCATAGGCTCTGGTACTCCAAAGTAGACCTTTCCTGCAACCAGGATTGCTCAGGAACACTAGGTTCCCTGGTACATGTTGACTTCTTTTCTGAGAGAAACATGTTCCACAGATGGAGGTCTTGGAAATTATTCAGATTAAGCTGTTTGGATAACTGCCCTTTTGTAAAGCATAGGACCCTCTTCTTGAGTCACAAAATGGAGACTGAAAAGGATTGGAGACAGTGGGGTGTGCTTGTAGATTTTTAGAGGACCACCCCAGAGGCATTGCTGTAGCCCTGTACTCTGGACCCAGGGAGCTGGATATAGCTGGTAGCTGGCCAGTGTGGACAGTCCGGCTGGTGGGTGAGTTGCAGACATGAGAAATTATTGTATAAACAGTGTTTCAGCAGGAAACATCTCAGAGGCCGGGCTGGCCTGGACCATGGGTCTTGTAACCTTTGAGCCTTCTAGGGTCTGAGGTCCTGAGGCAGCAAACAGTAGATTCCAGAGAGGGAGTGAGGAGAGACTGAGTCTGCCTAAGTGGGAAAGACCAAACACAGGAGCCAAGAGTAGTAGGGGAGCTGCTGTCGGGTTGTGAACTCCTGAGAGTAGGATGGCGGCAGGAGGGAACAGTGCTGTTGCAGCTGGACCTCTGGTTCAAGAGCCAGTGATGACGGTATCTCGAGAACCTTAGGGTGTCGCTTTTCCAGTGTGGCCGGTGGCGCCTTTGCCCCAGTTTTTGCTTGGTCCCGCTGGGCTCATTCTGCTCACTCAGCCTGGCAGGCTGCGCTTGGCTCACGCTACCAGCCTGGATCCCATGCCTCCCAAGGGCAAGTCAGGCATGGAGCAGCAAGGGATGTGTGAGCGAGTGAATGTGGCCTCTGGCCACTGTGCCCAGCCAGGCATGCTGACTGCTGTGGTGGGGCAGGCAGCTCCAGGCACCAGCATAGGCACCAGCTCCATGTAAGGGTGAGGCTAGATCACATGTACCGCAAGTGGCTTCCATTGTGGGCACCCATATCTGGACAAGGAGAACGTGGTGGCACCCGGAAGCTTGGAGACACCAAGAACCACAGAGCCCCAAACAGGGTGTCTGGGGTGTCGGGGAGCTCCTAGGTCTGGGCTTCCTGAAGGGCTGCAGCTCTTATCTCCTTGTCACCCGCAATGTGGAAAGTGGGGCAGGGCATTTCAGCCCTATTTGTGTTATACCTCTTCCAGTCCTACCATTTGGTGGGTCCCAAGTTCCTGTCCTGTGGCCAGGAAGAATGAGGTATGCAGACAGCTGGAGGGTGAGCAAAAAGGAGAAGAGCTTTATTGAGCAACAGAACAGTTCAGAGGAGACCCATAGTGGGTCCTTTCTGCAGGCAGGTCGTCCTGACGAGTGTCCAGCTCTCAGCAGAGAGAAGACCCATAGTGGGTAGCTTCTTTCTGTAGGCAGGTCATCCTGAGGAGTCAAGGAGACCTGAAGTGGGTAGCTCCTTCCCACAGTTGGTAGTATTGACGTCTGTCCAAGTCTGGCTGAATCCGGGGTCTTTATGGGCTCAGAAGGGAGGAAGTGCATGCCGATTGGTCCATGAGCAGGCCCGGAAAAAGCACCATAAATTCTCACTCCACCCACAGACTACCCAGAGCTGGCAGCCTGGCTCCCAGGCCTCAGGCCATCCCTGGCTTGAAGGTGGGGTTTCACCTGGGACCCAGCCCTTTCCGCCTAGGAGCCCTTCTGCTTCCTACATGCCATCCATGGTGCCCATGCTGTTCATGCTGAGGCGGCAAGGGGGCTGGCATGTCAGTGCTGCCCTGAGCGTGTGCACTCCCAACCAGGTCATGACAGTGCCTGGGCTCAACCACAACTTTGCTCCTCCCCAGAGCAGGCACCGGGAGTGGGGAGAGGCTAGGGAGTGGGAGCAGGCACTTTCAAGCCTGCCGGGGCAAGGGGCCTTCTGGGCCCCTGAGAGTGCAGGGATGCCAGGGTCTGGAGCTGCATTTGGGAGGCTGCAGCTACACCCAGGAGCATGGACTCCTGCCCTGCCAACTTAGTAGGGACCAGGGCTCTCACCTGTTCCCAGTTCCCACAGGCTCTGCATAGTTCTATGGGAAAACAGAGGTCCCAGCCACACTTCCTCTGCTCCAGTCGGCAGCCTTGCAGTGGCCACTCCAGATGGGCCATTGCTGCCATCAATAGGTGACAGGGAAGATGGAGAGAATGGACTGGCCTCAGTAGGACTTAGTTGGCTGTGGGTATGGGGGTAGAGTCAGAGGTGACCCTGAGGTCATGGGCCCAAGCAGCTGGATGGATATGAAACTGGGAAGGGTAGGGGATAGGAGGGAAGTATTCACTGGGTGGCATCAAATCCAGGTCCAAGTCCTAGAAAGAGGTCAGGCTGAAACTTCAGTTCCTGGGGTTGCTGACTCCCACAGAGGGTGTAATGGAAGCCAGGAGGGTCTGATGGATCATGGAATTCAGAACGGTCAAGTGGCCTTGAGCCTCTCAAGAACCAGGTGACTTGGCTGGCATGGTGGCTCACGCCTGTAATCCCAGCACTTTGGGAGGCCAAGGTGGGTGGATCACCTGAGGTCAGGAGTTCGAGACCAGCCTGACCAATATGGTGAACCCACCATCTCCACTAATAGTAATTACACAAATTAGCCAGGCATAGTGGTGTGCACCTGTATTCTCAACTCAGGGAATCCTCCTGCCTTGGCCTCCCAAAGTCCTGAGTCTGCATCCTCGGATTCTCTTGGCTCTGCTGCTTACCATCTGGGCACCATGCTAGGTGACTTACTGCACCTCCTGGGGCCTTGGTTTCCTCATCTCTAAAGAGGAACCTGCCTTGAAAGTTTGTAAAGCACCTTTATTCAATAAATCTTTATTGAGTACCTACTGTGTGCCAGGCATTACTCTAAGAGTTAGGGATACAGCAGTGAAGAACACAGACGGACAACCCCGCCCTCACGGAGCTTATATTCAGAGGGAAGAAAGCCATTTAGCAGGACAAAGAGCTAAAATGGATAGTACAGTGTGTTGAGAGGAAACACACGTGACAGAAAAGATAAGGTATGGGGCCAGGCACAGTGGCTCACACCTGTAATCCCAGCACTTTGGGAGGCCAAGGTGGGCAGATCACCTGAGGTCAGGAGTTTGAGACCAGCCTGGCCAACATGGTGAAACCCTGCCTCTACTAAAAAAATAAATAAATAAAAAAAATTTTAAAAAGCCAGGCGTGGTGGTGGGCGCCTGTAATCCCACCTACTCGGGAGGCTGAGGCAGGAGAATTGCTTGAACCCAAGAGACGGAGGTTGCAGTGAGCTGACACAGTGTCACTGCACTCCAGCCTCCGCGACAGAGTGAGACTCCATCTCAAAAAAGAAAAAAGAAGGAAAATGTCTAAAAGCTGGTTGGCCTGTCCCCTGGACTGTTGTCTGGAAGAAAGGTAATGCCTGCAGGCATTCTCGCTGTGGAGTGCAGTGGATGTCTCAAGTTGGACATGCCTTTGGAAAGGCTTCTGCCCTGCCTCAGTAACTTTCCCTCCTTGAGTACCCTTGTTTTCTATCCCAGGACATCCTCTTTGATGCAAATACACACAAAGTGAAGAAGTTTGTTCTACACACCAATTACCCTGGGCATTATAATTTCAACATGTGAGTACACCTGTCTGTACCTCCCCTCTGTGAAGTGAGTTTTGGGCTGAAAACCCCAGGAAAGAGCTTGTGGCTTTGGGCGTTCACTAATTTATCTACACCTGAATTCTTGCTGTTTCATGGGAAGTGAATTTCCTGAGTGCTTGCTGTGTTCCTGGCACAGGGTCCAATGCCTTACATCTCTCTGTTTGAACCCATTTTACAAATAGGGAAATAGGTTCAGAAAGCTTGATGTCTTATCCAAGGTAATAGGCTCTCCAGAACCCAGGGCCAGGATCTTTTCTGTTCGACTTCCGTGCCTAAATCTGGCCTCCCCCAGTGAACACTGTCAGGGGCTCAGAGCCAGAGCTTTGGGCAGGTGTGTTTAGTTCTGTTTCTCCTGGGGTGTGGGGTTGGAATATGGGAGTGGCCAGGCCTTCTAGGAGGCCCAGCCTTTACCCATCTGCCTTCTCTCTAGTTATCATCGCTGTGAGTTCAAGATCCCACTAGCCATAAAGAAAGGTGAGTAGTGAAAGCTCTCAGGGTAAGGGAGGGGTTTTAGAGTCTGTTTTCCACTGTGAGAAGGGAGAAAGATCGAAGCAGTGGTTGGGTGTGTGGAGCCTCTGCCCATGGCCTCACTTCCTCTGGGGTGGGCTCATTGTTCTGGGGACTGCAGTGTTCTTGGTCTGAGTCTCCTAGAGGCCCTTGAGGCCTTTTCCTATGACTGTGGGATTGCTGGCCTCTGGAGGGGAGAGTTTCTTATCTACAGATGATCATCCAGTGGCCCACAGCCCATCCTTGTTGTCTGCCACCCACTGCCAATTGGTGTAGCTCACACCTGACTGACCTCCCTTCACCCCTCCATCCTCTTCCACCCTGGAACTCCAAAACAGCCTGTTAATCCTCCCCATGTACTCCAACCCCAGTGCAAAGAGACACCAGGTCTGGATCCTACCTAGGGCTGGGGCCACAGGTAGGCTGGGCCAGCTACCAATCTGCCCCGCTGTCTTCTCTTTTCAGAAAACTCAGATGGTCAGACAGAAACATGCACGACCTACAGCAAGGTGAGCACCTATCTTCCTACCTGGCACAGCCTGAGAATGAGGTGGACATGAGCCTGCAGGCAGTATGGGGCCGTGTCCTCTAGGCCAGCCATTGGTCACAGGTATGTTCATGTCCCTACTAACCCCTGCTCCCATCTATCCCTCTTGCAGTGGGACAACATCCAGGAGCTCCTGGGCCACCCTGTGGAGAAGCCTGTTGTCCTGCACAGGTGAGTGGGAGTTTGATGTCCCTGGCCACCCCACCTGACTCTTCAGAGCCCAGAAAGCCAAGGGAGGCCTGGCACAGTGGATGTTGCTTAAAAATTACAGAAGTTTCTGGTATTGCCACAAGCATACTTCCTGCCCCACTCTGCACATTAGGACTGAGTCAACTGTTCTGTGTGTTCACCTGTGATAGAGAGAATATCCCCAGGGGTAGCTCCCCACTCCCAACCCTACCTCCAGGTATGGGGGCCTTCTCACCCTTAGTTATTCAATAAGGGGCTTGGCTGGCTGGCCTAGGCTCTCTTTTTCCCATCAAAGCTGCTGCCTGCTGAAGTCCACAGTCCCATTCCTGGTTGCCATGCTGCCTGAGATTCTCTCACTTGAGAGGGCCCTCTTGACTCCTCACCACCCTAGTCCAGTACCACAGTAACTTTTTTGCCCTGTTGGGCTCTGTGTGTATAATTCTGAGTTGAGTGAGGCCATCCCTACCCCTAGGACCTTGCAGGCCTGTGTGGGAAACAGACATACACTCACAGCCATGAGAGACTACTGGCCAGTATCCCATACCCCAGAAAACACTGGATCCCTTGCTTCAAGGCCGTGGCCTCTGTCTGCCTCTCTAATTCTGAATTCTCTGGCCTCAGGTCTTCCTCCCCAAACAACACCAACCCATTTGGTTCCACATTCTGCTTTGGTCTTCAGCGAATGATCTTTGAGGTAAGCTGTGGAAGCCCTAGAAATAAACTGCCTGGGGGGTTGCTGGTCATGGTAGGGCCAGGTGAATGATGGAGGGAACTTGGGGAGGGCCTCACTGCCATAGTGGGCAGATTCATCCTTCTTCAGCAACCGTGTCTGCTGCATACCCGGCCTCCCCACACTTACCAGTGAAGGTTCAGAAATGATGTTGAGAAATCTGGGGTCACAGAGGCCGAAGCAGCGGTCTGTATCCAACAAGATGGTAGGTAACGGATTCCAAGTTTCTATCTGAAAACATGATTATAGCAGGGAAGGGAACCACAGGGCAAGTGGGGCCCAGCTGAGGGTGTTGGAGGCCCTCCAGTGGCATGTGAACGAATGCATTGTAGGGGAGTGAGTGGCTCTGGAGGCCCCACTGACTTGGGAGAACAGCGAGCTGCCCTTGTTTTCCCTGTGGATGCAGTATCTCCAGCAGACACTTAACAGTTCCAGAAGAACTAGACACATGGCCGTGGTAAAGGCTGTGTATAACCATTGAGAAACAGGCAGATCTCAGGCAGAGGGGGGCCCTTAGCATGAACCAGGGGAGGTTGAGGAGTCGGGAAACCCAGCCCTTAGGTGCAGGTATGTCACACAACCTCCAGCCTTCGTGCACAGGATCTGCCTACATCCCTCTACCCCTCCCCCCTTGACCCACTGTCCTCTTCTCACACCAGGTCATGCAGAACAACCACATTGCCTCGGTGACCCTGTATGGCCCCCCTAGGCCTGGTAGCCACCTGAGAACAGCAGAGCTCCCCTAGGGACATCACCACCCATGCCTCTCTGTCCCGTGGAACTGTGCATCACATCCTGCTCAGTGGGCCTCTGTACCACCCTGTGGGTTTTCTTGGACACCTGGCCAGTGTTGAAGGGCTGTTTCGATGTTCTGAGGTTGGGCTCAGGCTGGGTGCTCTGCCATGGGCTGAGAGGCCCAGATATTCCTCTGTCCATCCTTGGCCTGCTGGTGCCAGCAAGGGACACAGACTGCAAAGAGAAGCACAAAGTTTGAGCCTTGATTCCTGGACCCAGGAGCTCTCAACTAACAAGCAAGGAGGCAGGACACGTCAACCCTTGTCCCATGCACATTGGGAAGACTTGGGGCTCTTTCTGTGACTGAGGACACAGGCACCCAGGATAAGGACAAGGTCCTGCCTTTGGCCCCACATTGCCACATGACCCTTAAGGCAAGCAGGTAGCGTGTCCATAGTACTTGGTTGCGACATTTGCACTACATCCACTTTAGTTACTTGATGAGCTGGCTGTGCCCAGGGTGGCCCACCTGCCCTTCCCTGTTCCTTTCTTGCACGCGCTCCCTGCCTAGGCACACCAAACTGGTTGAAACACAGCTTTCTACCATCCAGGTACGTGCCCAGGCCTGGTTCTCACCCCTGTTGGAGTCAGCTTTCAAGATTGCCTGTGCCCCTGCTCTGCCCCAACCTAGCTGGCAGGGCTGCATGTTTCCATCCTGTTTGCCTCTTTTATTTAATGCCAAAGTTTTAGCCAAAGACATCTTCCTGCTTTTGTTCTGTTTCAGCATTCTGTTCTGCACTGTGGGCTGGCTCCCTGCCCCAACCCTGGGCACTGGCCCCTGGCTGGGCCATTTCATGGCTCAAAGCCTCTGGGGGCTCAAGGAAGCCTGGGCTGCTCAGTCCCTTCATGGGTCTTGCTAATGGAAAGTAGCATATATGTGCTTTAAAAATATTAATCCTTTTGAAAAGAATTGAGAAGAGAAATGTATAATTTTATCCCATTTTTAATATTTTGGTCTAGCAACTTGTGATACATAGATGACAATTTTGTGAGTTTTTCAAATGTGTGTACAGATTTTTGTAAATATGACTCTTTTGTAATTAACTCATGTACAGCCTCATCCTGTATAGTTTAATGATGAATGTGCAGGGGACCTGTCTCAGGCTCCTACATGGTTCCTGGGCCTTATAGCCAGGTTTGTGTGGCGCTCCCATGACTTTGTGACTGACTGGTGTCTTCCCATTTGGACTGTGGCCTGGCCAGAGCCCCTTGCATATCCCCACTGTCAGGGGCAGCCAGGACTGTTCCCATCCTCCTGGAATGGGGGAACCTTCCTTATCCCCTGCTCACATCCCCTCTCCAATAAAGCACCTGTGCCCTCAGCAATGGCCTGCCATGTGCTGTTGCTGGGATGTTTGTACTAAGATAAGTGTGGGTATTGGTTTTTTGAGCAAGGGGGTGGTTGAAGCATATGGGGAAATTAATAGTGGTGGCGTATCAGGGGAAGACATTCCTTGGCTTCTCTGAGGGGATACAGCCTCCAGTGGGAGACTGGCATTGTTGTGTGGGTTCAGGAGGTGGGGAAAGACTAGGTAGGACCGTGCACTCATTTGTCCCTTATGTGTTGCTCCATCCCTGGTGCTTGGCCACACCTGGGCCCAGGAGAGGTTGTGGAAGGCATAATGTCTGTTTTCAGATGAGCTGTGGCAGAGTGCCTGCTAGGTTCATGAAGGCTGTGGCGGCCGGAGCCCCTCCACCTCCCTGTGGGGCCTGGCCTTGAGAGCCTCTGCATGCGTCCGCGTCAGACTAGGGGTTCCAAATCCAGCAGTGTGGTAGGATTCCATGAGTCCCTGCCACCCCACCAGAACACACCTCTGTGCTACTAGGAGGACCAGACATGTCCACTGCTCTGGGACCTCTTGGACAAGAGATGGTCATCTACCACCCAGCCTTGGCTCGCTCAAAGGATCACCATTACACGAGTTTCAACTGGTTCCAGCAGGGCGGACCACCAGGAGCCAAGCTTAACCCCCATCCCCTGGGATCCTGTGGAGACAGGCACCTGGTGATCAGGGAAGAACCACATACACGGCAATAATTTGGGAAACCGGCTCCATCCTGCGTCTGAGTTAGGAGCTTGGGGCTGTAGTGGGGAGCTAGGAATCCCATTGGAAGGGGCCTGCTGCGACAGGCTGTGGATGCGCACAGGCTGGCCCATGCGGCCCGTGCAGCAGGCGCCACATAAGCCAGATGTCAGCGGCTGAGAGCCCGTGCACTACAACCAGCTCGCGGTAAAAGCAGGGGTCGAAGGTACTCAGATGCGGCGCGGCTGAAGGCTGGGGGATGCCAAAGGTGCGGAAAGCAGGGTGAGGCTCGGGCGTGAGCCGCAGGCGCTGCAGACACATGCCCAGAAAGACGTCGTCGATGGGGAAGAGCTCGACCTGCGCACAGGCGCCAGCCAGGCGGTGCAGCGTGGCCCCGGAAAGCACAAAGCCACCGCCGCCCGCGTAGGCCGGATACGCGGGCAGGCCGTACACGGCCTCGGGGATGTAGTACTTGCTAGCCCGCGTGCGGATGGGCCGCGCCTGCACAATTACGTCACCAGCAAGCAGGTCTTGCGCCGGATCCCGCGGTGCCAGGAACTCCAAGAGATTCCCCACGTTCACGAACACATCTGCGTCGCCCTTAAAAACGAAGCGCACGTCGGGGCAGAAAGCTGAGGCCCAGGCTAGAAAGTGGATCTCCTTGAGCGTTAGGTTAAAAAAGGTGTCGTCGAAGGCCCAGAGCAGGATGTCCGCATACGCAAGGCTCTCGGCCCGCAGCAGGGCGCGCCAGTGGGTTTGCGCGCCCTCCCCCACTTCGTCGGCCCCGCCCGAGCCTGCGCCCCTGGGCACGCCCAGCAAGAATACGCGGCGCACCAGCGCCCCCTGCATGCGACCCTCCGCGCCCCACGTCTGGCGCACGGCTTGGCGCCGCTCGAAGTCCTCTGCCACCGACTTGACAGCAATAAGCAGGTCCGGGCGGCCACCAGGTGCGCCGTCGCCGCGGCACTTGTGCGGCTGGTTAATGAGCAGTGGAAACCGCCGCTGGTCCTTGGCGCGCAAATAGCGGGCGAAGTCAAAGGGTCCCGTAGGCGTGGGCGGCGCCGGTGTGTCCCCTTCGTAGGCCAGCGGGGCTGCACCCGCGTCGGGTAACTGGAACGCGCGGGGCCTGGGGGTGGGCCTCGGTGCCGCCCTCCCTCGCGCTCGCGGCGCGCTCGTCGTCGGGGCCGCGCCGTCGCGCTGCGCATAGAATAGGAGACCCAGGGAGGCGCCGAGGAGCAGCGTGAGCGACGCGTCCCTGCGTAGGCGCAGCCTCCTCCTCATCTCCGCGCGGCCTGAGCCCTCCCTCCCCTGTAAGGGTCGCAGTCGGCGGCAGGGGGCAGCGAGCCCCGCCCTCCCCAGATGGGGGGCGGGAGGCCACCCCCGGGGGGCTCCAGCGACCGACGGTTGAGCCCCTTGCGTTGTTCTCCTCCCGGCCGTGTCGCACCGCCGGGACGGGCAGCCTGAAGGGACAAGAAATTCACCCATGTAGCCAACTCCCCCGCCGCCTCAGTTCCGGCCCAGGACTGCGACCCAGGGCCAGGCAGGGAGACAGGGAGCCTCGGCCCCTCCCGCGCCCGCCTCCCTCGCGCTGAGACCGAATCCCTTCCACCCCTGCCATCCCCTCAACGTCGGGCCCTGGAGTCCCGACACTCACGCTCGGCCCTCGGAAGTGGCGTAGCCCCGGACGCCCTGGCCTCCGGGGCTCAGCGCAGGGTCCCAGGGGCCGCCATGGACCGGGCCCGAGCCAAATGCAGCGTTGGCAGGAAGGGGGGGAACCGGTGCCGTGCCACGTGACCCTCCAGCTGTACGCGGCCGGACATCTGGAGCTCAGCTCCGCCCCGGCGCCAGGAGCACTCCGGCCTCCGAGTGGGGACTAATCCCTGAGAGGGAGCCTCCTCACGGTCAGTCCCTCTGGGAAGGGCTGGTCTGGGTGCTCACACCCCAAATACGCCTTTCTGGGGATTGGGAAGAAGTATCAATTCCTCTGGTTAGCTCCCCCAACTCTCCACTCCCCACTCCCGCGTCTCCGGAGTGGGGCGGAGCCTGGGCTGCTAGGAGCCCCTGAGCAGGCCGGTTCCAAATGCTCATGAAACTGGCCACCATCCCGGGCGGGCCTCTCCTCAGCAGCCCTGATTCCATCAGGCGGGGTGCATACGCTGCCCCTGAGACACATGGCTGTCTTCTTACTCCTGGTTCTGCCATGCTCCCCACCCCCAGTAAACACACGCACGGGACAAACAAGGCAGCCCACCCAATCCTCAGGGCAACCCTGCCAGCAGCTCTCATTCATGCCCAGATGGGGACACTGGGGGCTCCTCGGGGGGTTAAGTGATTTGCCCAGGATCCAAGGGCCAGAAAGCTCTGCCCCCAGGTCTTCTGAAATTCAGTCCAGGATTATTTTATCTGTCCTTGCCCCGCTCATCCATCCACTGGGATACAGAACAGCGGGCCAACCCAGTCTACTTTAATTTCACAGGCAAGCACTTCAGCCTGTCTCCCCGGGGGCTAATGGACCTGAGCCCAAGCCAGGTGCAGTTCTGAGTCCCCTGGTCCCCAGCATAGCCTACTGCAGGTAGAAATGATCAGGACTGTGCCGCTGCAGGTCAGACTGGGCTGGCAGGTCAGACTGGGCTGGCAGGGATGGGGACAGCTTGGGAAGACTCCTGGCAGAAGCCTTGGCTCAGGGATTGCTCTGGGATCCAGGTGGACAGAGGTGCTCTGCAATGGAGAGCTAAGTCCTTACCCAGCTCAGCTGCCAGCGCTCTCTTTCTTTGTCCCAGCCCATGTGGTGGAGCCTGGAATAGACAGCCTCCACCAGTCTGTAAGAACCCAGCCCCATCCTCTGTCCGAGGGCTATATCTGCTCCTGATGGCTTCTTCCCACCAACGTTCAATCTTAAAAAGCCAACTCTCTGGCTGGGTGCAGTGGCTTACTCCTGTAACCTCAACACTTTGGGAGGCTGAGGTGGATGGATCACTTGAGGTCAGGAAGTCGAGACCAGCCTGGCCAACGTGGTGAACACCCCATCTCTACTAAAAATACAAAAATTAGCCAGGCATGGTGGTGGGCGCCTGTAATCCCAGCTACTCAAAGGGCTGAGGCAGGAGAATTGCTTGAACCTGGAAGGTGGAGGTTGCAGTGAGCCAGGAACACACCACTGCACTCCATCCTGGGCAACAGAGTGAGACTGTCTCAAAAAAAAAAAAAAGGGCCAGTCGTGGTGGCTTACCCCTGTAATCCCAACACTTTGGGAGGCCAAGGCAGGTGGATCACTTGAGGCCAGGAGTTTGAGACCAACCTGGCCAACATGGCAAAACCCTGTCTCTACTAAAAATACAAAAATTAGCCAGGTGTGGTGGCATGTGCCTGTAATCCCAGGTACTTGGGAGGCTAAGGCAGGAAAATCACTTGAACCCGGGAGATGAAGGCTGCAATGAGCCGAGATCGTGCCATTGCACTTTAACCTGGCGACAGAGTGAGACTCTGTCCAAAAAAAAAAAAAAAAAAAAAAAAAAAGCCAACTCTCCACTCTGAGCCGCATTCTTTTTGGTCACAAAGTAATCAGGAGTCCTCTGCTCCAGCTTTCTCCGCAGCCTCACCTCCCATTCCTTCCTGTGATAAAGCTTCAGGCTGCCTCCACCATGACTCAGAAAGACCCCTGCCTGGTAAGCTCCTTTTAACAGAGTCCAACAGACGCTCCTCAGTCTTGACTACTCACTGCATTATAGCGGGTGGGTAATCCCCTGGTTTCCAAATCTCCTGGTTTTCCTCCTTCCTCTTTGGCTGTTCCCATTGTGGTTGGTGTCCTTCAGGACATCCCCTGGGGCCACCCCACCCACTCCCACCTGTCTATTCATCAATCTTTAGATTGAACCCTCATCCTGAACTCAGAACTACAGACCCAGCTGCCCTCATACTCTCTCCCCGGATGCCCTGCAGGAACATCATGCTCAACTTGTCCCAAACAGAGCAAGCACTTCATTTCCCCTGGGGCCCTATCCCAGCAGGCAGTCCCACCCACCATCCAGCTGGCAAAGGCAGAAACTTGGGGCCCTCTCTCAGCCATTCCTCACCCAGTGTCACCAGGCCTGTTACTCTTCCACCCACACAGCTCTTTGGTGGTCATCCCCTTCCCTCCATCTCTGCTGCTACTGCCCCAGCCTGGGGCCACCATTTCCCCCACCCCCATCCTCATCAACCTCCCAGTCTTGGCCAGGTGCAGTTGCACATGCCTGTAATCCCAGCACTTTGGGAGACCGAGGTGGGTGGATCACCTGAGGTCAGGAGTTTGAGACCAGCCTGACCAACATGGAGAAACCCTGTCTCTACTAAAAATACAAAATTAGCTGGGCATGGTGGTGGGCGCCTGTAATCCCAGCTACTTGGGAGGCTGAAGCAGGAGAATTGCTTGAACCCAGGAGGTGGAGATTGCAGTGAGCCAAGAACGTGCCATTACACTCCAGCCTGGGCAATAAGAGTGAAGCTCCATCTGAAAACAAAACAAAACAAAAAACAAAACAAAACACCTCCCAGTCTTAACTCCTGAAACCCTTCAAAGGCTTCCTACTGGCCTCATTGAAAAACCCACACCCTGTAAAATGGCTTATCAGATCCCACCACATGATCAGCCTCAGCTCCAGGTCTTAGCAAGTCCACCAAACCACAGATCCAGCCACTTTTAACTGTCCTTCTAACGTCCCTCTCTCTCACCTTCCTCAAGCCCTTGCCTGAGACTTTCGGTGCCCCGAACGCTGCTGCCCTTCTCTCGATAGCCCACCCCTATGCCTACTCACACTCATCTCCTCCAGGAAGCCTACCCCCTGTCCCCTGTCCAGGTTAGGCCCCTTCCTCCATCCTCCACAACTTCTCTTTTTTTTTTTTTTTTGAGACAGGGTCTCACTCTATCACCCAGGCTGGAGTGCAGTGGCTCAGTCACATCTCACTGCAGCCTCAACCTTCCATGCTCCAGGGATCCTCCTACCCTCAGCCTCGTAAGTGGCTGGGACTACCCAGGCTGGTCTCAAACTCCTGAGCTCAAGCAATCCTCCTATCTCTGTCTCTCAAATTGTTGGAATTACAGGTGTAAGCCACTACTACTTGTATTTCTCACATCAAAAACCGTGTTATACTTTATTATCATTGCTTAACATTTGAGGTCCCACGCTGAGTGTGAGCTGGGGGCAGGCAAGATTGATTCGTGTTTTACTTCACTGCAGTATCTGCAGCACCCAGGATGAAGTCCAGGATGCCAAAGGTTAAGGTGCTTCATCAGTGAAACTGTAAGGGCTGGCTGTGAGCCCCGCTTCTGGGGTGGGAGAAGGTGAGGCTGATCTCCAAAGCAGGTCCCTCCCCCCGCCCCACATTCTATCAAAGTACCTGAGGCAGAATCCCCAATGATGCACCCCCAGCGGGCTCGGTGGGTGCTGGTCTGGCTCCTGGGGAAGGCAATCAACTCTGCCCCAGCAGGTCCAGCAGATAGGCCAAGTGCGGTTTCAGGGTCCCGTGGATGGACAGGGGTTCAGCAATAGCAGCAGAAGGAACCCTAAGGCCATCCAGGTTCTCCAAAAGCTGGCTGCACCCCAGGTCTAGGCCAGGCCGCCATTGGGATCGGTCAGGCCCAGCAAGTCCTCTGCCAGGCTGGTGAGCTCGTTCTCCTCGAGTGCCTCCACCAGGCGCTGCAGCGTGGCGCGGCGGCCCTCGGCCTGCACGAAGCGCCGCAGCAGCTGGAAGGCCTGCTCGTACAGTCCCTCGCGCTCGTACTCGTAGGCCAGCGAGTCCAGCGCCGGGTCCCGCAGCGCCCGGCAGCCCCGCTGCAGTGAGCGCCCCACCTTGCGCCATTTGAGGCCCACGGAGCGCGCGAACGTCTGTTGGTCCTGCAGGCTCAGCGGCCGGTTCACTGCGGAGGGAGTGGGGAAGCGGGGTGAGGGCGGGGACCCCCAGCGCCGGTCCCACCCATCCCCACCTGGCAACGACCCCTGCCCCTCCCCAGACTCCAACCTGCTGGTGACCCTGCCTCTCCGCCTGCGCCTCACCTACAGGCTGACCCTGGAACAGAAAAGTCTGGGCAGGTGGCGGCGGCGGCGGCTTCGCTTCCGACAGAGAGGGCACTCGGGGCTGCAAGGGGGCCGAAGTGACCTCCCCGTCGCCACCCTGGGCCCCCGAGCCGCACTTCAGATTTCGCAGCGCATCCTCCAGCTCAGCCAGTTCTTCATCCCGGAGCCGGTCGGGCTAGGGGAATGGAACGTGCCGTCACGGGGGACTTAGCCACGGATCCCCGCCCTACCCCATCCTGACCCCAGCCCGGCCGCACCTGCTGGGCTAGGATGCAACTCAAACAGCGCTCCTCGTCCGCCAGCAAAGCGTCCAGCCGCTCGGCGCCGGCGCGCAGCTCCAGTTGCAGCGGCACAGAGCGCTGGGCGAGCGCGGCCGCCAGGCTCCTCTGCAGCGCGGCGCGCAGCGCCCCCTCGCGGTAGGCGCGGAGGAAGCGGCCACAGGGCTGCCGCCCGCAGAATCGCAGCTGCACGATCAGCTGCGGGTCGCTGCAGTGGATCTTCAGCATCTGCAGCACGTCCGGGCTCCCGCCGCTCTCTGCGGAGGCGGGCGGTCAGACGCCGGGCGGTCCCCAAGCTCGGCCGTTCTCCAAGCGGCCGGAGGAGGGGCGAAGCCCGTGGTGAAGCCCCGCGTCCCATCCCCTGACCTAGGGTGCAGTTACCCCAGAGTACCCAGCTGGGAAGCAAAATTGGGATACAAACAGCAACAACCCAGAAAGAAGACCAAGACCTGTCACAGGGAGCACCCCAAGACAGACTGGGTGCCACCTAGCCCCCGCTCTCACGCCCCAAATGAGGGCTGGCAAAAGAGAGGGACTTCCAAGCACAGAAAAGGGGGCGTGTGCCCTGGGCAAGCAAGCCGTCTGGGTAGGCGGCCAGCAGGGCAGAGGAGGGCGGGAGGTCTCAGGTCTTCGGCCTCCACCAAGCACGGCTCCCACTGCTCGGGAAGAAGAGGGGCTCTCGCTGCTCTGAGGCCACGAACAGATCACAGATCCCCCAACCCGCTTCAGCCTCCTGTAGCCTCTGCCCTGAGATGGGAAAGGGGGGCCTGGAAGAGTAGGTACTGGGGAGGGGTCTTGAGCAAGGAGTGCTGCAGTAAGAGAGGAAAAGAGGAGACAGACGTCCACAATTAGTAGAAAGGAGTGAGCCGGCTGGTGGAGGAGGGCGGGGATCGAGCAAGGGACGTTAGTGCACAAATTGGTAAATCATACACAGACTCGAGAACACACGCCTACCCTCAAGGTCATGCCACAAGCAGAGAAGAGAGTCTGCACAGCCAGGGGTCCTCCGTCTTGCTCCTCCCACCCCAAATCTTCTTCTTAAAGGTGGCTAAGCCCACGCCCACCCACAAAATGCTCCAGGCCACCCCTTCCTCTCCACATGCCCGCCCACCCACGCACCTGCCAAGGCAGCCTGCAGAGCCCTGTACACTGCCACCTTCTGCTGGGGGTGCGCGTAGGCATCCGACAGGACCACCTTGTCCAGCGAGGACTCCACAAACAGGTATGCGCTGCCCACCCACTCTTCGTGCCCATTTTGCCCAGCTGCCATCTCACCTCCTGGAGATGCAGACAGTCAGGTATCCAGTTCATCCCCCCTCCCTCCACCCTGGAGACAACTATCCAGCCCCACGTGGTTCAGCTGTCCCCACCACAGTAGCCTCAAGTCCCACATGGTTCAGTTGTCCCCACCACTGGTTGGTATACTTGGGACAGGAGTTCACCATCTCACAGGAAGCCCCTTGAGCTCTTGGCTCTCTACAGAGTCCCACCCACCCCAGGCTTACAGTGAGGACTGTCCCTCCACTGCCTTCTTGGAGAAAGAGCCTAGGGTCACAGTGGAGGGGGAGCAGAGGCAGATCCTGCAGTGGGGCTTCTCTGCTTCCTCCTCAGGCCTGTGTGTCTCTCTTACCAATGCAGACAAGAGACATCTTCATTCAGGATGGTGCCCATGCCCCAAAGCCAACCAGACCCATATCCTGGCCTTGCCTTCTGAGTAGACTTGAGCCCAGCATCTCTGGAGGACCTCAGCCTAAGACTAAACCTCCTGTCTTCACTTCGAAGGACACCTGTAGTTTGCATCTACCCAGATTCTCTCCCCAAGCCTGACTTACCTTTGGGGACTTCCCTCCTCCCTCTTCTCAATCCATGTGCCTGTGTCCCACTCCCTAGTTCCAGGTCGGGCTTGTGTACCAGACCTGACCAATCTGCATATTCCATTCACATTTCTGCAGTGATTAGTTCAGGGCGGGGTATAGGACTTAAGTTGGACCCATGAGAATCAACCCTGCAACTCTGGTTGAGCCAATAGGAAAGAGGCACTACTTTCCCTTCCCTTGGGGCTGAACTGGAAGGAAGAGGTAGCTCTCCTTTAGCACTGCTTGGGAAGAGCCTGGCTGGGAATGAAGCTGACACAGAAAGAAAGAGTCAAGAGATGGAGAAGTGCACTCCGAACCGTACTAGGCCCCTGGATCCAGCCGTCCCTGAAGCCATTGCACACTGGACTTTTCAGTTTTGTGAGCTAAATAATTCCTTTTTGTTATAAAGCCCTTGGAGTTCGGCTGCAGTCATTTCCAACACAAATTGTTCTATTCCTTCCCTGTCCAGAAAAAGCCAGGGCCCCTTGGTGCTAGTATAGTATCTCCTTCCCCCATCTTCTGACGAAAACCTAGCCCTGGACCAGCGGGGGCAAAATTCCCAGCCAAGGAATCACTGCACTGACCCACAGCTCAGTGGTCTCCCAGTTACTACCCCATGAGACAGCAAGTAGGAAACTGCCCTCCCTCTTTCTCCCCACTTCACCCTTTTCCTACCCACCCTTTTCCTAGAATCATGGGCTCAAGGCCCTACCTCCTGCCCCATCAATCACACTCCTGTACTCTCCAGTCATCAGAGTTTATATATGGTGGGCTAGGAGGAGTGTTGAGTGTTAGCTATGGGGCAGGACAGATGGGGTGGCCCAGCTGCTATCTGTTTACATGAGGAACAGGAAGCTATCCTCCTGCCCTGGCCTCCCAAAGTGCTGGGATTACAGAAATAAGGCACTATTCTCGACTTTTGTTTTTTAAATTATCTTGTTTTTGAGACAGGGTCTTGCTCTGTCACCCAGGCTGGAGTGCAGTGGCACTATCACAGCTCACTGCAGCCTTGACCTTCCCAGCTCAAGCAATCCTCTCACCTCAGCCTTTCAAGTAGCTGGGACTTTAGGCACACCCTGCCATGCCTGGCTAGTTTTTGTATTTTTAGTAGAGATGGAGTTTCACCATGTTGCCCAGGCTGGTCTCAAACTCCTGGGCTCAAGCAATCTGCCCACCTCAGCTTCCCAAAGTGCTGGGATTACAAGTGTGAGGCACCACACCCGGCCTCCTAATCTTTTCATAGAAAACATTTTAATACTTGTGTACTTACGCCAAACCACAGTCTGGATAGTAACAGGAAGTTTGCATTTTGTTTATCTCTGGGCAGGATGGAGGAAGGTAGGTGGGGGTGGGGAAGGATTGTGGGTGATTTTTATTTTCTTTGTATTTAGCAATATTTTCTGCTTTATGTGAAGTAGACACATTTTCTTTGTATTAAAGAGCAAAATAAATTTGTTTTCTTTAAAAGCAAACCAAGAAAAAAACAGGAAACTGCAGGTGACAAGTGGGTCCATGATAGGGAGCCAGCCACTGAGGTGAGATAAGGGGGGAGTCCTTCGAAAGTGGCCTGGGGAGTAGAAGAGAGTGGGAACTTCCCCTGGAAACGTTCCCTCTTTCATGTCTTCCTAGCCCCTTGACTTGGGAGTGCTTGACTTGGTTGTGGTCCCACCCCAAGGGGTGGAAGTGGGGACCCAACGGGACCAGTGTCTGCCCATCAGGTCCGTGGGGGTCGGCGGGGGGGAGGTGGGGAGTACAGGGAACCTGGAGACTGGGGATGCTTTCTCACCCTCACTAGTACCAGACAGATGGGGAAGGTGAGCCAGGCTGGAGGTCGAGTTAACAGGGTAAAGAGGCCAGGGCCCTAGTTTCGCATCCGCCGATTGTCAGCTATTCTTACGTGTTCTTTCACAGAAGCCCCTCCTTGGGAAGCCCCGCGCCCCACCCACCCGGAGTCGTCCCTTTTTGGGCGGGGCTGAGGCTTCCAGGCTGGGTCCTGAGAAAGTTTGGTGGCCGGAGACTGTGGGGCGCTTGGGTACCGACCTAACAACGTCTGCGCCTGTTTCCAGGAACGAGCCACGCACGGTGCCCCCTGAACACCTAACAGTCCCGGGGGCAGCCCCACCTCTGGCTGGGTGGACAGAGACAGTCTGTGGGCGTGGCCCAGAACTGAAAGCCTGTGACTCCTTGCGACCCGCCGGGCACACCCCCTACTCAGCTACGCAGCTCCCGAGCGCTTGAGGGGAGCTTCCCAGGCTCCCACTAGCCCACCCTCAAGCTGGAGTTTCGCACGTGCGATCGGTTGGGGTGGGCAGAGGGGTCTCCGCTCAAGGAAGTATTCAGAACCAGCCCCTCCTCCCCCGCCCTCTCTCCTGCAGGGCCCTACTGCCCCTCGAAAGTGCTGGCAGGGACGAGGAGCCTGTGGGGGGCCAAATTCCGTACCGCCCCCCGCCTCCCACGGGAACAGCTCAATAGGCCGCCGCCACCAGCTGGCTGAAAGCAGCCGCCGGTGACATCTGCGCCGCGCCCACGTTTCGGAGCCAAGATCCACCTCCTCTCCCGCCCGCACCGGGGAGCCCACCCACCCACCTGCTGCACTAACCTGGCCGCCTCGGCGGGGCCTGGGTTCCCACGCCCTCCAGGCTCCGCTCTACTCGCGCCGCTTCCGGGTGTGCGCGGAGGCGCTGGGGCGGTGCCCTAGCCTGAGCCGCCCCGTCCGCCCGCGCGTCCCGCCCCGCGGGCTCCCCGTGGCTGCTTCCCGCCCGCTGTCCTCTGCTGCCAGTCCTCTGCCCCTGGCAAAGCCCATCTGGTCCGTTGAGCAGGTAAGACACCAGCGCCCAAGGTTAGACGGCAGGAAGACCGGGACTTTGGGGATTTGCGATTCTTACGAGGCGGGGGGCTCGTAAAAGCTAGAGCTGCCAGACTTCGGTAGATCAAGGGGGCGCCCCCTGGAGACCAGAATTTTCTAGTACCCCTGGGGATCCGGCTTCAAGATCGCTGCTACCAGTGAGCACTCAAAACAGAGTGCCCATGGGTCCCAGGTACAAGCCTGGCCGAAGGTATCTGAAGCCCCAGGAAACACGTGGCACAAATTCCGGGAGAAACTGTTAGCTCGGAAGATACGGGAACATTAACTGGCGAGTAGTGTGAAGCCTTGTGTACGCAAACTTCAAGAACCTTAAAACAAGATTGGCGGCCGGGTACGGTGGCTCACGCCTGTAATCCCAGCACTTTGGGAGGCCGAGGCAGGTGGATCACCTGAGGTCAGGAGTTCAAGAGCAGCCTGGCCAATATGGTGAAACCCCGTCTCTACTAAAAATACAAAAATTAGCCGGTCGAGGTGGCGCGCGCCTGTAGTACCAGCTACTCGGGAGGCTGAGGCAGGAGAATCGCTTGAACCCGCGAGGCGGAGGTTGCAGTGAGCCGAGATCTCGCCACTGCACTCCAGCCTGGGCGACACAGCTAGATTCCGTCTCAAAACAAAACAAAACAAAAACAAACAAACAAACAAGATTGGCAACTTCAAAGAGGACGCACACTTTCCAATAACCCATCCCCCTCTAAAGGCTGCGCTCCAGGGTGGGTCTGCGGAGTTTCAGCCGAACCCAAATTGCCCAGTGGGAGCCAGGGCTGCTCAGGGGTCGGAACTTTAATCTTGAGCCCCTCAGGCGCCAGAACCATCAGGTCCCAGAGACTCAAGTTTTTTTTCATCCAGTGGGACTGTCTTAGGGAGCACCCGGGACATCTCCCCCGCGAGGTGGAGGCGGGGAAGGAGCCTCCCCTCCAGGGGCGGATCCAGCTTTGCCCCGCCCACGCCGCACTTCCTGATTGGCTCATGGTCCCTGACAAAGAAAAGCCTACATTAACGCTCCCGCCTTATTAACCCTGTAGTCACTTTCTACTAACCGGCGGGATTAAGATGGGGTTTCTCAGGCCGGGCGCAGTGGCTCATGCCCGTAATCCCAGCACTTTGGGAGGCCCAGGCGGGCCGATCGCTTGAGCCTAGGAGTTCGAGGTCAGTCTGGGCAACAAAGCGAGACCTCGTCTCTGCAATAAAATTACAAAAATTAGCCAGGCGTGGTGGCGTGCCCTGTAGTCTGAGCTACTCGGGAGGCTGAGGTGGGAGGATTGCTTGAGCCCGGGAGACTGAGGGTGCAGTGAGTTGTGACTGCGCCACTGCACTCCAGCCTGGGTAAAGAGCGAGACCCTGTCTCAAAAAAAAAAAAAAAAAGTGGGAGGGGAGTTCTCAACGTGGAACCTGTGGAGTCACGGAGGCTTGTTGAAATGCAGATTCCTGGGCCTTACCCTTTCCAGAGAGCCTGATTTAGTAGGTGAGGCGGTGAAATCTGCTTTGTGAACAAGTTTCGGGGTTATCTGATGCCCCACGCTGTCTGAGAGGCCCTCAGTTCCTCAGGCCACAAGCATTTGTACACCTAAGCTCGGTCTTCCTGCAACACTTTGCGCCTTCCTGAGCTCAGAGACGTCCCTCTCTTTCCAGGCCGGAGCTATTGGGAGTGGCGGATCCTCCCACCCCAGCCGGATCTGGGCCATGGCCGAGCCTGGAGAGGGACTGCCAGAGGAGGTGTTGGCACTCATCTTCCGCCACCTGCCCCTGAGAGACCGTGCTGCCGCCGCCAGGGTCTGCAGGGCCTGGGCCGCCGCTGCTACCTGCAGCGCCGTGTGGCACGACACAAAAATCAGGTGAGCCTGCTCCTCCACACTCCCCTCCCCACCGCCCACTCACCTTCTCCGTGGAGTCGTGGGCTAGGTAGATATTCAGGTTGACTCTCCCATATTAAAAAATAATTGCTGGCCGGGCGCGGTGGCTCATGCCTGTAATCCCAGCACTTTGGTAGGCCGAGGCGGGTGGATCACCTGAGGTCAGGAGTTTGAGACCAGCCTGGCCAACATGCTGAAACCCTGTCCCTACTAAAATACAAAAACTAGCCGGGCGTGGTGGTGGGCGCCTATAATTCTAGCTACTCGGGGGGCTGAGGCACGAGAGTCGCTTGAACCCGGGAGGCAGAGGTTGCAGTGAGCTGAGATCGCGCCAATGCACTCCAGCTTTGGCGACAGTGACACTTTATCTCAAAATAATAATAATAATAATTACTGACATGTATTGACTGCCTAGTATATACCAACCATTGTTTTTAAGTGCCTTACATATATTAACTAATTTAATCCTTACGAAAACCTTGTGTGGTAGATAGGTATTATCATTACCTCCATTGCCCAGATAGGAAACTGAGGCAGAGAGACTTAATCACTTCCCACAGGTCACTCAGCTAGGGAATGGCAGAGGCAGAATTCGAACCTAGCAGTCCGGAGGCCACGCCAAGACTCCTTAGAGACAGCTGAGAAAGCCCAGTTCCTAAAATATCATTGGCTCTCCATGTCCAGGTTTCATCCTGTGGCAGAAGCCACTGAAATCTTCTAAAAGGATAGGATGTGAGTTCCCTCCTTTGGGGCAACAGTCGTGGTCTGAACAGAGACGTGGGGAGGGAGGCAGGAAATGGGATGGCAGCTGGAACGCCAGCTAAGGAGTGGGTAGAGGCTTCTCCGCTGGTCGCAGGGACTCAGCCGAGGCCTTTTCTGCACGGCTCTAACCCAAGTTGCGAATGTGAGCTGGAAGGCATGCTGCCACCTTATCTGTCCGTCTGCCTCAACCACGTTCACAACCTACGGCTGGAATTTGAGCCATCGAGGAAGCTGAGCCGCCGGGCGGCCATCGAGCTGCTGATGGCTCTGGCGGGCCGTGCCCTGGGGCTGCGAGGCCTGCGCCTGGAGTGCCGCGGAGAAAAGCCGCTCTTCGACGCGGGCCGCGACGTCCTGGAGGCTGTGCACGCTGTATGTGGGGCGGCCAGCCAGCTACGCCACCTCGACCTGAGGCGCTTGCCCTTCACACTGGACGACGCGCTGGTGCTGCAGGCGGCGCGCAGCTGTCCCGAGCTCCACAGCCTTTTTCTGGACAACAGTACCCTAGTGGGCAGCGTGGGTCCCGGCTCAGTGCTCGAGCTACTGGAGGCCTGCCCGCGCTTGCGCGCTCTCGGCCTGCACCTAGCCAGTTTGTCGCACGCCATCCTCGAAGCGCTGGCGGCGCCAGACCGCGCGCCTTTCGCGCTCCTGGCTCTGCGGTGCGCGTGCCCCGAAGATGCACGCGCGCCCCCGCTGCCCAACGAAGCCTGGATCGCGTTGCGCCGCCGCCACCCTGGGCTGGCAGTGGAGCTGGAGCTGGAGCCCGCGCTGCCCGCTGAGAGCGTGACGCGCGTCCTGCAGCCAGCGGTCCCCGTGGCTGCGCTGCGCCTCAACCTCTCAGGCGACACCGTAGGCCCAGTGCGCTTCGCAGCGCACCACTACGCCGCAACCCTGTGCGCGCTCGAGGTGCGCGCAGCCGCTTCAGCCGAGCTGAACGCCGCGCTGCAGGAGCTGGCGGCGCGCTGCGCGGCCCTGCGCGAGGTGCATTGCTTCTGCGTGGTGAGCCACTCGGTGCTGGACGCCTTCCGCGCGCACTGCCCGCGCCTGCGCACCTATACCCTCAAGCTCACGCGCGAGCCGCATCCCTGGCGGCCTACGCTCGTGGCGTGATTGGGCGACTTCTCTCTCCCGTCCCCGCGGACGTAAGCGCTCTGAGAGGGAACTGGGGTGCCCAGGCGCGCCCCGACTGCTAGTGCCTTATTTTGGGATTGTTGTCCCCCGGGTCTTTACGGAGTTGGGAACTGTGATGGCATCCGGACCAGTCCTGGGCGCCCTGAGACCACTCGCTGCTCTCACCCTCTGCAGACGCCCCACACGCTCAGTCCTGGACACACTGCCCCCCTCTCTTGCCTCCACCCCTCTGCGGACTCTGCAGCTCCGCGGCCCCGGCGCGGGGATAGGGAGGGCACGGGCGCGGGCCGGGCCTCAGGGGTGAGTGTGAAATAAACAAATCCTGCAGTGTTTCTGCGTCCTATTAAAGGCGGGGTCGGATCTGAAAGGGAAGGGCAGGGAACGCGCGGGGTACGGGAGGAGCCATCCCGGCAGAGGTTGGGTTTCCTCAAGGTCCTCTGGACGACACAGCTGCGGGGGGTCATGGGCGGGGCACTCGCGCCCTTGGAATGACTACGTCCCGGGGTTCGGCGGGAGGGGGCGTGCTTCCCTGCACCCCCATTCCTATCTGCTTGCCCTGCCTGGGGCTTCACTGTGCCTCTGGCCATTACCTTCTAGGACTTGCCCAGCCCACACCAGGTCGCGCACCGGCGATTTCTCCCGTAGAACAAAGAAGGAAATAGAGGGACTGAGAAGGGTGGGACTCGAACCCAAGTCTCCCACTCATCTCACCCCACCCCACCCCCCCCACCCCACCCCTCCACTCCACTCCACACATCCCATCCAGCCAGCCTTTTCTGCCTGCTGGTGCCTCGGCCGCTGTCCGAGCCCCGCCCCGCGGGCTCGCACGTGGCCCCCGCCTGACCCGGCGCCCCGGGGCGGAGTAGGGCGGAGCAGGCGGCAAACGCAGCACTTTCCGCGGCTTTGACAAGCACGCAGCGGCCGGGCTCGAGCACTGAGCCGGGCCGAGACTGCACCATGCAGGAAGCGCCAGCCGCGCTGCCCACGGAGCCATGCCCCAGCCCCGTGCCTGCCTTCCTCGGCAAGCTATGGGCGCTGGTGGGGGACCCAGGCACAGACCACCTGATCCGCTGGAGCCCGGTGAGGGCCGGGGCCCCTCGATTCCCGCTGTGGTCCCGGGGTCCCTCCACATCAGTGAACACCCATGCCCGCCCAACCCCCGCCTGAGACCGGGCCGTGGATCCCCGGATTTGGCCATTCAGGGAAGTTCACCTTGGAGGGGGCGTGCGAGAGGGGGGTTTCCTCTGCGGCCGAAGAAGGGTTAGGAGCCTGCCTTCTGAAGACCTAGAGCCCGAGGGACGTTCGAGGCCATTTAGTTACTACCCTACCCCATCTGACAGATGGGAAAACAGAGGCCGGGAGATGGGAAGGGCTGATCTAGCTCAGGGTCGCATTGCGGGGCTGTGGCCTGTCCAGGGCTGGAACCCCGTCAGCCTCTCCTTTCTGAGAACCGAGTACGGAGTCAGGGTCTGGCTGGGGGTAAGGACTCACTGTGGTCGCTCCAGGCTAGGCCTCGGAGCCCGTTCTGGCCTGGCCTCGACCCATATCCCCGTAAGTGGCAGGCCTGGACCCCAGAGTGAGCGTGAGTGTGTGCGCGCGCTGGAGCGCAGGACTGGCCGTGGGCAGGCACCGCTCACCCTCCTGGTCTCCGCCCGCACGGTGGGCGGGCGATGTTCTTGGTAGAGCGGGACCAGTTTCCTCGTAAGCGACCAGAGCCGCTTCGCCAAGGAAGTGCTGCCCCAGTATTTCAAGCATAGCAACATGGCGAGCTTCGTGCGCCAACTCAACATGTGTGAGTCCCTACGGCCGGGCGGGGAGCGGGGATGGGGGACTCGGTGCCGGGGATGGGGCGACCCACGCCCCCACGCCCCACTCCCCAGACGGTTTTCGGAAGGTGGTGAGCATCGAGCAGGGCGGCCTGCTTAGGCCGGAGCGCGACCACGTCGAGTTCCAGCACCCGAGCTTCGTGCGCGGCCGCGAGCAGCTACTGGAGCGCGTGCGGCGCAAGGTGAGGGCGGCCTGCGGCGCAAGGTGAGGGCGGCCTGCGGGAATGAGCAAAGAGGCGGAGGGGTGCTGGGACTTTCTGCCTTGCTCCTGCGACCCAGTCCCGATGGTGCCTCCCTCCTGCAGGTGCCCGCGCTGCGCGGCGACGATGGCCGCTGGCGCCCGGAGGACCTGGGTCGACTACTGGGCGAGGTGCAGGCTTTGCGGGGAGTGCAGGAGAGCACCGAGGCGCGGCTGCGGGAGCTCAGGCAGTGCGGGGGCGGACGGGGAAAGAGGGGACAGGGGTGGGGGGTTCGGGATGAGACCATAACTGGCCGGCCGGCTGTTCTGGCCTCTTCCTCTCTCCGGCCTTGGCGCCTCCATCTAGACTTATGGGCGATCTCTAGGATGGCCAATCATCGCGGTGGTCTCCTGGGTCCCCAGCCTCACCATTCTGTGGGGGGTGGTGACTGCGCGAACTCTCAGATGCCTCAGCACCCTCCCACCCCTTCCTCAGGCAGAACGAGATCTTGTGGCGGGAGGTGGTGACACTTCGGCAGAGCCACGGTCAGCAGCACCGGGTCATTGGCAAGGTGTTCCTCTCCCCATGCCTCGCTTCTCCCTCCAACTCCTCGACACCCCATTCCACCGCCCGGTCCCCCGGCGCCCCTGTTAAGCCTCCCTCCCTCACCTGGAAGTGCGGGGGTAGAGGGGGTGTGTCCAAAGTATGAATTAAACCTTTGCTTTCTCTTCAGCTGATCCAGTGTCTCTTTGGGCCACTTCAGACGGGGCCGAGCAATGCAGGAGGCAAGAGAAAGCTGTGAGTGAGAAAGCCAAGAAGGCCCACACCCACCTCCAAGACCCTCCAGAAGTCCCCTTGCAAGGACCCCTTCTCCTCTGGAAACTCCTTCACCAGGAATCCTCATTCCTCCCCCTGCACTACAGGCTTCCCCACCCCATCTAGGATCCACTTCCCCCCAACTCTGCCACCTGGTATCCCCACTCCCAGATCCTCCCATTCAGGACCTTATTCCCAAATTCCTACCCCAGCAGCCCCTTCCCCATCCCACAAGGCTTCCCAACAGCTGAGGCCCTGGGGCTCAAACCAGGTTCCCTCCCTCCCCTCTCTACCCACAAAGGGCCCCCATCTCTGGGGGAGCCCCTTCCACCTCTAGCATGTGACTGACACCCTGGCAACAGGCCTCAGCTCTGCTGACTTGGCTGCTGGGGCCTGAGGGAGGGAGGGAAGTGCAGGCCGAGGGGCATGGGGGCTGACCTTGCCCCACCCCTGTCTGTGCCCGGATCGACCACACAGGTCCCTGATGCTGGATGAGGGGAGCTCATGTGCAACACCTGCCAAGTTCAACACCTGCCCTCTACCTGGTGCCCTTCTGCAGGACCCCTACTTCCTCCAGTCGGTAGGTTTGTCTTCTTCCCCCTTCCCAAGGGCATGGCTGGGCTTATGGAGATCCTGTGCCTTCTCCCCATCCCCTAAAAGGAAGAGAAGATGGAAGCCAGCCTTCCCCCCAACCAGACCCAGGCCCTCCAGCATGGACTGAGCCTCCTCCCTCAAACCTTCTCCCTTAGACCTGGCCCAGGTGGGTGTTGGTGGGGTTCTGGCTCTCCCTGTGCCTACAAGCCAAGGGCTGGGCCTAGCCTTCTACTTACAGCCCCTCCCAGAGACGACTTTGGGCCTCAGCCCTCACAGGGCCAGGGGCCCCATCATCTCTGACATCCCAGAAGACTCTCCATCCCCTGAGGGGACCGGGCTTTCTCCCTCCAGTGATGGCAGGAGGTAAGGGGGACAGGGCTGCCCCTGGGGGGCCTGTGGGGGAGGGCCTGGCAGCCCAGATGGCTGTGGGGGTAGAGGGAGAAGTCAGTGCCAGGGTCTGGTTGAAGCTTTTCTCCGGTGCAGGGAGAAGGGCCTGGCACTGCTCAAAGAAGAGCCGGCCAGTCCAGGGGGGGATGGCGAGGCCGGGCTGGCCCTGGCCCCAAACGAGTGTGACTTCTGCGTGACAGCCCCCCCACCACTGCCTGTGGCTGTGGTGCAGGCCATCCTGGAAGGGAAAGGGAGCTTCAGCCCCGAGGGGCCCAGGAATGCCCAACAGCCTGAACCAGGG
The DNA here is from genome assembly GCF_009828535.3 of Hylobates moloch. Classification (NCBI taxonomy): domain Eukaryota; kingdom Metazoa; phylum Chordata; class Mammalia; order Primates; family Hylobatidae; genus Hylobates; species Hylobates moloch. The sequence continues at coordinate 102,773,227 of NW_026652281.1, forward strand.
GATCCCAGGGAGATACCTGACAGGTAAGCAGAGCCCCAGCTGGCCCATGAGCCCTGTGATAGAACAACCCTTACCAGCCCACAAAGCTTCCTAGCCATTTGACTCCATGATACTCACCTGATTGCTTGGCCCCAGCATCAGAGTTCTGTGGAAAGCAGAGCCTCCCAGTCAGGGCACTCAGCATCTGCGGAAGGGCTTAGGAACCTACATATCAAATGAGTTCCCTGGGGTGACTGCAAAGTACACAATAGTTTTTTGTTTTTTTTTTTTTTTAGACAGAGTCTTGCTCTGTCACCCAGGCTGGAGTGCAGTGGCGCAGTCTCGGCTCACTGCAAGCTCCACCTCTCGGGTTCACGCCATTCTCCTGCCTCAGCCTCTCCGAGTAGCTGGGACTACAGGCGCCCGCCACCACGCCCGGCTAATTTTTTGTATTTTTAGTAGAGACAGGGTTTCACCGTGGTCTCGATCTCCTGACCTTGTGATCCGCCCACCTCGGCCTCCCGAAGTGCTGGGATTACAAGTGTGAGCCACCGCGCCCAGCCCACAATAGTTTAAGAAGCATCGGTGGCTATGAGGTGGCTCGTGCATGTAATCCCAGCACTTTGGGAGGCTGAGGCGGGCAGATCATTTGAGGTCAGGAGTTCAACACCAGCCTGGCCAACATGGTGAAACCCCCTGCCTCTGCTAAAAATACAAAAATTAGCTGGGCGTGGTGGCATTTGCCTGTAGTCCCAGCTACTCAGGAGGCTGAGGCAGGAGAGTTGCTTGAACTTGGGAGGTGGAGGCTGCAGTTAGCCAAGATAGTGCCATAGTGACGTAGTGGGTGACAGTGAAACTGTCTCAAAAAAAAAAAAAAAGAAAAAAGGAAAGAAAGAAAGAAAGAGAGAAAGAAAGAAAAAAAGAAAGAAAGAAAGAAAGAAAGAAAGAAAGAAAGAAAGAAAGAAAGAAAGAAAGAAAGAAAGAAAAAAGAAGCATTGATATTATTGACATTTGCATAGGGAGGGGAGGAGTCCCAAAGCCCCAGCTCCACTACCCAAACTTCAGGTCCCAGGTAGAAAGCAGAGGCACTTTCTCTGTGCGGTTTATGGCAGGGGTGGGGAGGTTGGGGGTGGAGAGAGGATGGGGGTCCTCTCCTATCATTTTCTAAATGTTGGGGGATTAAAATCTTGATGCATCTGGGTTCCTTGGGAACTTAATGGGGGGTGGACACTGCAGGTCAAAAGCAGTTCTCTCTGCACAGGGGGCCTCTGGGCCTGGAAAGCGGGGACAGGAGCCCAGAGAGTCTGCTGCCTCCGATGCTGCTTCAGCCCCCTCAAGAAAGTGTGGAGCCTGCAGGGCCTCTAGATGTGAGTACTCCTTCTGCTGAAACAGGGGCATGAGACCTGGTGGGGTCTAGCTCTCTGTGGAGCCTGGGGAGGGCACCACTGACCCAGAGCTCTCCTCAGGTGCTGGGCCCCAGTCTCCAAGGGCGAGAATGGACCCTGATGGACTTGGACATGGAGCTGTCCTTGGTAAGAAGTGGGTCGGGGAGGGCAGAGGCCAGGGGTGGCCGAGTCAAGCCTTCTGGTCCATAGCTGTTCTCTGTAAGCCAGAGCCATGTCTCTAGAAGAATTGTCACAGTGATTTCCCAGCTGTCCCCCTCAGCTGCTAGGTCCCCTCCCCAGCTGCTCCCTGCGGTTCTCACGCAGATGCAGCCCTTGGTTCCAGAGCGGGGTGAGCCTGAGCTGGCGGTCAAGGGGTTAAATTCTCCAAGCCCAGGTAATGGTTGTGATGACTCGTACCTGGGAGGACGCTGTGATTGGGCTGAGCTACCTTGATTGCAGATTGAGGGGGCAATCTGCAATTTGCAGGGAAATCCTGAGTTCAGCCTGCACTGCAGAGTATTCCTTGAGCCACCCATGCCCTCGCCATTGGGCGAGAGTGGGGAGGTTAAGAATGGATGTTTCATCCTAACTGAGCAGAAGGCAGACAGGCAGGGCTCTCCTTCCCTGAAGAAAGGAGGGGGAACCTTTCCCCTGGTGAGCGCAGCCCCACTTCTCCTAGGGAAGGACCCCACACTCGGGGCCCCACTCCTGCTGGATGTCCAGGCAGCCTTGGGAGGCCCAGCCCTGGGCCTGCCTGGGGCTTTAACCATTTATAGCACTCCTGAGAGCCGGACCGCCTCCTACTTGGGCCCGGAAGCCAGTCCCTCCCACTGAGACCCCGCGCCTCTGAAGGGGCTTGGAACCAGTCCGCGGCTGCACATCCTTCTTGGCTTCCTGGCGCCCCCTGTCGGGGGTGAGCGAAGCCCCCACTACTGAACGGCCTCTCTCAACTACCCCGACGAGCCCTGCACATAAACTCCATTTTTTTTTTTTTTTTTTTCTGTTTCTGGTCTCTTTTCTCTATCGACCAGGGAGCGCAAGAGTTGTGGGTGGGGGGTGATTTCGCATTTGTAGAAGCGTCCAGCTACTAGATCTTTAATAGAGGAACCCCAGGAGAGTGGAGGTGCTTGGGGATCCGGTGCCTAGCTCCGTTGCTTAGGCCCGGATCCAGGGCTGGCACGGGGCCTCTGCAATCTCTGGGAAGCGGGGGCTTCTGGGTCGCACTCAGCTCTGCAATGCATGCGTTCTGTGATCCTGGTGAGTTGGTATCCTTCTCTGAACTTCCTCTGTGACAGGCAGAGAAGAGGGGTCGATGACAAGATAGATGGAAAGCACCTGGAAATTGGCAGGCCCTGAGTGGGCACTGGACGTGTGGGGCCGCAGGCCGAACTGCCCCCTCCTGGCCTCATCTCCTGGTGCGCCCCGGGTGGGGAGGGAACGCTGACTACGTGCACGTCCCCAGCCAGCGCGCGGCCTCCGCGGTGTGGCTCCTAGTGCCCGGGGAAGAACCCTCACCCTCCCTATTCCCAGCAGCCCTGGCCGCCCCGCCCCCGCCGCAGCTGCTGCACCCACCCCCACCCTGCCCGGCCCTTTCTGCACCGTCATCTCCTGCCCTGCCGAGGCTCGACCCGTGAGTGGGGCCGCCCAAAACGGGCCAGACCGGGAGCCCCACTCCCGGCTGTGGGAGGGAAGGGAAACCGAGATTGGGCAGAATCAGCGCCCCGCCACCGGCTGCGGCGCTCGGGGGTCGGGCAGAGGGGAGGGGGTAGGTCTGTGGGCCCCGCCCTGCCGCAGGACTCTCAAGCTCTGGGACTGGGTGGAGGGAGGTAAGGGGGAATCCGTGCAGTCGCACATGCGCAAAGGCTCTTCACTGTCCCAAGACCCTGGCTTCCTGGCCAAAGAGCCCGCGCAGCGAGGTAGGGTTGGGGGCTAGGACCCAGCTCCATGCCCCGCCACTTGGCTCTCTGGGAAGCATCGGACCTGTCACCCTCGAAGGACTGGCCGCTAAATAACTTCGGTATTGAGAGCTGTGAGAGCCTCAAAGGGAGGGCCCAGACCAGCTGGAGTCTCTACCCCAAGACAGGATAAAGGGCAGGACTTGGGGTCATAAGAGGAGGAGGCTAACATGAAAACAACTTAGGTTGGAGAGAAGTAGGGGCCAATCCAATCTGCACCCTCCCTGTGTCTGTCCCGAGTAGGTGCTGTCCCCCTCTCCCTTCCTTTGCCCACTGATTGGAGGGACACTCTGGAAAGCTCAGTTGAAGAAAGCAGAGAGTCTGCCTGTACACAGTGCAATGATGTCAGTTAATGCAGTAGTGAGGGCTTGTGTTGTTCACGGGGTACACAGAAGAAGGAACCACCAGCCCTTGGGACACTTAGGCATTGGTGTAGACAAGGGAACATGTGAGTCCTAGAGGATGGATAGGTCCACGGAGCGGGGGGGAGGAGAAAAGGATTCCAGTCTTAGCGATCAGCATCAGCAAAGGCTCCGAGGTGCCAGAGGCATAGTGAGTTCTCCGAGCCCTGGCTGGTGGAGGGAAGCTGGGAAGGGCCTGGCTGTCCAGGGTGGTGGGAGGAGGCTAGAGTAGCCAGACCAGATATTTTGGGTTCTCTCTGATGGGCAGTGGGGTGTGGGGGGAGGTAGATAGGTATTTAGGATGGAATTCTGCTAGACAGGAAAATATAGTTCAGTTCCTCATAGTTCAGGCTGGAGCAAGTAAGATTCCAGTTTTACCACTGAATCTCTGAGGCTGTCTCCTCATCTGTAAAATGGGAACAGCAGTCCTAGCCCAGAGAGTTGTAAAAGTCACTGTGCTAGCAGGCCTGGTGGAATGGGAGTAAGAGGGGCTTAGAGGGACTGTTACAGGACATGAGGTGACGATGGTGGGGTGGCAAAGCAGGAGCTGATGAAGACTCACTGAGAAGTGGAGAAGCAAGACTCATCACAGATGGGACATAAAGGGAGATGGAGGGGCAGGGGGGTAGTCCTGGTCTCAGCTGGCCCCGGCGGGGAAGGGCTTCAATGGGAGGAAGCCAGGGTGTGAAGTGATGGGGGAGGTATAGTGTGACACCAGAGGGTACTGAGAGAGACCTGGGAGGCAGGATGGCGTCTAGGACTAAATCCTCTCTCCCAGAGAAGGCCGAGCCTCCTAGAGCCAGAGAAGGAGGCAGAGGAGGGACCGCAAAGGGAAGAAGAGGTGGGAGGATGCCATGTGAACAAAGCCAAGGTGGGGAGGAGGAGAAGTTATTATCGGGGTGGGAGTGGGCTGAGGGCATCGTCCAAGGCCTGATGTCTTTGCCTCCTAATGCCTGGGATCTTGCTAGCTGAGTCAGGCCACTCACAGGAATGGCCATAATCCTTGGTTGACAATAAATGGACAAAGCAGCTGGGTGCGGTGGCTCATGCCTGTAATCCCAACACTTTGGGAGGCCAAGGTGGGCGTATCACGAGGTCAGGAGTTTGGGACCAGCCTAGCCAACATAGTGAAACCCCGTCTCTACTAAAAACACAAAAAATTAGCTGAGCTTGGTGGCGGGCGCCTGTAATCTCAGCTACTCGGGAGGCTGAGGCAGAAGAATCGCTTGAACTCAGGAGGCGGAGGTTGCAGTGAGGGGAGAATGTGCCACTGCACTCCAGCCTGGGCAACAGAGTGAGACTCTGTCCAAAAAAAAAAAAAAAAAAATGGATAAAGCAGATTGACTCTCCCTAATAGCTGCTGTTGGTAGAGATAGTCTCTCAAGAACCAGGCATGGTGGTTCACACCTGTAATCCCAGCACTTTGGGAGGCTGAGATGGGAGGATCGCTGGAGGCCAGCAGTTCGAGACCAGCCTGATCAATATAGCAAGACCAGGCCAGGTGCGGTGGCTCACGCCTGTAACCCCAGCACTTTGAGAGGCCGAGGCAGGCAGATCAGGAGGTCAAGAGTTCAAGACCAGCCTGGCCAACATAGTGAAACCCCGTCTCTACTAAAATAAATAAATAAGTAAATAAATACAAAAGATATATATAGCAAGACCCCACCTCTTAAAAAAAAAAAAAAAAAAAGGCTGGGTACAGTGGCTCACGCCTGTAATCCCAGCACTTTGAGAGGCCAAGGCAGGCGGATCTTTTGAAGTCAGGAGTTCAAGACCAGCCTGGCCAATATGGTGAAACCCTGTCTTTACTAAAAATTCAAAAATCAGCTGGGCATGGTGGTGTGCGCCTGTAATCCCAGCTACTCTGGAGGCTGAGGCACAAGAATCACTTGAGCCTGGGAGGCAGAGGTTGCAGTGAGCCGAGATTGCGCCACTGCACTCCAGCCTGGGCAACAGCGATGCTCCATCTCAAAAAAAAAAAAAAAAAAAAAGTCTCTCAAAATAGGGCGATCCATGGAGGAAAATCAGTCCAAGTTCGGCAAGCATTTGTCGGTAGCCTGTATGAGCTAGGCCCTGGGTACTTCAAGATCAAACAACAAATGTCTGTAGGTCATTCCCAGGTCAGCAGGGAGCCAGGTGGGTCAGCAGGGAGACAGTCATATTGGGAGTTAGGGCTTCAGTAGGGAGACAGGTGGGTCTCAGGCGATGTCAAGAGATCTTGGTCAGAGCTAGGCCTGAAGAAGATTCTGGTATCTCTGCTCAGGAATCAGGGGACCAGGAAGGGCCATGAAACTACATTGGGGTTGCACTATGGTGGTGGCGTTGGTGGGAGGGTGTAGAGGCGGGGCTTGTCCTGGAAAGTTGGATCTCAGGGTCAAGGTAAGGGGAGAGGGGCAGCGAGGCTCTCAGCACTTTGTGCTCTGGGTGCAGAGGGGACTGGAGGGTAGAGTATGGAAGCAGGGAGCTCTGATCCTGGGTTCTGCTGGGCCAAAGCAGGAGGCAGAAGGCTGGACTTAGTAAGTGGTGAGGATGGTGAGAGAAATATTCAGCAGTCAGACTGGAAAGGACTTGTCTGCAAGCTGGGTGTGGAGTATCAGCATCAATCCTAGGTTTTTCTGCCTCGTTAGGTGGGGAAGCAGATTTGAGAGAAAGATCTTAGTTTGGATAAACGGGGTCTGAACTCGCCGGGGCTGGAGCTCATGAGGTCCTGGTTGGAGAGGGCATTCAGAGAGTAGATGCCAGTCCTGGGAAAGGCAGGGGAAGAGAGGAGAGCCACGGCTGACGCTTGGGGACAGAAGGAGGAGCCTGAGGAGGAGACAGGACAGAGCGTCTGGAGAGGCAGGAGGACACCGAGTTCCCAGTGTTGGCCTCCAGGTCCTGTGATTGCGGAGACGACTGGCGGCTGGGATCGAGGTGAACTTAGACCCCAGCCCGGGTGTTCACTGGGGGCACTGAGAGAGAGGTCAGAGCGGCGAGGGCAGCGGGGAGGGCAACCCCCCATTACTTCTCTCCCCTTTCCCCATGCAGCCCCGACAATGGGCAACGCGCAGGAGCGGCCGTCGGAGACTATCGACCGCGAGCGGAAACGCCTGGTCGAGACGCTGCAGGCGGACTCGGGGCTGCTGTTGGACGCGCTGCTGGCGCGGGGCGTGCTCACCGGGCCAGAGTACGAGGCATTGGATGCACTGCCTGATGCCGAGCGCAGGGTGCGCCGCCTACTGCTGCTGGTGCAGGGCAAGGGCGAGGCCGCCTGCCAGGAGCTGCTGCGCTGTGCCCAGCGTACCGCGGGCGCGCCGGACCCCGCCTGGGACTGGCAGCACGTGGGTCCGGGTGAGCGCGCGGGGCGGGGCCTAGAGCAGAGTAGGGACGGGGCTGGGACAGACAAAATGCCCGGGGAGGGCGGGGTTGTCGTCTCCGCTAGAAGTAGGCGAGTGTGAAACCGCACAGGGGTAAATTGAGCCTCAGTCAATCTCACTTCCGCCCCAGGCTACCGGGACCGCAGCTATGACCCTCCATGCCCAGGCCACTGGGCGCCGGAGGCACCCGGCTCGGGGACCACATGCCCCGGGTTGCCCAGAGCTTCAGACCCCGATGAGGCCGGGGGCCCTGAGGGCTCCGAGGCGGTGCAATCCGGGACCCCAGAGGAGCGAGAGCCAGAGCTGGAAGCTGAGGCTTCTGAAGAGGCTGAACCGGAGCCAGAGCCAGAGCTGGAACCCGAGCCTGAAGCAGAACCAGAGCCGGAACTAGAGCCAGAACCGGACCCAGAGCCCGAGCCCGACTTCGAGGAAGGGGACGAGTCCGAAGGTGTGAGGCCGCCCAAACCCTGAGCCGGCTTGGCGGGAGGGCATGGCCTGGGAAGCGGATGCCGGACCCCACCTCTTTGACCACTGTTCCTGAATCTCTAGATTCCTGAAGGCCAGAGCTCTGATCGGCGGTGCCCCGCAATGCTGGATAGGACCTGGGATGCTGCTGGAGCTGAATCGGATGCCACCAAGGCTCGGTCCAGCCCAGTACCGCTGGAAGTGAATAAACTCCAGAGGGTCGGACGGGACCTGGGCTCTCTCCACGATTCTATTTGCCCAGGAACTGAGGGTGGGTACCTCTGAGTCCCAGGGACCTGGGCAGCCCCAAGCCCACCACAAGCATCATCCAGTCGTCAGCCCTAATCTGCCCTTAGGAGTCCAGGCTGCACCCTGGAGATCCCGACCCAGCCCCCTAGTGGGACAAGGACCTGACCCTCGTGCCCGCATACACAACCCATTTCCCCTCATGAGCCACTTGGCAGCTTGTGTAGGTACCAGCTCAACCCCATGCAAGTCCCTGAGCTGAACATGGAGCAAGGGGAGGGTGACTTCTCTCCACATAGGGAGGGCTTAGAGCTCACAGCCTTGGGAAGTGAGATTAGAAGAGGGGAGCAGAAAGGGACCTTGAGTAGACAGAGGCCACACACATCATTGTCATTACTGTTTTAATTGTCTGGCTTCCCTCTGGACTGGGAGCTCAGTGAGGATTCTGACCAGTAACTTACACAAAAGGTGCTCTATCCATATTATAATATATTCGCTTACTAAATGAATAAGGACTTTCCAACTGCGTTTCTGAGTTTTACAGATGGGAAAACTAAGGCCAAAGGATAGGAGTGGGGGTCACACAGCTAAGTCTGAAGGGAAACTGGAAGCAGCAACCACCTCTGCACCTCACCTGGTCCAAGAGGGGTTCAGGACTTGGGCAACCATACTCTAGGGCCTGTCCCTCAGGTGCAATTGCAGCTGCTCCTAGGCTATGCCAACTTCTGCCAGAGACCAGCTGTGAGGGTGTGAGCAAAGACAGAACAGCAGAGGCCAGTGGAGGGAGTGGGGAACAGGGCCAAGGGAGCTCTTGGGCTTGACTCTCAAGGCCTGAATCACTGTGTGTGTGTGTTGTGTGTGTGTGTGTGTGTGTGTGTAATGGGAGTGGGGCTGGGAAAATTGGTGCCTTCCAGGAAGGAGTGTCCTGTCCACCCCCACCCCCTCCCACGGAACCTTCAGGAGCTGCTGCTGGCAGCCACAGGAAGTAGACCATATAAATATGGAATAAATACATGACCAGTGAGAGAGGCAAAATGTTGGAAAGCAGACCCCAGGCCAGCTGGGTCTCTACTACCAGAACCCCAGGCTCAGGCCATCAATCACCCCAGGAGAAGGGATCCCGACCCCCACCAGGACCCAGTGAGAGGTAGACTGCACGAATGCTGAAGGAGCACCAAGGGGCCAGGTGAGGGAAGGGAGAGACTCGAGTACTTGGACAACCAAAGCCATCTCATGCAAGGACAAGTTTCTATTCCCAAATCACCCCCATCCCCATCAATGCTCAGCTCTCTTCCTGCCCCCGTGCCTTCCCTCTGCTCAACAGGGAGCTGGAGGCAGGAGGGTGACTCAGTTTGCCAGACATGCTGCTGCAGGTCCCCAGGCCCCAGGGAGGCTGGCAAGGGACACAAACACTTTGATGTTGCCACTCCTCCTCAAGGAATGCTCCTGCCCTCCCAACACCCCCAAGAAACACCTAGGCCATGGAAGCACAGAGCAAACTGCTTCATGTTCTGGGGGCCTATCTGGAGCTTCTGTCCAGGGCCTCTCTCTGCAGCCCTCAACGGACATCAGTCGGGTAGCAGGCGACCCAGCTCCGCCTCATCCAGCCGGTTGGTGGCCATGATGTGCTCCAGCTGCTGCCGGTAGCGTGCCAAGTCCTGCATGAAGTGGGGCACCCGGGTATTATCCAGCACTCCATGGGGCCGCAGGTGGTCCACATCCTCATAGGACACCTGCAGGAGGAAGCTGGGCATCAGGCATAGGCAGTGGCCCCTGGCTTTCAGGTAGCTGGTCCCAGCCTACTGCTTACAGCTCACAGCCCTTTGCTCCGGGACTCCTTCCTCTCCCCTCCTGATCCACAATTAGCTACAACGTTTTATACCTCTAGACTCAATCCTTCATCTTTGCTCTTTCTCTCAACAGTTTCTTTTTGTCATAGATGCCCTACAACCCCACTTCTCTCTCCAGCCCAGCCTCTCCCGTCACCTCCAAACATGGGCATCCAACTGCCTCCTTAATGCCTTCCCCTAGATAGCCCTCAGGATGGCCTCATGTCCAATAGTCAACTCCTGAGTGCCAGCTTATGCCAGCTCCACCCTCTTCACAGTCACCCAGGTCAGATTCCAGGGAGGGGGCTTGGACTCTCACCCTCCCATCAGGGTAGCCACTGAGTTAAAAGTATTCCCCTCTCTGAAGAGCTCTCCAGCTTGTCCCTTCATCTCCAACCCAGCGGCCACTGTCTGGTTAGGCCAGACCACCATCCCTTCTGCAGGAGTGACAGGCAAAGCCTCCTCCATGCCTCTGCACTCCCTTCCCTAGTCCTCTCTCCAATCCACCTCCCATATGATGTCCAGAAGGAGCCTTCTGAAGCAAATATCAGTGTCACTCTTCTGCTTAAAGCTCCTCTCACTCCCCGTTGCTTCAGATGAAATCACTTTCCTCGGCCTGGCACAAATGCCAGTGCCAGGGAGTTGGTCCCTGGCTATTTCTGCAGCCTCCTTCCCCTGGCCTTCCTGATCACTCCCTTGGCCTGGAATGCTCACCTCCTTTGAGATGCAGTATCTACATACACCTGCAGCCTCCGTTAAGCACCTGATTTTGCTGCCAGAGTCATTTCATCTCCTGTTCTCACTTCCACTCACGCTGCCCCCCACCACCAGAGGCCTGACACCCAGCCCTCGGTCTAGCACCAATCCGAGGCTCAGGGAATTCTACAGCGAGGCAGGGAGCTGGCCGGAACCTCTGAAGGTCTGCAGCCCCTCACCTTGCCCAGTGAAGTCAGCAGCGGGAAATCGATGGTCTGGCGATGTCGCAGAATGCGCACGATGCCGTCCAGGTACACCTGGTCCTTGCTGAAACAACCTGGGAGGGCAGGAAGGCGGTGAGCCCCGCCCCTCCTCGCCCCCACCCCGGATCTAGGCACCTCCCCGGCGCTGGCGCCCACCAGGCAGCGAGGTGTCCGTCTGGCCGCGCTTGGCGCGCACGCAGTACTCCCAGCGCACGTCGGCGTCCTGCACGTAGCGCGCCAGGTCCTGAAAGAGCTGACGGAAGGACATGCGCGCGGCGCGGTGGATGGTGTAGTAGAGCAGCGCAGCGCGCCACAGGAACGGCTGCTTGCGGAACAGCACGCTGTGCAGGCTGGCCAGGCCCTCCTCCGTGGGGTTCGCCGGCCGCAGCCCGTACCGCAGCCGGCCCTCCGCGTTGTGCCACGGCTGGCGCGCGTTGTTCACGCCCCGCAGGTAGTGGGTGCCTGCGGGGAAGGCGAGGGGAGGCGGCGCTGGGCGGGGCGTTCGGGGACCGGCCTGCGAGCCCAGCCCTGGCTCTGTTCCATCTGGCCGGGGCTCTGGCCGCGACACTTCCATCCTCATGCTCCCGAACTCAGGCTCGCACAGAAGCTCTCCCAGCCCCAGGCAGCGTGAAGCTCCTCCTCCTGTGCACTGGCACCCAAGGATCCATAGAGGCTCACATACATGAATCCTCTCCCACCCATCCGCCCCCCACCCTACACCCACGCACCCACACACGTGCACGAACTCTCCCAAACTGACATTGCCCCCAGCCCTCCTGGGCACAAGAATACATATACCACCCTGCCCAACATCCTGGGTGCCCATATCATCTTGAACAGTCACGCTGATGCCCCCGGTAAAAATCACCTCTTGCCCAGAGCAACAGGATTCTCGAGGAAGAGGGACAGACAGATAGGAATAGTGGTTAGTGCCCTGCACCCTCCTGCCCAGCCTGACCAGTCCCCTCCTAAACCAGGCGCCATGTGTCCTCAAGCCAAGTCCATTCCCAGGACCTGGCCTTCCATCCACCCTGGAGGGCCCGTGTGGTGGCTGGCCTGGTGGGACCCTGAGGGTTCTCCCTCTGGCCTATCGGCCTGATCAGCCTTGCCCCCACTGTCGGGAGAAGTCGGAGAGGAAGTGGAGAGAGAAAAATATACCCGAAAGGACCAAGAGATGAGGGTGAGCCCAGAGTGTGGGCAGGCATGTTCTGGCCTACCTCTGTGAGCCAGAGGGTGGAGGTGGCTGCTCAGGAAAGGAAAGCCCCGACCTCAGGAGGGATGGGGAAGAAACAAAAGGGGGAGTTATTGGGGCCTCTCCTTCCCACCCCTCCCAGCTCCCAGGCCCCTTTCATGCCTACCCATCTGCCCGGATACCCACACCCTGACCTATCTCATGCCGCAGCATGCCCTCCAACCAGTACTGGCGGGCTCCGGTCAGGTTGATCGCCAATGTGGGCCGGCTGTTCTCCACCATCATCACTGCCTGGGACAGCAGGTCCTCACTCAGCTGCACCACAACCTGCAGGTGGCAGGGCTCTGAGCCATGGCCACCAGCCTGGGGCCAGGGTGCAGGTGGACCCAATGATGCCACAGGGCAGCGGGGCCAGACAATTGGCCAGGGCACCCACCCTTCATCACCTCTGCTCAGAACCAGCTCCCACCTCACTGGGGCAGGGGCAGGGGCAGGGGTGGGTCAGGTGTGGAGCTGGACCTGGGACCGCCCACAAGATACCCTGATTTGGGGCATGTAGAGGAAGGGCTCTGCAGGCAAGCTCACCTCCCCGACGCAGCCCTCCTTCTGCATGTATTTGCGCACAATCGACCATATCTGGCACTTGGTGAGCAGCTGCCCCCCAGTGGCAGCCTCAAAGTGTTCATAGGTTCCAAACTTCTCCAGAACAGCCTCAATGATGCCAACTGCCTGTACACGGGGCCACAGTGGCTGGTCAGGACAAGCCCTTGGGTGGTCAGGGCCAGGATATGGTGGGAAGGCTGGACTGACCTGATGGATGAACTGTCCAGAGGCCTCGCAGTACTTCTCCAGCACAGCCGTGGGCATGGGCTCCTGGTACTCAAACTGTGGATTGTAGGTGTAATGGGACTGGAAGAACTTGTCTCGCTCACGGTCCATGTTGGTTGGCCGCAGAGCCACCAACATGCAGGGGCTCTTGCTGGCAATATGGCCTGCATCCCTTTGAGTCTTAGCAATGTGAGGCAGGGAGGCTGCAGGCCGCAGGGTGCCCCCACCTGGGTTCCGTCCCCGTCCAAGTGGAGGCCGTCCCAGGGTGCCACGACCCTGCCGGCCAGTACTATTTACAGAGTAGGTGCTCTCACTGCGACGCATGTGGCCACGGTGACCCAGGTGCATCTGTGAGAACGGCTGCTGCTCAGGCTGGGGCTGCAGTGCTGGGGGGACTGCCAGAGCCAGGGGCAAGGCCAGGGACTGAGACCAGGGGTACAGTGGTGGCCCATCTCGGTCTGAGGGCTTCAGCCTATGGCGCAGGGATGGGGGACTGGTAGGCGGGCTGGGGGGTGCCTGATCATACGCCTGAGCCCCCGAGTCCAGCACCATTCTGTCTTGGGGGTCACATCCAGCCGGGTCACTCCAACTCCCCACACTGTCGACCTCTGGGAACAAAGAAGGGCATGTGGAGACCAGCATGAGTGGGTGTGACCAAACGACCAGCAGGCCCTGTACTCCACATTGCCTCTGCTGGGCCCTTGGTAGGGGCCCAGGCTCTGCTACCAGGGGTCTGATTGGCTGCAGCGTCCATTGCCTCCAGCAGACTCACCCAAGTATGCTGGGCCGGGAGAAAGCACGTTTGTTTTCGTTTTTGTTTTTTGAGACAGGGTCTCACTCTGTCGCCCAAGGTGTAGTGCACTGCAATGATCATAGCTCATTGCAGCCTCCAACTCCTGGCCTCAAGTGATCCTCCCGCCTCAACCTCCCAAAGTGCTGGAATTAAATGCATAAGCCACCACACCCAGCTGAAAGCAAGAGTTTTAAACACCCACCTAGATGGTGGTTACTGGAATCCTCTCAGCCTGAGCTCCTGAAGGCAAGGACTGAGCCCCTTACTCGTGATTCTAACCTCTGTGCTCACTCAATCTGGGAGGAGGTACAGTGCAGCTTCAGTTGCCTGGGCAGATTAGGTAGGTGAGAAGGCCTCAGGGACTGCCTTCAGCCTATGGCATCTTCTCAGTGCCACCCCTGCCCACCCACCTGGCTTTACTCACATCCTCCTGCCCATTTGGTCTCAGTCAGTTTCAATGTCTGAGGGCCCCATGCTTATGCCAGTACCCCCCAGAATGCCCTCTCTCCTCTGAGCTATCTGTTGAAATCCAAATTAGAATCTGCTTTTGGGGAGCAGAAGGAAGCTTCAGCAAATCCAAGCCAATCTCTGGCTTGTCCCCTATCTGAGGGATCTTTCCAGTGGTCATCCAAAGCCAGTGTCAGGGCGCTCACCCCGACTCTGTTCCAGGACTCAGTCCAGTCCCATCTCTCCCCAGAAACTGCCTGGAGAGGCTCCAGCTGCCAAGCTCCCTTGCCTGCTCAGTGACTCACTTCCAGCATTTCTCCTCTCTCCTACATCATCAATCTCTTCCTCTCTACTGGAGTCTTTCCATCAGGATAAACACATGCTGTTATTTCTCCATCTTAAAAAACAAAACAAAACCCTCACTAGAACCCACACTCCTCCAGCTACAGCCCCGCTGCATCTCCCTCCATCTGCTCCTATTGCAGCACATACCTCGAGTCATCTATACCCAGTCTCCAGTTCCTTCTTTCCTGTTCTCTGTTAAATTCACTCCAATTAGCCTTTTGTTCCCGGCACTCCATTCAAATTGATCTGATCAAGGTCACCAATGACCAGCAATGACCTTCATATTGATCAGCACCCGATACAGTTAATCACTACATCCTGGAGGCCAGGCAGGGTGGCTCACTCCTGTATCCCAGCACTTCGGGAGGCCGAGGCGGGCAGATCACCTGAGGTCGGGAGTTCGAGACCAGCCTGACCAACATGGAGACACCCCCGTCTCTACTAAAAATACAAAATTAGCTGGGTGTGGTGGCACATGCCTGTAATCCCAGCTACTCGGGAGGCTGAGGTAGGAGAATCACTTGAACCTGGGAGGCGGAGTTTGCGGTGAGCCAAGATTGTGCCATTGCACTCCAGCCTGGGCAACAACAGCGAAACTCCGTCTCAAAAAAAAAAAAAAAAAATCACTGCATCCTGGAAACATGCTGTCCACTTGGTTTTCCAAACACAGTCGAACTTAGTTCTCCTCCTACCTTGCTGGTCATCCCTATCTCCCTGACCTCTTAACACTGTAATGCTCCAGGACTTGCCTATGGAAACTTCTCCATTTATGTTCACTCCCTAGATGTTCTCATCCACTCTTGTGGTTTTAAATACATTAGCTCAGACTTCTTCCATAAACTTTAGACCAGTGTTGCCAATTTCAGTGCAATCTGAGATAGTGTCTATTTGCCCAGGCTGGTCTTGAATTCCTGGCCTCAAGCGATCTTCCCACCTCAGCCTTCCAAGTAGCTGGAACCACAGGCACATGCCATCATGTCCAGCTTCACTGCAGTGTCATCACTTGAATGTTTAACAGGCATATCAAACAGAATATGTCCTCTGTCTGAGACGTTCCTCCCCCTATATAATGGTATGGGTCACTCTCTCACTTTCCTCAAATCTCTGCATCAATACCATGTTATTAGAAAAGCCTAACACACCCTCTATAAAATAGTAAATCTCCTCTCCCCTCTCCACTATCTCCCCTTCCTCAAATTATTGTTCTCTGTAGCAGTCATCACCATCTGGAGTGTACTTCAGTACACTTTATATTTATATGATAGGTATATTTGATAGTTATCTGTTTTATCTTTTCCAACATTCACAGCTGGGTCCCCAGAACCCAGAACAGTGCCTGGCCCACAGCAATTGCTCAATAAATAAATGAATCCAAGAGCCCTTCTTTCAGAACTAGAATTATTCCTTCCCTGCACTTTGCTTCCCTATCTAGACTTCATCTTCCCCCTCTCCACTCCTCTCTACCCTGCCTAATGACCAGCTGCTTGAAAAGACTTCAGGTCCCAGGCTTCACTCCCTTTAACTAACTGTACACTTTTTTGGACTCCTCGCCCCTTTACAGGTTTCTACCTGGCCCAGTCCCCTCCATCTCCCCTTCTTTCATTCGACATACCTCCTCGAAATTACCAGAATACGCCTGTTTTTTTCACGTCTCGGGTCCTTCCGCCAAGAATGCCTTTGCAATATATTCCTGGAGCAAACTTAATCATTCTTCAAGGCTCAGTTTAGGCCTCACTTCCTCCAGGAAGCCTTCCCCGCGTGTAGTGTCCCACTGCTTCGGCGACTTCTTTACTCAGAGCTGTCACTGTCGGAGCCTAGGTCCGTGTCCTCCCACCACCCCCTGAACTCCCCGAAGGCAGGAACGGGGTCTGATTCACCCCCGTGTACCAAGCACCCAGCACTGGGTGCATAATGAATGAAGGATGGATGGGGGAGGAGCCCCCCACTATTAAGGCGGGGTCTGGTGACAAATGAGAGGGTGTGGCCTGTGCCGATGAGAAGCCCCGGAGAGGACAAGGTGAAGAGCCAATGGGGAAGCAGAAACTGAGGAGGAGCGTGACCTGCAGCCAATAACTGGTGGGGGATAAGGTGAAGGGCGTGCCCAATGGAGGGTGGGGCCAGGAGACAATGGAGTGGAGGGTTCTCCGGGAGGTCAGGAAAGGTCGCCTCGCGCGCCTCCTCCCGGCCTTTGGGGGGTCCGTCCGCGTGCCGTGCCCCCACCTGTTCGCTCCTCTGCTCGCCGCCCACCGCTCCCGCTCTGCTACACCGGCCACCGAACGCCCAGCCGGCGGGAGCCGACGCCGATGGCGTACGTCCTCGGGCGCGCGCACGCTCTTACGAAAGCTGGGGGCTTCGTGTCAGTCTCCCCGGCTGCGCGCCCCCGAGGCCACTGGGAGCGAAGCCAGGCAGGGTTGAGGGGCGGTGTTCGTGGTCCTGGGCCCGCCCCCTTCCCAAGGCCCCAGCGAGTTACTCTGCTTCAGGGGCTCCCAGGCGGCCAGGGCGGCCTAGAGTCTTGCTCACAGCCTGGGCGCGTAGACGTGGGGGCGTAGCCCGCGGCCTCGGGAACGCAGTCCGCACAGAGGGCAGATGCCTGCATGGGCGGGGCGCAGCCCGTGTACCAGGACTGGAGCCAGGATACTTTAAGCGTGTCACTCTGCAAGAATTCCCTCAACCCTCGTGGGCACTTTTATTCCATCCCATCTTCCCCAACACACACAGACTCAGGCGTCCGGGAGCCGTGGTTTATTCTGCGAGCAGCAGGGCTCGGGCGCAGGACCCCGAAGGCAGGCAGGAGGCCGCCGCGGGCGCGGGCGCGGGCACGAGGCTGAAGAGGACGCGGCTGCTTGCGCGGGGCGAGGGCGGCAGCGCAGCCTGCAGGGAGCTGAGCGCGGCCAGGTGCTGCTCCCGGGACAAGTCCCCGCGCAGGCCCAAGAGGGCGGAGACGTGGTCCTCGCTGCAGGGGCACCAAGGAGGCGTGTCAGCCCCGTCCTTCCCGCCCTCCGGCTTCTCCTCCCTTCTGGCCCCCAGTCCGCACCTCACGTCGGGAAATTGTTGCCGCAGGCCAGCCACCTCCAGGCCCAGCAGCGCGGGGTCGCGGAGGTTTAGCAGCTCCCTCAGGGCGAGCAGCACCGGCGCGCAGTGCGCGTTCTCCTCCAGGCCCTGAGCACGTCGGGGTAGGGTCTCGCGGCAGCCCTCGTCTCCCACCCAACCACTGAGACACGCCCGTCTGCCCACCCAAGAAGCTCTCACCAAACTGAGGAAAAGCTGCTGAAGCTGGGCAGCATCGTGCCGCAGGCGCGCGGCCGCCTGTGTCCTCTCGTCGGCTCCGCGGCACACCAGGCGGCCTTGCATCAGCGCGCTCAGGTACTGGAGCACCACGGCGCGCTCGGCCTCAGCCAGCAGCAGCTGCTGGGAGGCACTCAGGCGGGTGCAGGTCGCCTCTCACCCGCGCCGCCCCTTCCCCAGCCTTTTCCCCCAACGCACCTGAACTGTGGGGTTCCGCACGCGCCAGAAGTCCCGGCAGAAGCGCCCTGTCCGTTCACACACACTTTCCAGCAGCTCAGGGCTCGACAGCCATTGGCGCGAGGGCAGATCCGCGAACAGGGGCTGGGGAAATGATCCAGACCTGGCATTGCCTTGGAGACCCCCATACGTAGCTGTACCGCCACCTCTCCATCTGCTCCCATCCTGACCTGAAGGAGGCCTCACCTGGAGCTCCGCCTGCAGCGCCTCGAACACCAGGCGGTAGATCCTCCTCTGCAACTCGTCCAGCGCAGCTTCCACTGGAGCCAAGGCCCCTGAAGCCGCCCCGTCCAGCTGTAGGACAGACCCTGAGGAGCTGGACCGAGCAAAACTGCGGCTTCAGGACCAAGGCCAAGGCCCACATGGCCCTCGGTGGCCCAGCCCCTCCGGCGCCACCTTGTGGGGCAAGTGTTTGACGGGAGGGAGCGAGAACAGCGGCTCCCTGCACTTCTGGTCCCAGGCATGGACCAGGGCTGGGAGGCGGGCGCTCGGCGAGCCACAAAGGACACAGCCCAGCGGGACCTGCCTCAAATTCGCGGTGCGACCTTGAGCAAAACATTCTTTCGGTTTCTGTTTCCTCATTCGTAAAGGAAGGGAACTATCCCAGTGAGGAGGGAGTAAAAAATCATCACTTGTTTTCCTTGCCCCCACCAAAAAGAACATACCACCCAAGAGGAAGGGAGTGTGTGTGTGTGTGTGTGTGTGTGTGTGTGTGTGTGTGTGTGTGTTTACACAGAACTGTAACCCCAGACATTACTGGCACAGAGTAGGGCCTTGAAATATTTGCTGGACGAATGAACAATTGACACCATGAGCCAGGCACTGTGGTGGGCACTTTACATCTTATCTCATGTGATTCTCAGAACATTCCATTAGTACCCACATAATACTAATGAGAAAAGTCAGATTCAGAGAGATTAGGTAACTCATCCAAGGTCACACAACTAGTAATTAGCAGAACTAGAATTGGAACCCCAGGGCGATGTGAGTCCAAAGTCTCTAGTGTCCCAGTGTGGGCTGAGCCCATACATAATAGGTACTCAATAGGGGGTTAGTGAAGGCGGGGTTCCCTGGGGGCCTTCTGGTACCTGAGTGCTGACTTGTGGTTGAGGGCAGCCAGTAGGTAGGGCACGTAATGAGGGGCCATTGATTTCCCCCTTAAGTGGTCTCGGGAGAATCGGATCAGAGCATCACTGAAGCTGCAATGGGCAGAGGTGGCTCCTGGACTTGCTGCTATGCTGGAACCCCCACAGCCCCAGTCCCTGGTACTCCTGTCCCACCTCCAAGATACCCAAGTCCTTGTTTGAAAGAGCCCTTTCCCTGTGACATGTCTTATTCACTCAGCGCCCCTTTGGGCTGCCTGGGGAGCAGGGATAGGGATCAGGAATGGGTCAGTGCCTCAGCAGACCTCCTCAAGAATATGCCCAGTTCTGACAGTGCCATGCTGTGCACTCGCTGTTGCAGTGACTCACTGACCAGGCTGGCCACACGAATGTTCTCTTCCAGGATCTGCAGGCAGAAATGAGCAGCCATCGGCAAAGCCTCCCTCCTTCCTCTCCTCCCCACTGCCCCATGGAGGCTGCCTGCCTGTCTGGCCACTTCCCACCTACCTGCAGCACGATGGCTGGCATTGGTGAGTAATAGGAGCCAGACGGGTCTGTGTTGGGCCCCTGCTCCCGGCCCCACTCAGCTACCTCCCCATCCAGCACATTCTGCAGCCACTGAGACATACTTGCCTGGGGGGAGGGGCCAGGGGCAAAGGAATATAGCAAGGATCTGACCCTGCAGGAGATGGGTAGACGTTCCACTCTGCAGATAAGGCCCACAGCAGATAAGTAGGACTTCTCTGGACCTGTGCCCCAACTACTCACCTGGATGTTGGCCACAAATGTTGCCTCCAGCTGCTCAATGTTCTCCAAGGTCAGAAGGGGCTCCAGCTGGGACACATCAGCCTCAGGCCCCAACTCCAGGCTCCCCATCATTTCCTGCCTGGAGATGGGTGGCCTGGTGTCACACCAAGCCACCAGGCCCCCAGCCTCTGATCCCCCATGGCCCGCTGCCCCAAAGGCACTGACCCCAGGTACACATGCAGTGCCCAGTGCAGCAAGGCGAAGGCATCCGCAGCTTCTAGCTCAGGCCCTGCAAGGAGGTTCTGCAGGCTGCGGCGCAAACCACTATGCAGCGTGTGGGCCCATAGCTGGACCACGTTGTACTGTGGCGGGCAGCAAGGCGCTACTAGTGCCTCAGCTGTGACCAACTCGACTGGCAGGGCCACTCGCAGAGCCTCCAGCCACCCTGGTAGGGCCCCTGGTGCAGGCAGCAGAGGTGACCCAAAGTGGGCCCGCTCCAGGCCCTCCTGTAGTGCCCTCAGACAGCGCTGACGCCAGTCCCGGGGGACCTGGCCCAGGGTGGTTTTTCGTCCAGTCTCCACCTCTGCCACACGCACAGCAGCCACCAGCAGGGCTGGGTCCTCTCGTGCCAGCTTCCCTGCGGTCCCTGCAGCTGCTTCCACAGCCTGGCCCAGTGCCTCGAACAGAAGGTCCAGCCCCTGGAAGACTGGCAACTCCAGGCCCCCCAGGGGTGCCCACGTATCCTCTCGCAGCTGCTCCAGCTCTCGAAGGCTCACATATGCCTCCAAGAATTGTTGGCCATCAATCAGAGTCTGTGTGTGGGCCACTGCAGCCGGCACTAACGAGAGTGAAAAGGAGACAGCCCTGGGTCTCAGCCTTCCCACCGCCTCAATGTGCACAGCAGGGGATACTGAGGCCCAGGGCTGGGATGATGTATAAAATATTTAACAACCAGTAGAGTAAGCTGAGCACAGTGGCTCATGCCTGTAATCCCAGCACTTTGGGAGGCCAAGGTGGGTGAATCACTTGAAGTCAGGAGTTTGAGACCAGGCTGGCCAACATGGTGAAAGCCCATCTCTACTAAAAATATGAAAATTAGCCAGGCATGGTGGCACATGCCTGTAATCCCAGCTACTCGGGAGGCTGAGGCAGGAGGATTGCTTGAACCTGTGATGTGGAGGTTGCAGTGAGCCGAGATCACACCACTGCACTCCAGCCTGGCGACAGAGTGAGACTCTGTCTCAAAAACAAAACAAAAAACGATAAATAAATAAATAAATAAATAAAATAACCAGTAGAGTACTGGCCAATCTAAGAAGATCTTGGCAATGTCCTAGAGACCTGGTGAGCCAGAGGTCAACCCATGAGCTCATGGAATATGAGGAAGCTGAGGATCCTGGAGGGAAGGCAGAGGAAATCGAGGGGTCCTGCCAGTACTCGCTCAGCCACTCTGTTAGGGAAGAGTTTCAGTATACTGATAACCAGGTGGCCAGGGTCACGTGACTGGGTGTCCCTCCTGACTCAAGCATCCCACATGTGGGAATCCCAGGATGAGCTGATTTGCACCCTGCCTCATAGGCCATGGGAAGCCCAGGGTACTGTCTGGGAGGTCCCTGGTGTGCTCCTCTATGCAGTTCCCCATCTAGTGCCCCAGCCCCTTGATTAGGGATGGGTGTTTGTGGGCTGACTATTGGAGGCTGAGGCCCAGGGTCCCCTGCACGCTCACCTGCCCGCAGCCGAGGCAGCAAGTGAGACAGGGCCTGCAGTTGCTTGTGCTGGGCAACCCGCTCCCGCAGGGGCTCTAGAGTCTGTAAGGCCTGGGACATGCCCTGGAGCAACCCACGGGCCTGGCTCAGGGCCTCCCGGGTTCCCTGCACCACCTCAATGGCCCGGGCCAGCTGCCACACACCAGTCTGCACGCCTTCCAGGTATGACTGCACCACTGACTGTGGAAAGATGGAGCCAGTGAGGCTGGGCCAGCCCTGCAGCACAGTCCCAGCACCCGCACCCCCTGCCCCATGCCCACCTTGAGGCGTGCTTCCAGGGAGCGGGTACGCTGCACCTCGCGGCTGCGGTACTGGCCTAGCCTGGCCAGCTGCTCCGGCCGGTAGAAGATGCCTGAGGCCCACTTGAGCGCTGCACCCCGGGCCAGCTGCTCTGCCCGCTCCTGCTCCGGCCACTCAGGCCCTGGGCAGGAATAACCTGGGCAGCCATGTAGTCAGGGAGGGAGGGCCCAACGCCCCCAGTCCCAGCTTTCTTATTTATTTATTTATTTATTTACTGAGATGGAGTCTCGCTCTGTTGCCCAGGCTGGAGTGCAGTGGTGCAATTTCGGGTCCCTGTAACCTCCGCCTCCCGGGTTCAAGCAATTCTCCTGCCTCAGCCTCCCGAGGAGCTGGGATTACAGGCGTGTGCCATCACGCCCAGCTAGTTTTTGTATTTTTAGTAGAGATGGGGTTTCACTATGTTGGCCAGGTTGGTTTGGAGCTCCTGACCTCAGGTCATCTGCCCATCTCGACCTCCCAAAGTGTTGGAATTACAGGCATGAGCCACTGAGCCCAACCAGTCCCATCTTTGCTGCCATCATTCCTCCCCCAGTCCACCCAAAAGGTTCATACCAGGGGACAACGCCAGCTGCATCTCATCCTTGGCTGCTGAGTCCATTGCAGGCCTGGAGGAGCCAGAGCTGAGGTGGGCCCGGGGCAAGCAGGCAGAGTAGATGCCCTGTGAGCTGCTGCCTCTGTCTAAGCCCGTCTGAGAGGAGGAAGGAGGTTCTTCCCGGCCCCCTCAGGAAGTGAGAGGGAGGGGGTGTGATGCGGAGGGCACCGGGGAGGCTTTGCCTGCTACGTTTCCCAGTTGTGCCCCTGCAGATGTCAAGCGAGACAGGGTGGGCACAGGTCTCCACTGGACCCTGGTCCTGCTCTGAGCTGCACAGGACAGTTTGGTACAGAACTTACCAGATTTGATCAGGCATCCAGTTCTCCCTCCACAAATGACCTTGGCCTTGAGAACAGCCTTCTCCCCAGTGCAGCTGGGCACGCCTGCCACTTGCTCACAGGGCCTGGGCGACTCCAGCTGACTCCAGCGTGTAGCTGAATTCCGCTCCCCAAGGAAGTCTCTCTCCCACTCCCCAGCCCAGAAGCCCCTTCGTCCCACCAAGGCTCCTCCCTCCCCAAGGCCATCGACAGAAAGGAAGGAAGCTGAGTTGCTGGCATTTTATTCCCAACAGGAAAGAGTGTCTGCACGGAGGGTGGGGACGGCTGGGCGACACTTCCCTGAGGGGCGGGAGGGGGTGGTGGGGTGTATGTGTACTCAACCAGTCTTGACCAGCCTACCCAGAACCTCTTAGTGCTCAGGAGAGGAGACAGGGATTTGCTAGACTTGGCCTCAACCTGGGGTGGTGGGCAGAGTGTGCAGATATGGATGAAGACAACATCAACAGCACAGGATGAAAACTGTATTGGCCGGCCTCTGAGGAGGATGTGTACCTCTGCAGAGGAGTGAGAGGTGGCAGGCTGTTGTGAAGAGGGGTGTGGTGGGGGGGTGGCAGGAGAGGGTCATGAAAGCTGTGTTTATCTTTTTTTAGACAGGGTCTCGATCTGTCACCAAGGCTGGAGTACAGTGGCACCATCATAGCTCACTGCAGCCTTCTGGGCTCAGGCGATCTGCCTGCCTCAGCCTCCCAAAGTGTTGGGATTACAAGCGTGAGTCACCGCAAATGGGCAGCTGTGTTTATCTTGAGAGTTATAGGGAGCCAGGGAAGGGACTATAAGGTGATAATAATTTAGTGGATGTTCAGTCCACCACCCAAATCCACCCTTCAGGACAGAAGCGCTCATTCTCCAGCTGCCAGGAGTGTAGGCTACTGAGATCACACCTCTGAGTCTCTCAGGCAATATTGGGGTGCAAAAGCATGGTACCATCGTGTGAACATGAACCCTTCAGAAGTGCTACCCCAATTTCAGAGATCCTAGTGGGATAGGCTGAGGCCTATAATATAATTACATCTGCCCAGTTCTGCTTGTCTTACTCCCTTAAAGGTGTGGATCCTGATCAGGTGCAATGGCTCACACCTGTCATCCCAGCATTGTGGGAGGCTGAGGTGGGAGGATCGCTTGAGCCCACGAGTTTGAGACTAGCCTGGGCAATATAGTGAGACCCTCATCTCTAAAAAACTAAAAATAAATGAGCCGGGCATGGTGGTGCATGCCTGTGGTCCCAGCTACTTGGGAGGCTGAGGTGGGAGAATCGCTTGGGCCCAGGAAGCTGAGACGGCATTGATCTTGCCACTGCACTCCGGCCTGGGCAACAGAGTGAGACCCTGTCTCAAAAAAAAAGTGTGGATCCCCCACAAACTTGCTGCAAAACCCTGTCTCGAGTCCCATGTCCCAGAGAACCTGACCTAAAAGAAACAATAATAAATAGTAACAATGTTAAAAGTAACAAAATGACCCTATCAAACATTCCTACATGCCAGGAATGACTCTGAGTGCTTTACTGATATTTACACATAGGTACACGTTTGCATTGGCTGAAGTGTTCATAACCCCATAGTCTCTGAGCACTGTAGTGTGAGGACAAGATGAGCGAAAGATGAGGCTAGGACCATGGATGGAACGAGGTGGACAAGGTAGATATAGTTAGTGCTTGCTCTTTGGCAGGAAGTGAGGGATAGGAATAGATGGAGTGACCCCAAGACAGTAGGGCAGCCTTTAGGAACAGGTTTGATGTGGCAGTAAAATGAGTTTGAAATATATAAAAGAATAAATAAAGAGAAAAAAATTGAAAAGGAACGGGTTTGAGGGAACAGATTGGATTAGTCAGGTAGTGTGGTCTCCTCTCCCAAGATGGGGATTGGGCAGAGTTAGTGATGTTCGGGCAGATTGGCAACGAAAGTTCCGATGGCGTCCCTTTCTCTACTGCCAGGGCGGCCCACTAACGCCCTTCTCATTCCTCCCCAACTTCATCCCAACTCCCGGTCTACCCAGGTAGTTTTCGTCTTATTCGGAGGCTGGACATTTGCTACTGGTCCCTGAAGTTTTGCGGCTGCACCCACAGACAGCAACAGCGCCACGTTCCCTGGAAGACGCACGGGGCGGAAGCGGAAGCAGTAAGCTGGCTCCGGCTGCCGGGAGGCCAGGAACGGAAGCGGAAGTGGCGGCGGCGCCGGCCTGGCCTGGCCTGGCTGAGGGGAGGCGGCGGGCGGGCGTGATGGCGGAGGCCGGGCCACAGGCGCCGCCGCCCCCGGGCACTCCAAGCCGGCACGAAAAGAGCCTGGGACTACTCACCACCAAGTTCGTGTCGCTTCTGCAGGAGGCCAAGGACGGCGTGCTTGACCTCAAGCTGGTGCGGCCCGGGCTAAGGGGCGACAAGGGAGGGTGGTGGACCAGGCCTGGGCCAGTAGCGGGAACCCCGGGGGCGGCCCAGCTGGGTCCTCCGAGAGCCGGCCGCCATCGTGTGCTTTCTCACAGGAGAGAAGCCGGGGGATGTTTCATTCATTCGGCCGAGGCCATTGAGCTACAGCTATGGGCCAGGCTCGGGGCTGCAGGTGTTCGTCCTCGTGGCCCTTCCTGGCTGGCGAGGAGAAGAGCTGCCTATGGGACAGAGCTGCGGTCCTGAGCTGCAGTAGCGCCTGGGAGGCACTACAGGGTTGGAATCCAGGTTACTCCCTTCCCAGACCACGTCTCAGGGTGGCTGGGGGTACGCCCGAGAGCGGGGCTGAGCATTCTCCACTCTCTCTGCCAGGCAGCTGACACCCTAGCTGTACGCCAGAAGCGGCGGATTTACGACATTACCAATGTTTTGGAAGGTATCGGGCTAATCGAGAAAAAGTCCAAGAACAGCATCCAGTGGAAGTGAGTGGGGATAGTGGGAGGGTAGTAGAGTGTCCCATCCAGAAGTGTCGGGCGTGGGGTGGAGGGTGCCGAAGAAGGCAGGGGCCATGGAACCCAGAGTTCTCAGCAGTCCCTCTCAGCCCCACTCCCTGGGCTCAGGGGTGTGGGGCCTGGCTGCAATACCCGGGAGATTGCCGACAAGCTGATTGAGCTCAAGGCAGAGATCGAGGAGCTGCAGCAGCGGGAGCAAGAACTAGACCAGCACAAGGTGTGGGTGCAGCAGAGCATCCGGAACGTCACAGAGGACGTGCAAAACAGCTGATATCCTCCTGGCGGTCCCTGCTGGGGGGAGTGGGCAAGGGGCCCTCTGGTTCAACTTGCCCTGGGCCCTGTTCCTCTTGGGAGCTTGTCTTGTAGCCCCTGGCCATGGCCCAGCCTCAGACTCCCTCCTCAGAGCCCCTCCCCTTCCACTCTTAGCCTGTGATCCCTCCCCCGGTGGACCTGAGTCCCTAGAACTTTCTCTGAGGGCCTGTGTGTCAGACCTTGGCTAAAGAATTGGGTCTTTTCTGTAGTCTGCCATCTGTCACCATAGGGCATCAGCCATTCTCCTTAACCCTCACACTTTGGCCTACGTCACTCATGAGGACATCTGCAGATGCTTTGCTGGTGAGCAGAGCCTGGGTAGGGGTGAGGGGTGGGCTGGGCTCAGCCAAAGCGCTGAGCACTGGGCTCAGTGTCTCAGGAGAGTTCTGTCTCTTAAGAGGGTTTCTGGGGCCTGTTCAGAGAGGAACCAGGCAGGGTAAGTCTTCTGTCTGAGTGTCACTGGGACCCTGTGGAGGTCTGCTATACCAAAAGGGTACAGGAATTCTGGAATGGGTCTCTGCGTCTGTTTCCATCTGTACTATTTCCTGAATTTGGCTTCTTGGGTATGATAGAGTCACAAGAGGGAGAGAGGATATGTGTGTATTTGCTTGTGTGCAGGCTCTTACATGCAGGGCATGGGGGTGCCCACTTCCAACTTGTTAGTTTAGTTGCATTGTGAATACAGGATATGTTCCTTTTTTTTTTTTTTTAAAGAGACGGGGTCTTGCTATGTTGCCCAGGCTGGTCTTGAACTCCTGAGCTCAAGCTGTCTTCCCGCCTCAACCCCCTAAAGTGCTGGGATTATAGGTGTGAGCCACTGTGCCCCGCCGATGTGTTTCTTCTCCATCTTGTATCCCCCCGACTGGTCATGGGAAAGGGATGTTGGCCTTGGCTAGAACACCTTCACCTAGGGATCAGCCATCGGTAGAGGAATGAGGCCAGTGATCTTTCACTCCACATACTTGAACCCAGATTTCCTGGTTACTGACCCTGGCCTCTCAGGAAGAGAAGAGGTTTAGCTCTGCCCGGCCACTGTGGGGGATGGGTGAGGCCCACTGTCTAGTTCCTCAGGGACCATGATCTCCTGCCTTGCTCCAAAAGGCAGGCACCTCTGTTCCCAGCTCAGATTGAGCCCATGGGCTCTGACCCATTCTCCCATGTCATTCTAGGAGATACCCTCTTGGCCATCCGGGCCCCATCAGGCACCAGCCTGGAGGTGCCCATCCCAGAGGTGGGTGCTTAGCCGAGGCAGGCGGGGTCAGCTGAGGGCGGGTGCTGGCTGTGGAGCCTGATAAGTCCTGGGTGGGGCAAGTAGGGGGAGGCCTGGAGTTTGGGGTTATAATCTAGGAGGATGGGCATCCTGGGTGGGAGAAGACACTGTGGTCCTGACCCAGAGTCGGGCAGGAGCCAAGCCTGCTTCCAATTCTACCCATCTCCCATCCCTTACCACCCATCTCTAGGGTCTCAATGGGCAGAAGAAGTACCAGATTCACCTGAAGAGTGTGAGTGGTCCCATTGAGGTTCTGCTGGTGAACAAGGAGGCATGGAGCTCACCCCCTGTGGCTGTGCCTGTGCCACCACCTGAAGATCTGCTCCAGAGCCCACCCGCTGTTTCTACACCTTCACCTCTGCCCAAGCCTGCCCTAGCCCAGTCCCAGGAAGCCCCACGTCCAAATAGTCCTCAGCTCACTCCCACTGCTGTCCCTGGCAGTGCAGAAGTCCAGGGAATGGCTGGCCCAGCAGCTGAGATCACAGGTGAGGCACCATGGGAGCTTGTGACAGAGGCCCAAGAGGCAGTATCTCTGTGTTGTGGAACACCACGCTCAGAGTTGGAAGAGACTCTTCAGGTTGGGGATTGTCCTTTTCCTGACCACCTAGCCTTCCCTTGCTATGGTAATGAATGAGCCTTTTTTGTTTTTGTTTTTGTTTTTTGAGACGGAGTCTCACTGTGTCCCCCAGGCTGGAGTGTACAATGGTGCAGTCTTGGCTCGCTGCAACCTCCACCTCCCAAGCTCAAGAAATTTTCCTGCCTTAGCCTCCCGAGTAACTGGGATTACAGGCGCCCACCATGCGCAGCTAATTCTTGTACTTCTAGTAGAGACAGGGTTTCACCATGTTGGCCAGGCTGGTTTCGAACTCCTGACCTCAAATGATCCGCCTTCCTCGGCCTCCCGTGGTGCTGGGATTACAGGCTTGAATCACTATGCCTGCCTGAATGGGCCCTTTTTAACAGGGAACCTCTGACTGTGGGAAGAGCCATTGCTGGTGGCAGTTTTCTCCCCCAGATCCACATCCACTGGTGTCTCAATTGCCCTGGTAGCCCGTCTTGAAGTATGGCCACAGCAGACATGTTGACCACGAGTCTCCTGTAGGTCTTGTGTCCCTGTCTACTGTAGTGACTAATTTCAGGTTACTACCTCTGGGATGACTGGCAGTGCCTAATTCTCCTTGGGTCTGGGAACCAGGCTTGTGGTCCTCCTGTGTCTGGGTTCCAGCACAGCCAGTTTCAACGACCTCTTCCTGACCTTGTGTGACTGGGTTCGGGGGCTATCATTGTAGTGAGTGGCGGCCCTGGAACTGATAGCAAGGACAGTGGTGAGCTCAGTTCACTCCCACTGGGCCCAACAGCACTGGACACCCGGCCACTGCAGTCTTCTGCCCTGCTGGACAGCAGCAGCAGCAGCAGCAGCAGCAGCAGCAGCAGCAACAGCAGCAGTTCATCCGGACCCAACCCTTCTACCTCCTTTGAGCCCATCAAGGCAGACCCCACAGGTGGTGAGTACCTGCCCCCTAGGGGCAGAGAGAGAGAGTCTAGCCTCAGTCCAGTCCTAGGTCAGAAACAGAATTGGGGATGGAACCCAGCTGTCCTGTCAACCCTGCTGGACACAAGAGCTCTCTGCCAGCACCTCTGGGTCAGTGCTGGTGCCCCCTCTAGCACCCCATTCTAGGTTAACACAGAACTCCCTGCCCTCTCTCAAGCCCTTTCCTGCCACCCCTTGGAGCACCGCCTCACTAATTGACACTTCTCTGTATCAGTCTCTCTCATCTTCTCTGTCTCCTTTCTGTCTGGACTCCCTGAAAAAGTAATCTCCATTAGTCTCCTAGTCACCTTTCAGGTTGCAGCAGTCACCCCCCAGCCCCAGTGTTATAGCAGTGTTACTCTTGAGAAGCTGCCGAAGGCCTGCCAAGCCCAGCAGTCTCCAGCGTGTTTTGCTGGTGCTCTCTTGGTCCATGTCAATATTCTTTCCTCCTTTGGCATCATGATGCCAGCTCTTGGCTCTCCTATCTCACTGGCTTCTTGAATTCTTCCCTGGCGTGTCCTTAAACATTGCTGTTTTTGAGAGCTGTGTCCCATTCCACTCCTGGAGAGGGCTGCAGCTGTGGGTGAACGAATCCCCAGCCTCCGCCTGGCCTAGATCTTTTCCCGATCTGCACACTTCGGTGTGTCCACCTGCCGTCCTGTGTACATCCAATGGACACTTTATTCCTGCGTGCCCTCGACTGAACTTAGTTTCCTCCCGAAGCTTGCTTTCCACCTCTGCGCACCCAGCTGTCAGCCCTAGTTATCCAGGCCTGACCCTTGGCTCTCTCTCTAGTTCCAGTTCCTTATCCCTCCTCCTTCTGCTGCCCACCCCATGCCAGCTAAGCAAGGTCTATCTCAGATGTCCCCTCCTATCCTCTGGTATCCTCAGCACTCAGGATGACCCCTGGCCACCTCTGTCCTGGATTCTTCAGCATCTTTCTCTTTACCCTGACTGACAGACTAATCTTTCTGAAATGCAGGCCTGACAGAAAAATGTGGCATTTCTCTGTTTGCAAAAGTACCTTTAATGGCTCCCTGAGGGCCACCAGATAAGATCTGAACTCCTGAGCCTGGCATGTGAAGTGAAATCCCTCATAGTCCTCTCTGGTTGCATTTTCTTCTGCTTCCCCTGTGTCCTCCTGGCCAGAGGTTTGTAGTGGAGTCATCACCCTCTAGCGCCACCACCTCTTCCTGGTGACCTGACCCAGGGTCTGGTCTCTGAGTCTTGCACAGAGCAGGTGCTCAGCAAGGGTGGGACTGATGGGGTACGTTCTATCAGACAGGGGGTGCATGCTGAGCCCAGAAAGAGGCTTCTGTGGCCTTTCCAAGTTAGAAAAGCTGTACCAATCACTGCAGTGGGCCTTTGGTATCCTGGGTTCAGCACTGAGGAATTCAGGTTTAGCAAGTGAGGCCAACAGACAGTGCCAGCTTGGCCTAGGCAGGGCCTACATCTCCTTAGCTGTGTGGAACCTCAGGGTGGGTGGTATAGGATCCGAGGAAGCCAGGGGGCTGTAGCGGGGCCAGGCTGGACCTCTGTGCCCTGAGCATGGCTTTCTTGTTTTTCAGTTTTGGAACTCCCCAAAGAGCTGTCAGAAATCTTTGATCCCACACGAGGTAGGCTGCTGCATTCCTCCCTGGGGCTAGGGGTAAGGGACACAGCTCATTGGGTCCTATGGCTGTTTTCTTGCCCTTCTGAGGACCTTGTGGTGGCGCTTATGGTAACTGGGGCAAAGGGTGAAGTTCCTGATGGGCAGGTGGGGTTCCCTTTCCCGGGCTTTGGTGGGTGGAGAGGTGGGAGCTGGAATGTTAGTAACTGAGCTCCCTCCATTCCCAGAGTGCATGAGCTCGGAGCTGCTGGAGGAGTTGATGTCCTCAGAAGGTGGGTGGCCCTGGAAGGTGGGAGTGGGTGTGGGCAAGGGTTGGGCTGC
The DNA here is from genome assembly GCF_009828535.3 of Hylobates moloch. Taxonomy (NCBI): domain Eukaryota; kingdom Metazoa; phylum Chordata; class Mammalia; order Primates; family Hylobatidae; genus Hylobates; species Hylobates moloch. The sequence goes on from NW_026652281.1 coordinate 102,803,707, forward strand.
TGCTAGGGGAGCCCTGGCCCAGGGCCTGAGACTAGTGCTCTCTGCAGTGTTTGCCCCGCTGCTCCGTCTTTCTCCACCCCCCGGCGACCATGATTATATCTACAACCTGGACGAGAGTGAAGGTGTCTGTGACCTCTTTGATGTGCCTGTTCTCAACCTCTGACTGACAGGGAGATGCCCTGTGTGGCTGGGACCCAGACTGTCTGACCTGGGGGTTGCTTGGGGACCTCCCCCACCCGACCCTACACAGCTTGAGAGCCACAGACACCTGGCTTCTCCGGCCTTCCCTCACTGCACAGTTCTGGCCACAGCTCCCGCTCCTGTGCTGGCACTTCTGTGTTCGCAGAGCAGGGGAACGGGACTCAGCCCCCATCACCGTCGAGCCAAAGTGTTTGCTTCTCCCTTTCTGCGGCCTTCGCCAGCCCAGGCTCGGCTGCCACCCAGTGGCACAGAACCGAGGAGCTGCCATTGCCCCCCATAGGGCAGCTTGTCCAGCCTCAGTGTCTTGCTCCTGCCAGCTCCTTCCCCTAGGAGGGAAGGGTGGGGTGGAACTGGGCACGTGCCAGCACCACCCCTAGCTTCCTTTGCTGTCCCCCACCCCCTGACCCTCCAGCTCCTCCTGGCCCTCTCACGTGCCCACTTCTGCTGGGCCTTTAGCCCTAGAACCTGCAGGTGGTGGAGGCGGCTACCAAGAAGGAACAGAGGTCTCTGGGGAGGAGTCTGGGTGGTCCAGCCCTGAGGATTGGCCCCACCTCCTGCTGCCCCAGAACCCTCTCTTCATTTCCGCTTTTTCATTTACCCTCATTTAGAGCCATTTGCAGAGATTTAGAAAGATTTACAGTAACGAATGGATTCCTATATAAAGATTATTTTTATACTTTTTGCAGCAGAAGGAAATTGTAATATTTGTACAGTGTTCAAGTGAATAAAAACCATGCCTAAGGCTAGCTCTGATGTGGTTCTTTCGGGACCTTCCTTGGGACTGTGCTGGATTGACAGTGTGATTGGGTGGGTCACCTTACTGGAACTGGGGGTGGGGCGGCCTCCGGCAGCCTGCCCTCCCCGCCCCCACCTGCTGCACCTTGGTGTGAGGCGGGGCCAACTCGGCGGGGCGGGGCAGGCGGAGCCGTCCTACCTTCCTACACCCAGACTCCAACCCGGAACTAACCTCGGCTCCCTTGGGAAGGCCGCGTTGCATGGCCAGGAGCCGCAGTCTGGGCCGCGAGTGCGGGACACCGAGGTCAGGTCTCAGAAAGGGAAGACCTCTTCGTCCCCAGGGGCCCCAGGCCAGGTGTGCCCTTGGCCGTAGGTGCATCGTCTCCGGAAAGTGCAGGCGCCCACGTCCCGGCTGGACCATGGCGCCTCCGCGGAACGTGGTGAAGATTGCCATCCAGATGCGTGACGCCATCCCGCAGCTCATCCAGCTGGACCAGGTCACCCGGCTGGTCCCGCCTCCATCTGCCCCGCCGCCCCACCTCCCGGTAGCCCCCTGGCCCTCGGGGCAGCCCGCCCCACCCCTCCCCCCAGGCTCCTCCCCATCCCTCCCTGCCCAGGCCGCGAGAATGACCACTCCACTTGCAGGCGAAGCCCCTGGCCGCTGTGCTGAAGGAGGTGTGCGACGCGTGAGTGCTGCCGGGCCAGGGCCTGCGGAGGGCGGGAGGGCAGGAGGGGCGGCGCCCCCTGCCGGCCTCGCTGAGCCTCGTGCCCCGCAGGTGGAGCCTGACGCACTCTGAGCGCTACGCTCTGCAGTTTGCGGATGGGCACAGGAGATACATCACCGAGAATGTGAGTCCCCTCGCCCCAGCTCCACGCTCCGCCTTCCGACCCCTCCAACCCACCTGGCCCCGATAACTGTGGCTCTTCATCCCACTACCGGAGCGCGATCTTTTACTGACCCCCAGCCGCTCTCACTGACACCCCAGTTGATCAGTCCTCGGAGCCCTCCCTGACCTCGCTGCCTTTTCTGCTGTCTTCTCCAGAACCGCGCGGAGATCAAGAATGGCAGCATCCTGTGCCTCAGCACGGCCCCAGTAATGCCCCTCCCGTCCCGCCTTCCCCATCCCTGCCCCTTTTCCCCAGGTCCGGAGGCCCCCTGCCCCGGAGGCCCCCGCCCCAGCCGTGCCTTGCGCCACCTAGTTGACGCCCGGGGCCGCACACTTCCAGGTCCCACCCTTACCATGCCCAGCCTCTTCACCTCTGCTCCTGCTCCGCTCCTGCCAGGACCTTGAGGCTGAGCAGCTCTTGGGTGGGCTGCAGAGTGACAGTCGTGAAGGGCGCCGGGACGCCCTGAGGCGCCTCGTTCCGCTGGCCTCGGACATGACCTTTGCCAGGGAGGTCATCAGCCGTAATGGGCTCCAGAGACTAGGCACCATCATTGAGGATGGGGACGAGTGAGCACAGGGATGTGTGGGCTGGGGGAGATGGTGGGGCTTTCTGGTCCTGGTCTGGTCCTGCTCAGCCCCAGATGTGCCCCCTCCAGCCTAGGAGAGGTGCTGGCCCTCAGCCTGAGGGCCTTCTCGGAGCTCATGGAGCACGGCGTGGTGTCCTGGGAGACACTGAACATCCCCTTTGTGAGGAAGGTGGGTGAGCTTTCCTAGGGCAGCGGGTGGGGGCAGTGGAGCAGTGGGGCAGTGGTAGACCCGGCCTTCCATGAGGGTGAGGTGGTGACACCCCCACCCCTTACAGGTGGTGTGCTACGTGAACATGAACCTCATGGAAGCCTCCGTGCCACCCCTGGCCCTTGGGCTGCTGGAGAGTGTGACCTTGAGCAGCCCAGCCCTGGGCCAGCTGGTCAAGAGCGAGGTGCCCCTGGATAGGCTGCTGGTGCACCTACAGGTGTAAGCCTCTGGGGCTGGGGTCCAGATGTGGGGAGCAGGGCTGGAGCCTGAATGTTCCACTGAGCCCTCTTCTTGCCATAGGATGAACCAGCAGCTGCAAACCAAGGCCATGGCCCTGCTGACAGCCTTGCTGCAGGGGGCCAGCCCTATGGAACGCAAGGTGAGTGTCGATCGGTGGCTAGATGGAGGCAGCACCTGGTGGGTGCTGCCCCACCCTGAAGCGAAATCCTCTAGGCCTCCTTTCTTTTTTCTTTTTTTTTTTTTTTTTTGAGATGGAGTCTTGCTCTGTCGCCCAGGCTGGAGTGCAGTGAAGCGATCTTGGCTCACTGCAAGCTCTGCCTCCCAGGTTCACACCATTCTCCTGCCTCAGCCTCCTGAGTAGCTGGGACTACAGGCACGTACCACCATACCCAGCTGATTTTTTTTTTTTTTCTTTTTCTTTTAGTAGAGACAGGGTTTCACTGTGTTAGCCAGGATGGTCTCCATCTCCTGACCTCATGATCCGCCCGCCTCGGCCTCCCAAAGTGCTGGGATTACAGGCGTGAGCCACTGCGCCCGGCCTAAGCCCCCTTTCTTTCTATCCCCTCAGCACATGCTTGACTATCTTTGGCAGAGGAACCTTCGCCAGTTCATCTATAAGGTAGGAAGTGGTGGGCCAGGGGGACCTCTCCGGCCGTCCCTCCCCGTGAGCCCTCGCTCACACCAGGGACTGGCTGTCCTGCAGAACATCATCCACAGTGCAGCACCAATGGGCGACGAGATGGCTCACCACCTGTACGTACTGCAGGCCCTCACGCTGGGGCTGCTGGAGCCGCGCATGCGGACGCCCCTGGACCCCTACAGCCAGGTGTGTGTCTTTGGTGAGGACAAGGCAGGGGGTGGCTTGGAGCTTGGCCTTGAATCTATAATCTTGATCCCCTCCCCTGCCACCCAACACTGACCCCAGGAGCAGCGGGAGCAGCTGCAGGTCCTGCGCCAGGCCGCCTTCGAGGTGGAGGGGGAGTCCTCGGGTGCCGGGCTGAGTGCTGACCGTCGCCGTTCCCTCTGTGCCCGAGAGTTCCGCAAACTGGGCTTCTCTGTGAGTATTCCCCCTACCCAACTCCCCACCCCTGCCTCAGCCCAGGGCTGTTGTTCCAGGGGCCCGTGGCCCTTCTTGAACTGCCTGTGCCCACTTCCCCCAGAACAGCAACCCAGCACAGGACCTGGAGCGCGTGCCCCCCGGTCTGCTGGCCCTGGACAACATGTTGTACTTCTCCAGAAACGCGCCCAGCGCGTATAGCCGGGTCGGTGACAGGGTAGGGTGGGGGGTGGCAGCATCCCCCAGGCAGGGTCCCCATGGGCTTAGCTGTGACTCCTTGCCCCATTCTCTGCCCCCCCAGTTTGTGTTGGAGAACAGCAGCCGCGAGGACAAGCACGAGTGCCCCTTTGCCCGGGGCAGCATCCAGCTAACGGTGCTGCTGTGTGAGCTGCTCCGCGTTGGGGAGCCCTGTGAGTGGCCTGGACTGGGCACAGCGTGGCCAAGAGCAGGGGACGGAAGGGCAGAGAGGGCCAGGGGCTGCATGCACTTTCTCCCTGAGCCCCTCCTGCCCCCCCACTCCAGGCTCTGAGACAGCCCAGGACTTCTCGCCCATGTTCTTTGGCCAAGACCAGAGCTTCCACGAGCTCTTCTGTGTGGGCATCCAGCTGTTGAATAAGACCTGGAAGGAGATGCGGGCTACACAGGAGGACTTCGACAAGGTGGGTGGGGTGGGAGCTGGGAGGCCTGAGCCAGGGCAGGGGGCTGATCTGGGTACAGAGCTTAGGCCCTGAGCTGAGCTTGGGCGGCCCCAGGTCATGCAGGTGGTGCGGGAGCAGCTGGCCCGCACTCTGGCCCTGAAGCCCACCTCCCTGGAGCTCTTCCGAACAAAGGTGAATGCACTCACTTATGGGGAGGTGCTGCGGCTGCGGCAGACTGAACGGCTGCACCAGGAGGGCACACTGGCTCCCCCTATACTGTGAGTTTTGGGGGATGGATCCTCAGTCCTAGCCCCACCTTCCCTGGTGCCCCCTGGGCTACTCCCCAGGTCAGATGTGCTCAGTGACACCCCTCTATCAGGGAGCTGCGGGAGAAGCTGAAGCCAGAGCTCATGGGCCTGATCCGCCAGCAGCGCTTGCTCCGCCTCTGTGAGGGGACGCTCTTCCGCAAGATCAGCAGCCGGCGGCGCCAGGGTCTCTGAGTGGGCATGGGCAGGGGGCAGAGGGCAGGCAGAGGGCAGGCAGAGGGCGGCTGACTTGGCGTCAGGACCTCTCAGCACTCCGGCCCTCTTCCCTTTCTCCACACAGATAAGCTGTGGTTCTGCTGCCTGTCCCCCAACCACAAGCTGCTGCAGTACGGAGACATGGAGGAGGGCGCCAGCCCGCCTACCCTGGAGAGTCTGCCCGAGCAACGTAAGGCGGGCAGGGGCGGGGGCCAGACCCCAGACCGCCCTGGGCCCCGGTGCTGCCAGGGCTGCAGTGCTCAGCCCAGCCTTCTTCCTGCAGTCCCTGTGGCCGACATGAGGGCACTCCTGACAGGCAAGGACTGCCCCCATGTCCGGGAGAAGGGCTCCGGGAAGCAGAACAAGGTGGGTACAGTGGGCCAGGGGCTCCTTCCCGCCCGCCCCTGCCTGCCTTGTCCCCTGCTCAGTGTCTCCGCTCCCTTGCTTCCCCAGGACCTCTATGAGTTGGCCTTTTCCATCAGCTATGACCGTGGGGAGGAGGAGGCATACCTCAACTTCATTGCCCCCTCCAAGCGGGAGGTGAGTGTCCGCCAGGCTGAGGTCAGCAGGTGGGCAGGGCAGGGCAGGCAGATAGGCAGACCCTCACGGCTCTGTGCCACCCCCAGTTCTACCTGTGGACAGACGGGCTCAGTGCCTTGCTGGGCAGTCCCATGGGCAGCGAGCAGACACGGCTGGACCTGGAGCAGCTGCTGACCATGGAGACCAAGCTGCGTCTGCTGGAGCTGGAGAATGTGCCCATCCCCGAGCGGCCACCCCCTGTGCCCCCACCCCCCACCAACTTCAACTTCTGCTATGACTGCAGCATCGCTGAACCTTGACAGTGTGGCTGGCCACGGGCCACAGCTGCGGCCACTGCAGCAGCCATGAAGGGCAGTGGGTAGAGGAGTGCAGACACCCTGACCAGCAGAGATTGCTGCAGAAATAAAGTCTGCTTGGCTCTTGGGATATGTTGACCCAGCTCTGAACCTTGCGGGCTGAGCCTGTGACAGTGACAGTCTTCCCCTTCTGCCTTCAAACTTAGCTGGTGGATAAGATAGGGCATCAGGCCAGGCCACAAATTTTGACAGCTACGGTTGAGGGGCTGGTGTTCTGAAGGGGGTGGGGAGAGGCTGGGACTGCTGCCTTTCTCCAAGATGAGTCCTCAGCCTCCCTCCATGCTGGGCCTGCGGGGAGGGTTGGCCTGTGGTCTGGGGGTACCTGCCAAGGGAGAGGCTGAGCTGCCGGCCTGCTGCAGGAGAACTGGCAGGGTAGGAGGCACTGCCCCAAATGGATGCCTTCCTGGACAGTGTTAACAGGGGTGTAGTCTGGGAGCCATCTCCAGAAGGCTTCTGACAGTCTGACCTCAGTCCTCAAGCTTGCATGGCCCTGCCTGCTGTCCTTTGTAGGACTTGGAGGCCTCTGGTGAGAGGCATGAAGAGAGAGAGGCAGAGAGGCAAGGTCAAGATCCCCATGCTGGTAGGAGGATGTGGGCTGATTCCAGCAAGAGCCACTTCTGTGCAGGAAGCCCCGGATTCTGATTAAAACCTAACTCAGGGCCGGGCTTGGCTGATGCCTGTAATCCCAGCACTGTGGGAGGCTGAGAGAGTCCGATCACCTGAGGTCAGGAGTTCAAGACCAGCCTGGGCAATATGGTGAAACCCCGTCTCTACTAAAAATATAAAAATTAGCTGAGTGTGGTGGCACACACCTGTAATCCCAGCTACTTGGGAGGCTGAGGCAGGAGAATCGCTTGAACCCGGGAGGCGGAGGTTGCACTGAGCTGAGATTGCACCACTGCACTCCAGCCTGAGCGACAGAATGAGACTCCATCTCAAAAAACAAATTAAAAACCTAACTCAGAACCATGGGTAGGGTGGAGGCCATAGACAGGCCAGAGCCCCTGGGGGCAGAAGCAGCGAGGAGTACTGGGCCCAGCTGGAGGTTTGGTCACAGGGGCAGAGGCTGTGATCACAGACCCCAAGCCCTTGAGGAAAGAAGAGCCTATCAGTCTGTGGAGCTCACAGGATAGGCTAAAGCCACCGCCCCTCAGACTTCTCCCTGCCATTCACCTCTTCTCTCCCCAGTGCCACCTCCAATATCTTTTTTTTCTTTTTCTTTTTCTTCTTTCTCTCTCTCTCTTTTTTTTTGAGAGAGAGTTTCACTCTTATTGCCCAGGCTGGAGTGCAATGGTGTGATCTTGGCTCACCGCAACCTCTGCCTCCCAGGTTCAAGCAATTCTCCTGCCTCAGCCTCCCAAGTAGCTGGGATTACAGGCATGCGCCACCACGCCTGGCTAAATTTTTTGTATTTAGTAGAGACAGGGTTTCACCATGTTAGTCAGGCTGGTCTCTAACTCCTGACCTCAAATGATCCACCCGCCTCGGCCTCCCAAACTGCTGGGATTATACGCATGAGCCACTGCACCTGGCTCCAATACTGTGTTTTGTTTTGTTTTTTGAGATGAAGTTTTGCTCTTGTTGCCCAGGCTGGAGTGCAATGGCACCATCTCGGCTCAGCATACCCTCTGCCTCCTGGGTTCAAGCGATTCTCCTACCTTAGCCTCCTGAGTAGCTGGGATTACAGGCATGTGCCACCACACCCGGCTAATTTTGTAATTTTTGTAGAGAAGGGGTTTCTCCATGTTGGTCAGGCTGGTCTCGAACTCCCAACCTCAGGTGATCTGCCCACCTCGGCCTCCCAAAATGCTGCGATTACAGGCGTGAGCCACCGTGCCTGGCCCCAGTACTGTTTTTAACTGTTAACCATCAACCTGGCTGACCTTGAGAACTGATGAAACAGCACTTCCTTTGGAGAGTGTGCTGGAGGGCACTTGCTTCCCCTCCCCCAGCTAAGCTGCAGATCCCTGGGCATCCAGGGCCCACCATGCCCATGCCTAAGGACTTCCCACCACAAATGGAGCAGTCAGCCATTGTGTTACAGGTGGAAATGGGGGGCAGGGACCCCTGATGCTGTGGGCCTCCCTGTAACTGTCAATTATTCCTTCTTAATGTCTCCAGTCCCTTGTGCATGCCACCATCACAGCAACAGCCTCCTGACTTCTGGCCTCCTGTCTTGCACTTCCAATCCTCTCAATACCAGCTACCCCAACTGCTTTCTCCAACATAAATCTGATCATACACACACACAAACATCCCATATATGTGATGTCACCCTATCCATGTCCATGGGTTAATGGCCACAGTTTCCATGGCTGAGCCTGAGTTGAGCCAGGTGAGTCTCAGACATACCGTGGTTTAGCCCTTCCACCTGAGCACCTGTGGCTTGCAGGGTTCTGGATGCTTGGTCTGAGCTGGCATCCTCCCTGCCTAGACTACCCCCTCAGTGCCAGCTCTGGCCTGCCTGTGTGCACCCCCACAGTGCCTTCTACCTGGATCACCTGCTTCCTTTCTTCTGGCCATTTTCACTGCCCTGATTCCTTCCTGGACCCTCCAAGCCCAATTTGTTGCTCCCTGGGCTCTGGTCCCAGGTGCTTGTCTCTCTTCACCCACACCCTGCACGCTGGACTGTCCCTGCTAGCTGGCTTCTCTGCCTCCCCAGCTGGCCCTGGGGCTGGGAGAGCTTTGGCCCCTCTGAATCCCCACATAAAGCACAGTCCCTGCAGGTACTGGGGGAGCCATGGCTCGCTGCTACAACCAGTGAACAGGGATATGGACGAGGTGCAGGGACACACCAAGGGCCAGACCTGCCATAGAGAAGTCACCAGCACCATTGAGGGGGCTGGATTAGGTGACCTCTAGTGACCCTCTCACCCAGAGATGCTGGCCTCTTTCATTCTTTTCCTCTTATTTCCCCCTCAGGACAGCCTCATTGACTCAGGCATCATTCATCAGTTGTTTCTGGAATCTGGCTGGGACAAGCGCACAGCGTGTGCCTTTGCCTCAGGGCACACCCAGGCCTGCAGAGTCTCCTACTGTGTGGGGAAGATGCTAGGAGCCCCTGTGGGGCTGTGGGCCAGGCCTGAGGAAGGAGCCTGCCCCAGGGCCACTTCAGCTGAAGTTGGGAGGGGAGGGGCCCTTTAGTCTGAGAACTTAAGACAAGGAGGTACTATCTGGAATGTTTAATCTTAGGATTTACAGCACAGACCTGGGCTCAGCTGCTGAAGCTCAGTGCACACAGGGTGCTGGGAGAGTCCCACAGGAGTAGGTGGAGCCCAGCCTTAGGTCTGAGGAGGGCAGGCAAGAGGCAGGGGCTCTGCTCCTCCCAGCACCAGACCCTGCCTGCTGGGGGCCTGGCCTCCCGCCCAGGGCTTGGCCAGAGAGCAGGAGCCTGTGGCGGCAACATGTAGGTAGCATTTCCAGGGGACTGTGGCAGCGACGTGTAGCTGGAAAGAGGCTACTGCCAGGCGGTGTGGCGGGAAGTTCCCTCTGGGCTGCCCTGGATTGGCCCCACCCCCAGTCCTAGAGGGTCTACAGTAGAGGGAGGCAAGAAGCAACCTGGGTCAAGGCCAGGGTTGGAGACTGGGGGAGTCAAGGAGACTGTGCTGCAGGGCTGGTTACTGACCCAGCCTCAGAGTATTAGGGTCAGGTCAGTCCCTCCCACGAAGTGGGACTGGACGCAGGACACCTGGGGCAGCTGGGCTTGGAAGCGTCTGACGGCGGCCATGTTGATGCCAGGGCACATGGCCACATCCAACACCCAGAGCTGCCTGCACGCCTGCCCAGTGGCATCCAGTGTCCTGTGGGGAGGCCACCCGATGAGTGCCTGGCCCAGCGTGGGACTCAGCCCAGCCCCTGCACCGTGGCTCCATCTGTCCAGTGTCATGGGACACACTGCTCTGTGAGCTGACTGCAGCTGGACAGGTTGAGGTGCTGCAGCCTTGGCCAGGAGCTGGCTGCCTGGGCCCAGCCCTTGTCACTGAGGTGGCTGCAGTGACTCAGAGCCAAGTGCTCCAGGCTAGGACATCCCCTGGCCACAGCCACCAAGCCCTTGTCTGTGAGTTCTGGCAGCAGGCTAAGGGACAACTGCCTCAGATGGGGGAACTGCAGCACCTACGAGGATGGGGCAGGTGGAGGAGAGGTAAATGCCACTGGAGCCCACAGCCTTGGCCTTTCCAGATCCTCCCACCCCAGCCAGGGCATGACTAGAGGCAGCAAAAGCCAATGAAAAAGGAACTCCAAGGTCAACTTTTTTCCAAGCAAAAAGTGGGTTGGCTCAGACCCCTGACTTCAGCCCCAAGATCCTCAGCCTACCTGCACCCCCAGCCCCACACCTTGGCTAAACTGGCATCAGTCAGCTTGCTGCAGGCTGTGAGGTCTAACTCCTGCAGGGCCCGCAGCATGAGCAGGGAGGGCCTGTGGCTCGGGACAGGGGTTCTTGGTACCTGAGGCCTGATGCTCCAGCTCTGGGCGTGACTGTGGGAAGCCCTTGCTTCTCAGGTTCCTCCTGAGTTTGCCCTTAAATACTCCTACAGAGACTTGGGAGGGGCAGGAGGGCAGCTGAGCCCAGGGGCCACCCCGTCCTCCAAGACCTCGAGGGTCCTGCACCTGGGTCCCCTGCACAGGCTCCCCCAGCCCCAGAAGCCCCAGTCACAGAGCTCCCTGCACCAAGCCAGGCGCAGGACTGAGAGGTGGGTGAGGTAGGTGCAGATGGCCTGCAGGGTCCAGTTGGTGAGGGCCACACAGGAGGACAGGTGTAGCACCCTGAGGCTCAGGCCCAGCGCTGGGATCATGGAGAGCACTGAGGCATCCTAGGAGGGAGGAAGGGAGGAGACAGGATGGAGCAGCAGCTGGTTGCCTATGCCACCTGGTCTGGCAGGGGTAGCTAGGAAGGGTCTGTTCAAGGTTCTCACCCCACAGGCAGGAGGGAGCTACCAGAGGGTCCAAGGAAGGAAGCAACATGGTCCCTGTGCTGGTAGTGAAAGGTGGGGGTGGACAGGGTGGGCCATGGGGGTTGTGGCAGGAAAAAGGCCTGGACTGTGGCTGGGGCAGGAAGGATGCAGGTGGCAAGGCCTAGGGTGGCCACCCTGCCTGTGCTCCCAGCCCCTGCCAAAAAAGTGAATGAGGCCACCTCAGACCACAGCTCACAACTGGACCAGCCAGTTGACCCTGCTAAGCCAATCGGAGTTGCTCCCTCTAGAACTGGATGCAGAACAATGAGATGTAGGTAGAGCTGCCACCTGCCAGGGCAGTTAGGGACGGGGAGCAGGAGCTAAGGGCAGAGTAGAGGAAGCTGGTTTGTAGAGAGATGCACAGAGGGGAGCTTCAGGGACACAAGAACGTGAGGCCTGGAGGCAGCAGCTGAGAGGACACGGGGATGTTGTACCACATATCTGACATGCTTGGTGCCAAAGAGAAGGAGGAGTAAGGCCGGGAAGAGAGGCGCTTGGAGGCGAGCAAAGTGGAGAGACGGTTTTTAGGTTGGGGATGCCCTGGTCAAATGGACAGGCTGAAGAAATAATCCACTAAAGAGGGACAGACTGACACTGCCAAGACGGGGGCGCCACCCAGAGGGACAGCGCTGAGCCCTGCTGAAGGGCCTGGCCTCGGCTAGGAAATAACCCTGCTACTCCTGTCACATCACCCTCGCAGGCCCCGCCCCAGCACCTTCCTCAGTGCTCCTTCCCTGCCTTCCTTGCCCATCACCCCCTTTCTTCAGCCCGCCCAGCTCCAGAACACTCATCCTCAGCGCCCCTCCCCAGACCGCAGTGGTCGCCACACACTTGGCATGTGAGCTGTTGGCTGCCTCGTGGGCTAGGCCACCTTGGCCGCTTGGACCTCCTAGACCCAGAATGGGGGCTTTGGGGAGGCGTGCTGGCAGCAACAGCAGCTGTCTAGGCTCTTGCTCTCCTCCAGATTGGGTCCAAAGTTCATTTCTAACTGCCAATCATAGGCATGAACACTGGGGAGTCCCTCCCTGGTGCCAAAGGCCCCCCACCACCCCGCTTCCCCTGTCCCGCTGTCCTCAGTCCTGGAGAGGGAAGGGGATGATGGTGTGCTCACCTTCAATGAAGAGCAGTGGGCCAGGCTGAGGGAGGCCAGCTGGGATGGAGCCCCGTGCACAGAGCCCAGGGCCTGGGCCAGTTCCCGCCCTCTCACCAGGCAGCACTTGGCCATGTCGAAGCTCTGCAGCTCCTGCAGGCCACCCAGAGCTGTACATCCTGTGTCTGTCAGCCGCTGCAGCTTCCCCAGGCTCAGGCACCGCAGGTGCCGCAGGCCTCGGCTCACGGCCAAGAGCGCCCCATCAGTCAGTTCTGAGCAGCCACTGAGGTCCAGGGAGGTAAGTCCTGGTTGCTGGAAGCACAGGGTAGCCACAACCTCTGTGGAGAGGTCCCGGCAGCTGTGCAGGCTCAGCTCCTGAAGCTGCAGCCCAGCTACCTGGCCCAGGGCCCGCAGGGCCTCAGGTGGCAAGCCAGTGCCACTCAGGTCCAGGGCACGCGGCCTGCCAGCCCGCTCTTGCATGAATTGCAGCAGGTTGCGGAAGGAGAACTGGGAGGGAGAGGAGTCTTGGGGGCCGATGGAGCCTCGGGCTGGGCCTAGCTCGAAGGTGAGGTGGCAGTATGCCAAGGAGAGGCGCTCCAGGCTGGGGGCACAGCTGCTGAGCCGGTTGAAGCTGAGGTCAGCCAGGTCTCGCAGGCCAGCCAGGTTGAGCTCACGGAGGCCGCTCAAAGCCTGCCGGATGCTCTGTGCCATCTCGGGCTGAGCCAGCAGTGTGCCTGAGGTGAAGAGGCTATTGCAGCCACTGAGGTCAAGGACACACAGGGCTGGGCAGCCCAGGATCAGGGCCACAAAGGAGGCCTCTGTGGGGCTGCCTCCACCCAGGGACAAGCTCTGCAGGTGTGGGCCCAGGTGGTAAGCAACAAATTGTAGCACCTGGTGTGAAGCTGGAGAGCCATCCAGGTTGGTCAGGCTGATGCAGCAGATGCCCCTGAGGCCCAGGCTCTTGATGGCCGAGAGGGAGGCAGAGGACATGGGGATGTTGTATCGCACATCTGTCTATGGAGCAGCAGCAGGCCTAGGGGTAGCCCTCTGGCTTCAGAGGGTGCTGGGCACTGGGTTTGGTAACAAGTCACTGGCCAGAGGTTGAGGGCAGGTCAAGGAAGGGCCCTTCCACAATGGGGACCCACCATGGTGTGTGGTGTCATGTGTGGTCAAGTTGGGTATGGGTAGGAAGTGGGAGCTGGGGTTCAAACGAGATGACCATCAGAGGAAGGCGGGAAGGTTAGTGATGGACAGGACGGGATACTGAGGGAGGGGTGGGGACAGAGTGGGGAATTGGCATGCTGAGCACAGGAGGGCTGAGATGGGACCTAGAGGAAATCCAGTGAAGTCCCCAGGGTGTGGGAGGGCAAAGTACGCCAGACCCCAACCTTTGGGACTTTCAGAAGGAGGCCCTGAGATCCATGGACTCAGCCTCCTACTCCAGGGACTTGGGATGAGCTAAGCAGCAAGCCTCCTCCACTTTCTAGAGAGCATAGCCCTCCGAAGAGTGGAAGGCGATAGAAGTGAGGTAGGTGTCACTCATCACAACCCTCTATGGCCCAGGTGCCAGAGGTCTGGGGCAGGCAGTGAGGCCTAAGTCCCCTGGTGGCCTGAGAGAGTCTGTCACATGAATGTTTGCAAAAATGTGTTGTGTGTGTAAGCAAAAATGTGTGCATGTGCATATATGTGTGTGTGCATGTATGTGCATGTGTGTGTGTGCATGTGCGTGTGTGTGCATGAACATGTGGAGCTGCCTGGTATTGGGCCCTGGATGCTCCAGAGTTCAAGATGTACTTGTGATCCCTGTGGCATATCTCTGGAGGGGACATCTATCTGTCAAGGTAAGGACGCTGAAGCCTCCCATTTCCGTAGGTGGGAGCTAACAGAACACACCTCACCCATGCCAAGGAAGTTGAGCTGGATCTGCATAGAGGAACAGGGGAGTGAGAATGGGGAGTGCACAGCTGGAGTCCGGTGGGACCCAAGAGACAAGCTCAGGGCTACATGGTGGGAATAAGTTGGCTTGTGCAGGCATTTAGGAGCTCCCAGCTAAGGAAATATCTTCAAAGAACTTTTCCTGATATTGCACTGGAGTGAGCCAAAGGGAAATCGGTATAATTTGTGTGGAACAGATCTCTGGGGAGAGGGAGAAGAGGGCTTGGATTCTAAAATCCTTGCCCCATCTCCCTACCTCTTGCCCATGTTGCAGGCACGTGGTACTCAAAGAGGGCTCTTGTTTGAATCAACATGGTCCTGATGCAGGAAAGAACGCTCCCCTAAACCTGTCTTGTCAGTAACTGCAAAAACAAGCTGCTGTTCCCTGCTGGTACCCCAAAGACCATCATCAAAAGGGAATCCAAGCCAGGCATGATGGCTCATACCTGTAATCCCAGCACTTTGGGAGGCCGAGGCGGGTGGATCACTTGAGGTCAAGAGTTTGAGACCAGCCTGGCCAACATGGTGAAACCCCATCTCTACTAAAAATACAGAAATTAGGCTGGGCGCGGTGGCTCACGCCTGTAATTCCAGCACTCTGGGAGGCCAAAGTGGGTGGATCATGAGGTCAGGAGATCGAGACCATCGTGGCTAACATGGTGAAACCCCATCTCTACTAAAAATACAAAAAAATTAGCTGGGCATGGTGGTGGGCACCTGTAGTCCCAGCTACTTGGGAGGTTGAGGCAGGAGAATGGTGTGAACCCAGGAGGCGGAGCTTGCAGTGAGCCAAGACTGCACCACTGCACTCCAGCCTGGGCGACAGAGCAAGACTCTGTCTCAAAAAAAAAAAAAAAGAAATTAGCTTAGTGTGGTGGTACATGCTTATAATCCCAGCTACTTGGGAGGCTGAGGCAGGAGGATCACTTGAACCTGAGAGGTGGAGGTTGCCGTGATCCGAGATTGCACCACTGCACTCCAGTCTGGGCAACACAGCAAAACTCCATCTCGAAAAAAAAAAAAAAAAAAAAAAGGAATGCAAAAGGTAGAAGTGACTCACAGGATGTGCTCCTGCAAGATACTTATCAACAGGATTCTCCTAAGAAACACAGGACTCATTCTCAGGTGTGGAGAGGCCAGCCTGGCTTCTACCACAGAGAAGTGGCACCCATGGCTGTAATGACGGGAAGGAGTGGTGTAAGAGACAAGAACCAGCTCCTGGCCTCTTTCACAGGAACCAGAGGTCAGCCAGGTTCCCCTTCCAGCCTCTACTTCTGGAACATGGTCATTCCAGATGAGAGGGGCACTCACCACAGGTCTCCTCGTGGGCAGTGGATCGGGGATCTCAGGTGAAAGGGAGGCTGGGAAGATCCCAGTGTGTGAGGGTGGAGAGGGCAATAAAACATCAGAGAGGAATGGAGGGCATACCTCCAGCCATTCCCAAGCCCTGCAAGCTGGACGACTCCATCCCATGCAGATGAGAGGAAACTGGCTGGGGCAGGTGGGGCAGAGCTGGCTGTGAGGCAGCACCTCCTCCCCCAACTCACACATCACTGAGGAACCCCTGAAAGTCCTGCAGGCCCCAGCTCCAGCAGCACAGCACCTTCAGGGGCTCAGCCTGACTTCTTTCCTTCCCTTCATTCTGGAGCCTGGCTGGCCAGGAAGGGTCTCTTCTCTCCCACTGCCTCCCTATGAACCAGGTGGACAAAAGACCTTGGAAGGCTCTGGCAATGCCCCAGGGCCCAAGTCCAGGGCTGGCTCCTGGCAGCAAGGCCACACGATAAAGAAGCAGGGCCTGGCTTAAAGGACTTTCAGCTCTGGGGGTACGGAAGAGGCTTGAGACCATGTCCAGGCTCCACCATTTTTGCTCCACCATGTCCGGGTGGGATGGGAGCAGCCTCTAAGCCACCTCCCAGGTGGCTCCTGAGGTCTGCTCCTGAGGTCACCTGCTCCTGAGGTCATGTGGACTTAAAACTGCAGGACCAGCCTAAGCAACAGAGTGAGACTCCAGCTTAAATAAATAAATAAATAAATAAACCTGCAGGAGCCCAGGAACAGCCTTTCAGGGATATTTCGCTGTGTGAGAGAACAACAGCAGGCTGAAGCAAGCCTTCTGGGTTCTGGTCTTTGGCCCTGGTATAGGACACCCCCTTCCTGGGCCCTGGGAAGATGCTTCTAGACCCACCCAAAGAGAACTGCAAGGCCATATGCTCTAGCTCTAGCTGCCCTATCTACAGAAGGAACACCTTGCCCCCTGGTCTCCTCTCTTCCTGATGCTGGCATCTTAAGAGTAATTGCTGGCCAGGCATGGTGGTTCATGCCTGTAATTCCTGGACTTTGCCCCAAGGTGGGCAGATCACTTAAGGTCGGGAGTTCAAGACCAGCCTGGCCAATGTGGTGAAACCCCATCTCTACTAAAAATACAAAAAAGCCAGGCATGGTGGCAGACACCTATAATCCCAGCTACTCTGGGGGCTGAGGCAGGAGAATCTCTTGAACCTCAGAGGCAGAGGTTGCAGTCAGCCGATATCCTGCCACTGCACTCCAACCTGGGTGACAGCGTGAGACTCCATCTCAAAAAAAAAAAAGAAAAAAAAAGAGTAATCGCAAAATCATTTGGGAAATGCTCTGAATCTGCTACAAGTGACGTATGTACCTTGTCTGTGGGAGACCAGGGTTTTGTTGTACCTAGTGAAGCCCTGAACTGAGACTGCAGGCCTGTGTACAGACTTGGAAAGCCCTGTGATAGAGAAAATGGCCCTTCGTCCTGCCTAGTACAGGACTCCAAAGCTACCGTGCTCGTTCTCCAGGAGGCCGTTGGGAAATGTACGCCCTGGCACCCAGGGCATTGGTCTCTAGAGAGGAGTTAGACTGGTGGGTCATACAGAGGCTGCTCCAGGACTTCATCAATCCCTCAGGCAGGGAGGGCACAAAGAGCTCTCTTCAGCTATTGCTTCATGGGGACCAACCAGCAGAGGCAACCAGGGCTCCCCCAGGAACGGACAGGGCTGGTGCATATGGAGGGTGCTGCCTTTGCCGGCATCCTTATTTGAGAAAATTGTGATTAAGGGAACAGGAGGGATTGGTCAGGGAAAGTAAGTCCCCAAGACCAGTGTCCTAGCCCAACTTGGTGAGTCACCAGTTCCCGCTGGGCCTCGGTAAGCCAGTGTCTTCCACAGCACCTAACTGGTACCTAACTGCTACTGCCTCAGTATCCACCTGGCCATGCCCGAGCCCTGGAAGATGGTTCCTGCCTGCAGGGTCCCGCAGGTGCTCTCTGGCACATGGTAGGGGTGATGCCAGGTACCTGTGGCCTGGCCTCCCAGTGCTCCCAGCCTAGGTGGGGCTGAGTTTTGCAGAGGAACCAAAGGGTCTTTGTCAACATTCCTTTTTTCTTTTTCTTGTTTTTGGTTATCCCAAGGCTCTGTCATCTGTCTCTGTCCGCATTCTATCTGGAGAGCATGGTTGGCTGGAGCAGCTCCCGCTCGAAAACACTCACTCTGGCTTCCTTCTCCTTCCTCCAGCCCTGCCCTGCTTGGGCTCCTCTGACTGCCCCATCTTTGCTGGGCTCCATGAGGCTTTGCCCTGTGACAGCCTCTCCTTGGGGTCCTTGTTGCCCTGCCTCAGTCGTGATGCTGTGCCCATTCTCCTGGCCCGGCCAGGGCTGGCAAGACCAGCTGTCTCCTCTGAGTCTGTACCAGGGATACAGAACTCCGCCCAGGAAGTCATGGCCTCCTTGCTCGCTTCCCACCCCGCAAAAGACTTCTCTCCAAGCCCCTCCCCCTCCAGCTCCTGGCCCTACTGATACACCCTCCCTCACCCAGGATTCTCAGGGATGGCCATCAGGTGGGAAGTCCCTCCCTTTCCCCTGTTCATGTCCACCAGCTGCCTCCAGGCAGGGCCCATCTGAACCTTCCTCCTTCTCCTGCTCTTTTGCTTCCAGAAGACCTCTTCTCCTGGCCTCCCTCTCCTGCTGCACCTTCTCCTCTGAGAACCCTGATGTTTCTGCCTTTCCACTGCTCCTTCTTCAGAGGCCACAAACACCCCAGAGTCTTAAACTGCAACTAAAAGCCTCCTTTCATCCTGCACCCCTTCCTCTTGCCTCTCTTCTCTCCCCTTCCTCTATAGCCACGCTTCTTGGAAGCACACAGGCACAGGCATGCCTGCTGTCCGGCCACTCGTTGCCCCTCGCCTCACCTGCTCACCCCTCCACCCTGGCCCCCACAGGATCAAGCATTCCTGGCAACAACTCCCCTCCAGCAAGGTCACCAACATGTGGGGGCTTCACCTCAGACCTCCCACAAGGGTTCTCTGCCATGTCACCTGCTCTGCATGGCCAGCAGCCACTCCCCTTGATGCCATCTCCCACTGGGGTTCTGCAACTCTGCCCTCCTGGCTTTCCTCCTACCTTCTAGCCTGCTCCTCTTCAGGCTGTTTTGGGGTCAACAAAGAACAGAGATCCAGTCCACAGATGAGTGGGTTCCCCATGGTTTGTTCCACCCAACAACACACACACACACGTGTGTGCACATGCACATATGCACACGATCTTTGTGCCCCTCCAAGTGTACCCTGGCCAACTGCATTTTGCCCCATGGGGCCATCATTCCAACTACTGTCTTTCCAATCCACATGATTTTCCTGAACACCAGACCCTGGGAGCCAAATGCCTGATTGACCTCTCTCCAGAGGGCATGATGCGGCATGCCCAAATCTGAATTCATCATCTCATCCTCCAACTCTGCTCCTTCTAAACTCTCCCCACCCTCTATTGAGTCACCCAAGTGGGAAATTTGGGAGTGATTCTAGAATCCTCCCTCACTCCCCACATCCACAATGACCCAAGCCCCTTCCACTCTGTTTCCCTGATACGGTGCAATCTGTCCCTCTGCTCCAACCTCACTGCTTCTGCCCTAGTTGAGGTCCCCTTACTGTATGCCAGCAGCCCGAGAGCTGCTTCCTCTAAGCTCAGACGATGCCAGCTTCCTCCTTATCAGGTCCTGGCCTCCAGTTCCTCTGGCTCCAATCCACCCTGGGTTTTGTCACCGTGTGACCCTTACAAAAGGCAATTCTGCCTGTGCTCTCCAGACCCTCTGCCATTTCCGCATGCCTCCAGGACACAGGCTAAGCTTCCTAAGCCTGCATTCAAGCCCTTCTAGGACCCAGGCCTGCTGCTTCAGCCAAGCTCTTCCCAAGCCCGTTCCCCTTCCTTCTAGTCCTGGCTCTGAGGCTGCCACTTCTGACCATTGTCCTGTCCCGCACGCCTCTGCTCAGCTGCTTTTTCTGTTCTAGGGGGGGTCCCACCCCTCACCGGCTCCTATTGGTCTATTTGGCAAATGTTTATTCCTCTCTCGAGTCTCAGGCCAAGCACCTCCTTCTCCACGGAGTCTTTTCTGATCTTTTCTCTGCACCCATGATGTGCCTCACACTTCAAATGCAGCACCCCAGCCTCTTTTTACTCATCTGTGCTCACTACACACTCCCCAGCCCTGTGCCTTCCTCAGTTTTGCCTCGCCGGTGCCCAGCACAGTGCCTGGCACAGCAGAAACATTTGAGTAAGGCTGCCCACACCCTCTCCATGTGTCTCTGGTAAATTTCCGTCTTCCTCCTGTCCTGTGACTGCTCCAACCCTCTCTGCTGAAGCCCTGGTCTCTATGTCTCTTTTTACTCTCCTGAGACAACCTGGTCTCCAAATCCACTGAGCGAAGGGGCCGCTGAGGAAGGAGATGCCTCTGAGGAACTTCTCTGCAAATAGCTCCATGTTTCCACCCCCACCTCTCTACTTCCTCAGGAAGAGGTGACATCCTTTTTTTCACCAAACTGACGCTGAAAAAACAAAAAAGAAAAACACACACACACACACACAAAACAAAAAACAAACAAACAAACAAAAAACAAAAAAAAGGAAGAAGTGATATCCTCTCCATCCTATCCCAGATCAAGCTTGGTATGTGGAAGCCTGTCCCTGCCACCATCTTCCACGCCTGACCTCTCTCCTCCCCCAATCTTCACCCCTCCTCTAGTGACTCCCTGAAGCATTTATTTATGTATTTAATTAATTTACTTTTTTTTTTTTTTGAGATGGAGTCTCACTCTTCACCCAGGCTGGAGTGCAGTGGCACGATCTCAATTCACTGCAACCTCCACCTCCCAGGTTCAAGCAATTCTCTGCCTTAGCCTCCTGAGTAGCTGGGATTACAGGCACCCGCCACCATGCCTGGCTAATTTTTTGTATTTGTAGTAGAGACGGGGTTTCACCATCTTGGCCAGGATGGTTTTGAACTCCTGACCTTGTGATCCACCCACCTTGGCCGCCCAAAGTGCTGGGATTATAGGTGTGAGCCACCGCGCCCGGCCTCTTTTTTTTTTTTTTTTTTTTTTTGAGACGGAGTCTCGCTCAGGCTGGCTGGAGTACAGTGGCGCGATCTCGGCTCACTGCAAGCTCTGCTTCCTGGGTTCATGCCATTCTCCTGCCTCAGCCTCGTGAGTAGCTGGGACTACAGGCGCCTACCACCACACCCAGCTAATTTTTTGTATTTTTTTTTTTAGTAGAGATGGGGTTTCACTGTGTTAGCTAGGATGGTGTTTTTTTTTTTTTTTTTTTTTTTTTTTTTTTTTTTTTTTTTTTTTTTTGAGATGGAGTCTCACTCTGTTGCCCAGGCTGGAGTGCAGTGACATGATCTCAGCTCACTGCAACCCCCACCTCCCAGGTTCAAGCGATTCTCCTGCCTCAGCCTCCCGAAGAGCTGTGATTATAGGCATTCGCCACCATGCCCAGCTAATTTTTGTATTTTTAGTAGAGATGGGGTTTCACCATGTTGGCCAGGGTGGTCTCGAACTCCTGACCTCAATTCATCTACCCGCCTTGGCCTCCCAAAGTGCTGGGATTACAGGCTTGTGTCACTGCACTGGGCCACCCTGAAGCTTTATTTATTTATTCATTTATTTATAGACAGGGTCTTGCTCTGTCACCCAGGCTGGAGTGCAGTGGTGTGATCTCTGCTCACTGCAACCTCTGCTTCCCAGGTTCGAGAGATTCTCGTGCCTCAGCCACCCGAGTAGCTGGGATTACAGGTGTGCACCACTGAACCTGGCTAATTTTTGTATTTTTAGTAGAGATGGGGTTTCAACTTGTTGGCCAGACTAGTCTTGAACTCCTGGCCTCAAGTGATCCACCAGCCTCAGCCTCCCAAAGTGCTGGGATTACAGGTGTGAGCCACCGTGCCCAGTCTCCTGAGGCATTCAAACATATTTCAGATTTCTCCAGAAGAGAATCCCTTTGTCTTTGTCAAACCCATCTCAACTTCTCATTTCTGCTCTATTTCTTTCTCTCTTTTTTTTTTTTTTTTTTTTTGAGACGGAGTCTCTCTCTGTCGCCCAGGCTGGAGTGAAGTAGAGCAATCTCGGTTCACTGCAACCTCCGCCCCTGGCTTCAAGTGGTTCTCCTGCCTCAGCCTCCAGAGATTAGCTAGGATTATAGGCACCCACCACCATGCCTGGCTAATTTTTATATTTTTAGTAGACAGGGTTTCGCCGTGTTGGCCAGGCTGGTCTCAAACTCCTGACCTCAGGTGATTCACTCGTCTCGGCCTCCCAAAGTTCTAGGATTACAGGTGTGAGCCACCGTGCCTGGCCTGCCCTATTTATTTCCTTCTTTCTGTGGAGAAATTTCTTGCCAGCAAGGTCACGCTCTACACTTCCTACTTCTTTCATTCACTCCTCAATCCACTTGGCTTTTTTTCCAGATGCCAAATATCACTGAAGCCATTGGTGGCCTCCTTGGATAACATATCTCATGGACACTATTTGTTCTTCATTTTGCTGGGCTTTTTGTGGGATCTGACATTATTAATCATCCATTCAATCCTTTATTTATGTATTTATTTTTTTGAGACTGAGTCTCGCTCTGTCGCCCAGGCTGGAGTACAGTGGCTAGATCTCGAATCACTGCAACCTCTGCCTCCCTGGTTCAAGCGATTCTTCTGTCTCAGACTCCTGAGTAGCTGGGACTACAGGCGTGAGCCACCATGCCTGGCCTCATTCAATCCTTTAAATGCTCTCCTGCTCTCCTGCCTTTGATGTCTGTGCCCTCCTCTCTCTGGGATCTCCTCATTCCCCTCTTTGGGTGTCTCCTCCTTTCTGTGCCCTTGGACTTGTGTCCTCTCCTGGGGCTTCTCTGTGGCCTGCTGTTCTGTAGCTCTGCATGTTCTCCCCAGGGGAAGTTACTCAGATCTGTGGCTTCAACTGCCACCTATTCTTTAATGACACTCAAATCTATATTTATTACCCAGACATTTCTCTTGAATTCCTCATTCAGAAATGCAACTACCAAGTGGATCTCAACATCTAGATCCTCACACTTCAAACTTTCAACATGTCCAAAATAAAATTCCTTTGGACAATGAGATCAATGTCACTGTATACATAATTCAACAACAGAATCTACTTATAGACCCATATTTAATAGGGGATAGAGGATTCCAACCAAGCAGAGAAGGAGAAGATTAGATGTAAATGGTGTTCGGGCTCTTTGAAAATTAATCAGTTTAGCTTCTTACCTCATAACATAAATCTAAATAATTTTTACCAATGAAAACATTAACACAAAAATTCAAACCAGAAAGCAGAAGAGACAGTTTTTCTGTAAACCTAAAACTGCTCTAAGTAATAGAGTCTATTTAAGAAAAACAGAAGAAAAGTGTAAAAGGGCAAGGAATCATTAAGTTTAGAAAACAATGGAAGAAGTGAAAAAGAAAAGGATGTTCAGAATCAACAACGGAGAAATTTAACTTCTGGGCCAGGCATGGTGGCTCATGCCTGTAATCCCAGCACCTTGGGAAGCTAAGGTGGGCAGATCTCTTGAGCCCAGGAGTTTGAGATAAGCATGGGCAACATGGTGAAATCTCATCTCTGTTAAAAGTATAGGCCGAGCGCAGTGGCTCACGCCTGTAATCCCAGCACTTTGGGAGGCCGAGGCAGGAGGATCACGAGGTCAGGAGATCAAGACCATCCTGGCTAACATGGTGAAACTCCATCTCTACTAAAAATACAAAAAAAAAATTAGCTGGGTGCGGTGGCGGGCGCCTGTAGTCCCAGCTACTTGGGAGGCTGAGGCAGGAGAATGGCGTGAACCCAGGAGGCGGAGCTTGCAGTGAGCCAAGATCTCACCACTGCACTCCAGCCTGGGTGACAGAGCGAGACTCTGTCTCAAAAAAAAAAAAAAAAAATACAAAAAAAAAAAAAAAAAAATACATATATATATATATATATATATATAAATTAGCCAGGCATGGTGACATGCATCTGTAGTCCCAGCTACTCAGGAGGCTGAGGTGGGAGGATCACCTGAGCCTGGCGAGGTTGAGGCTGCAGTGAGCTGTGATTGCACCACTGCACTCTAGCCTGGGCAACAGAGCAAGACCCTGTCTCAAAAACAAACAAATGAAATTTTTAAAAAATTAAATTAAATTAAAAATTTAAAAAGAGGCCAGGTTTGGTGACTCACACCTGAAATCCCAGCACTTTGGAAGGCCGAGGTGGTCGGATCATGAGGTCAAGAGATCGAGACCATCCTGGCCAACATGGTGAAACCCCATCTCTACTAAAAATAGACGAATTAGCTGGGCGTGGTGGTGTGTGCATAGTCCCAGCTACTCGGGAGGCTGAGGCAGGAGAATCGCTTGAACCTGGGAAGCAAAGGTTGCAGTGAGCCAAGAGGTGCCACTGTACTCCAGCCTGGGCGACACAGTGAGACTCTGTCTCAAAAAAAAAAAATATATATCTATATCTATATCTATATATATATATTTATATATATATAAAAATTAAAAAAAGAAATTTAACTTCCATATCTCATAAATAAAAGCACATATCTACAAATCAAATTAAAAGGCAAACATATTAAGAATATATTTCAGGCCAGGCACAGTGGCTCACGCCTGTAATCCCAGCACTTTGGGAGGCCAAGGAGGGCAGATCATTTGAAGTCAGGAGTTCGAGACCAGCCTGGCCAACATAGTGAAACCCTGTCTCTACTAAAAATACAAAAATTAGCCAGGCGTGGTGGCGAGTGCCTGTAATCCCAGCTACTTGAGAGGCTGAGGCAGGAGAATTGCTGAGGCGGAGGGTGCAGTGAGCCAAGATTGTGCCATTGCACTCCAGCCTGGGTGACAGAGCAAGACTCCATCTAAAAAAAAAAATTAGCTGGGCATGGTGGCGGGTGTCTGTAATCCCAGCTACTTGGGAGGCTGAGGCAGGAGAACTGCTTGAACCCAGGAGGCAGAGCTTGCAGTGAGCCAAGATAGCGCCACTGCACTCCAGCCTGGGCAACAGAGCAAGACTCTATCTCCAAAAAAAAAAAAAAAGAAAAAGAAAACGTCCATACAAATGGAACAGAAAAATACTAAGACCTTAATAGTTAAATGGATACAGAACATGAATAAACAAAAGGGGGAAATATGAAGGGTGAACTAATGAGAAAAACAGTGCAACCTCACTAATAAACAAATCAAAATTAAAACAATGAGCCACCACTGCCTGCCTTTCGAACTAGCCCAGATGTCTGCATTCACCTCCTGGCTGGCCTCCTCCCTACGCTGTCTCACTTTCCCAGTCCACTCTGCGCTGCAGAGTTCTAATACAAATCACACTGCGTCACTTGCCTGCCTAACAGTCTCCTTGATGGTGACCAGGAGAAAGCCAAACTCTGCTGCCTGGCACATCTGCCAGCTTGCAGCCTGATCCCATTCTAGCCTCGCCTCCTGCCATGTCTCACTCAGCTCCAGCCACACGGGACTTCTGTGATTGGTTCCACACCATGGTGCCTTCACTTGTGCTATTACTGATCCCAGAAGCCCAACCTTTCTTCTCATCCTGTTCCTTCAGGAAGCCTTTCCTGACACCGCCAGTCTCCTCTGGATGTCCTTCTTCATGTTCTGTCAAACTCTTTTTTTTTTTTTTTTTTTTTTTTGAGATAGAGTCTCGCTCTGGGGTGCACACACTATATATATGGTAAAATATATATATGGTAAAATATATATATAGTGTGTGTACCCCAGCTCAGGCTGGGGTGCAGTGGCACGGATCTCAGCTCACTGCAATCTCTGCCTCCCGGGTACAAGCGATTCTCCTGCCTCAGCCTCCCAAGTTGCTGGAACTACAGGTGCACACCACGCCACCACACCCAGCTAATTTTTGTAATTTTAGTAGATACGGGGTTTCACCATATTGGTCAGGCTGGTCTCGAGCTCCTGACCTCAGGTGATCTACCTGCCTTGGCCTCCCAAAGTGCTGGGATTACAGGCGTGAGCCACTGCGCCTGGCTGTCCCCATCGAACTCTTTCTTCCCAGTGTCACAGTGCTGAGCGCACGATAGCATGATCATTCATATTACTCGTCTTTCTCCTTCACTGGAATGTGAGCTCCTTAGGGAACTGTGTCTTATTTATCTGTATAGCCCCAGCACTGTACCCAGAGCCAAGTATGTATGAATGTATGTATATATGTGTATGTATGAGCATACATGAATGGATGGACAGATGGATGGATAGATGGATGGAGATACATGAGCAGGGCCACGAGTAAGCTGAAGTGAGAAATACCTGAGGATGGGACGAGGAAGGGTGGGTGCCTTACCTCCCGAAGGGCATTCTGGGCAGCACGGTACCAAGCCCAACTCACGAGGGAGGCCTCTTTCTCATCTGACAGAGGCAGGAAGCTCAGAATATATGTGAGCATCTGAGGGAAAAAGACAGGGCATTGGGGACTGTTAGAGCTGGGAGGTCTTTGGAACTGACTCCAGCTGACAGCACCATGGGTCTGAGGGCACCAGAGCCCTGGCTTCTACTTTATCTTGGATGTGAAGCTTCACGAAGCATTCACTTCCCCGCTCCAGGCTTCAGGTATCTTTCCTGTGAACAAACCTTTCCTGAGCTGGGTGCAGGCTTGCACTGACTGATAAGAATCAAACTTCCTGCCTAGCTGGGTAGAAAAAGCCTGGGCATTGAGGCCAGATAAACCTAGTTCAAATCTCCACTCTGCCAACTGACCTCTCGAACTTTGTTTTCCTTACCTGTGAAATTGCAATTGTAGTGAGATTTAAATGGGTTATTGTGAGAATTAAAGAACACAGCCAAGTGTCTTGCATAGGACCTAGAGCACAGCAGGCCAGGTGTGCTCACTCTGGTCCTCAGGAAGTCATGCTTGGTCCTCCTGCCCTCATGGCTCAGGCTCTGGGACCCTGCTCTTTTTCCATCTTCTCCACTGCCACCTTGCCCTCTCCATTGGTTGTTAAGATTCGATCCCAGCAAGACCTAGCCTGGGAGGCTCAGGCCCTTCCCCCGACCTAGGGGGTGGTGAGGTTTGAGGTCCTAAATGGGACTGGGGAAGGGGTTACCAGTGAGGCCTAGAATGATTTGATATTAACTCTTCTTTTCTTCTGGAATCTTCCTCTCTGTATCCCAATTGCCTCATTTTTGGATTCTTCTGTGGCTCCCAGGGCTCAGACCTGGGTCTTTTGGTTTTCTGTTTACCAACACAGGAATAACCAACAATTCAATATTCCCATATTGTCCTATTATCCAAGTGCTAGTCCATATTGCCAACTGTCCATGCAAATGTTTAGCCATCACTTTAATCTCAACCAAAACTCATATTCCACCCTCGGCCCAAAACAGCCTCTCCTCCCAAATTCCCCTTTCAATGCCAACAGTGCATCTACCTGATAACACTTTCAACTATTCAAACCATTCTGTCCCTTGCTCCCAGATATAGGTGTAATGCACAGGCTTTAGGCCAGGCTAACCTAGACTCATTCAAATTCCAGCTCCACTACTTCCTGTCATACTGACCTCTCGGAGTTTCAGTTTCCAGATCTATAAAATAGGGATACTTTAAAAAAATCTAGATTATAGCCTCATGGGGATTAAAATTTACATATATATAGTGTGTGTGTGACAACTAGATGTTCCATAAATGGTTGCTGGATTGCTGTTACTAAAATTTCTACCTTTGCAACTTCCCCACCTCAGTAGCTCAGATTTCTACCACCCCAAACCTGGATTCCTTCCACAATCTCCCACCTGAACTCTTTGCCTCCAAGTTCATCCTTGCTAATACATTATGCACACTGTCACAAGGTTAATTTTTCCTATAAAACAGTTTTCAGTTTCAGCTCACCCCTGCTGTAAAACTTCAGGGTTCACCAGTACTCTCAGGACAGTCTCCACTCCTGGATCAGCACTGCCAGGCCTCTGTGGCTGATTGGACTCGCTGGTTCCCAAACTTCCCCAGTCCAGTCTCCCCACTGCCCTACAAACACAGCATATCTATTTCCTTTTGCCTATGCGGGCCTTTTCCCTTGGATCCCCTTCTTGAAGCTTGACTTCACCAACCCATTGTGATCTCTCCTTCCCTTCTCAGAGGCCAAGCACACAGGCACAGTGCTCAGCCAGTGCTTACTGGATTAAATTAAGCTTGGACAGTCCAGTCCTCTACCCCTATTTTCACCAATTGTATGCTCAGGGAAGCAGTCGGGGAAATAAAGTAGTCATTACTGAGAGGACAATGACTGGGAGAATAGACTTCTGGGCCAGGGAGGCTAGGCACAGGAAAGACAGTATTGACGGGGACTGGGACTGACCAAGTCCCAATCCCTCCAGGGAGGAGGGGAAGCCTGTTTGAGCTGAGTTAAGACAGTGGCCATCCTGTCTTCTGGGGCTAAGCAGCCAGCCCAAGAGCAAAGGGAGAGGGGAACAAACCTGTCATCCCTTGAGGTGAGTGGGGGAGGGACACAATTCATTGACCTAAGAAGAGGGTGGCCTTTCTAGAGGGATGAGAGGAGGCAGTGATGAGGATGGAGTGGCCATCCCATGAGTCCCATCTCAAGGGGGCTACTGGAGATAATGACTGGTCACTCATGGGGTCTATGGGGATGGAAATAGCCCCTAAAGCTAAGGGGGAAAGGGATAGCATTGCAAGCTCAATGGGGTGGGAACAGGCCTATTTTTGCTAAGGACAGGAGCATCATTCCAGGACCGATGGGAAAGGGTAGCCTGTTTCCCATGGGCAGAGAAAGGGGGCTGCCAACCCTCAGGAAAAAAGAGATGGAGAAGCCATTCCAACAGGCCACTGAAGACAAAATCTGTTATCTCCCTGGCAGATGGGGCAGAGTGGTCTTGCCCCTGGCTAAGGGGAAGGAGCAAACATTCCATGGATGAAAGAGGTAAGGGCGGCCATCACTAGGGGCCTAGGAAAGGGGAACAGGCCTATCCTTGTTAAAGGAACTCAGAGATCATTGCAGCTGATGGGGAGGGAGCAGTCTGTTTCCCACTGCCAGGGAGAGGGGGCGGCCGTCTCTGTAGGAAATGGAGAGATCATCCCAAGGGACCAATGGGGATAAGATCAGTTACTCTTCGGGACGATGAGATGGAGCGGACATCTTCCAGAACTGAGCGGGGAGTAGACAGCCACCTCAAGGGAAGGGGATGGGCAGAGGGGCTGTTCTCGCTGAAGTGACAGGGCAGCTATCTTCTGGGGCCGATAGGGAAGGGGAGGACGGTCCCCCAAGCTAAAGGGACAGAGTGGCCCAAAGGAGGAACTGTTACCCAGAGCTAGAAGGTCCCGGGATCGGGAGGGCGGGTCGTTTCCGCCAGGCTGGAGGGGCCGGGCTAGCTATCTGACAGCCCCTCCCCAAAGCTCAGGACCCCGAGGGCGGGGCCTGTCCAGAGCTAGGCCTGAGGGCGGCTTCCTCTCACCTCCAGGGTCAGCGACTTCGCCATCGCATCCCTGCCGCCTCCGCCCCCCGCGCAAGGCTTTCTGGGAAGTGTAGTCTCGCCTCTTTGGGGCGGGGCTTGGGAAGGAAGTGAGACCTATTTCCGTCCCAGAAGCTGACGACTTCGGTCTGCGCCGGAAGTGCATGAGCTGCCGATGTGGTGCTTGGTGATTGCGGTTTCGGTCGCTCTCGCTTGTTCCCCGGGCTGGGTATTTGCCTCGCACCATGGCGGTAAGGAGGATGGGTAGGGCGGAGTCCGCACCAGCAAAGCTCTCCAGGGGCTGTGAGAGTGAAAACTGAGAAAGAACATTAAGGGATATGGGGTGGGCCAGAGGGGGGCGCCATCCCCTGGCCAGACCGTGCTAGAGCTGGGCTGGGGGGATGGCGGCGCAGGACCATACCAGGACTAGTGCCGGAGCGGGGTGGGCATCAGTACCAGAGCAGGCCAGAGATCTAAGTGACCTGAGGTGGGCGTTAGCCCAGATCGGGACCACGCCAGCGGAGGCCTGAGAGAGGCACCATTCAACTCCGCTCAGGTGTACCCTTGGAAGAGTCGTTAGCCTAAAGCCAGACTACAACGGGATCCAGAGGCGGTATTAGCTTAGGGTTGAATTGTTCCAGGGCGAGCAGGAGGCGATTGATCCTAGCTGCGGGTGCTGGAGAGATGGCGTCAGCCCTAGACAGGATGGACTGGAGGATGGGTGGACATCCCGGGAATTGTGCTAGGTTTCAGCACTACGGGGACCTGGCTGAGTTGCGGATGGAGCTCTATAGCTAACCAGGCTGGTGGGGAGAATGAGGAGGACCGTGGCCTCCTGACGGCATTTCATCATTCCTCTGCAGCCCAAGGGCAAAGTGGGCACGAGAGGGAAGAAGCAGATATTTGAAGAGAACAGAGAGACCCTGAAATTCTACCTGCGGATCATACTGGGGGCCAATGTAAGTGCATGCCTCCTTGCTTCTATGCCCACTTATAGTCAGTCCCCTAGTCCTCAGCCCTGCTTGGTGAGGAGTAGTGGTACCCGAAAAAGCTCTAGAAGAGAGCTCCAGTCAAAAAGAAATGAGAGATCTGGGCACAGAGAAACTGCCGACTAGTAAAACACAAAGGAAATTAAGGTGTGAGTCGTAGCTGAATTTGAGAGCTCTTCCTACCTCCAAGTACACAAAGGCTTCTTTCCTGGGCTGAATTGGGTGTCAGAGGAGAGTGGATATTTGGGATTCAGGGAGCAGGGCCTTTCTTCAACCCTGTAAGAACAACCTTGCTCCTCCCACAGCCTGGCCTAATTCTTGGTCAGAGTTGAGGGAGACCCATGGTTTGGAGGTAACTTCTGACCCCATCCTGATCCTGTGATTGCTTGCAGGCCATTTACTGCCTTGTGACGTTGGTCTTCTTTTACTCATCTGCCTCATTTTGGGCCTGGGTAAGTGTCTCCATCCTGGGAGGTGGATGAGTGCGTAGGGTCAGTGGCTGGCCTTTGATACCCTCATTCTTGCTCTGCAGTTGGCCCTGGGCTTTAGTCTGGCAGTGTATGGGGCCAGCTACCACTCTATGAGCTCGATGGCACGAGCAGCGTTCTCTGAGGATGGGGCCTTGATGGATGGTGGCATGGACCTCAACATGGAGCAGGGCATGGCAGAGTGAGTGTCCCCCACCGCCAGCCCAGGTGAGCGGCCCCAGGGCTGGGGCCCAGACAGCCCAAGAAGCACAGCTACTTGCAACTTGAAAAGGGTGGAAGGGAGTTGAACTGGGGCCCATATGCCATCTTTGGCAGCTTTATTTCTATCCACAGGCACCTTAAGGATGTGATCCTACTGACAGCCATCGTGCAGGTGCTCAGCTGCTTCTCTCTCTATGTCTGGTCCTTCTGGCTTCTGGTAAGTGGGCTGGGGGCGCTCCCAAGAAGGGGCATCTCACCCTCCCCATCTTTTATTCCCTGCACCTTGCTTCAAGTTACCGTTTCTCTTGTAGGCTCCGGGCCGGGCCCTTTACCTCCTGTGGGTGAATGTGCTGGGCCCCTGGTTCACTGCAGACAGTGGCACCCCAGCACCAGAGCACAATGAGAAACGGCAGCGCCGACAGGAGCGGCGGCAGATGAAGCGGTTATAGCCATTGACATTGTGGCCACAGGCCGCTGGCCCTGGGTGGCTCTGTCAGGGTGCACAGCCCTCCATGCCTGGAGCAATGAGGGTCTAGTCCAGGGGCCAAAAGCAGTCTGAGGTATTGGGTATACTTATACTCTATAGGGTCGTTGAATAAATGGCTTAGAATGTGGCTGATGGCTGTGTGGGTGATGAGGGATGAGGCAGGAAAAGCTGGTCCTATGGGATTTCCCTCCTGCTACAGACCCAGCCTGGTGGGGACCCTGAAAGAAGAGAAACCTGTTGGATTAGCTAAGAAAATTTTATTTTGCTCCATGAGTTCAAGGAGCTCACACACATGCACATGCATATGCATGCGCACACACACACACACACACACACACATGCACACACACACAGCTAATACTGCTCAAGGCATGGCTCCTGGGCACGGAGTTCTGGGGCCAGAATTCTGCTCGGGGCCCTCCTCACTCTGTCATCTCCTGCACTGCAGTCCAGGGTCCAGATAGATATCCGGGATACAGCACCTTCACACCTCCAGGCCAGGACCCTTGCTCAGTCCCAGTGCCTGCACCAGGTCATCTCCGAGCCCACTCTTTAACGTCCGTCTCACTGCAGGGACAGAGCAGGGTTGGAGGGGGTTGATGGGGTTCAGGTGGGCAGTAGGATTGTGGGGAGTTACTTACAAGACTTGCGGTTGCCACGGGAACGCTTGCGTTCCTTAGCAGCTAAGGCACGAGGACTGCTCTTGGTCACTGACTGCACCAGAAGGTCCATGATCTCATCTGATGTATCACTGGGTAAACTGGAGCCTGGGGGTTCTTCTGGGGATGCAGTGGAGGGCCCCACTGTGGGCATGATTGGGGAGCTGCTCTGGACCATGCCTGAGGAAGGCCAGATAGGAAAGTCAGGCCAAGGTGGCCCTAGAGCCCATTCCCTACAGCAGCTATGGGCCTCACCTCTGCTGCGGCGATTGTGTGTGGTGTCCTCAGGCCTGCTGGTCAGCAGACTCTTCATACTAGCATGACTGTCAGCATCTCCCCGGCCTGGCCCGCTGCTCACTGCTACTGGAACAGAGGGGTTGCTGGGGGCTTCCCCAGCCACACCTGAGAACTTCTCTGTCTGGAGAAAGAAGAAAGGTGAACTGGGAGGAGTGAAGGAAACCAAGGAGGTGGCAGTCAAGACTAAGAGACCTGGAAGGGCGCCCACCTCAGTGATCATGCGTCCCCGGGTCTTGTTGCGCTCACGGCATGTGGCCCGCTTCTGCTGCTGCTGTAGCACTCGTTCCCGGCAAGTCCGATACTCAAGCGCAAATTCCCGCAGCGTGTGGCAGAACTGCGTGATGCGCACTTCACGGGCCGCCTGCGGGGTGTAGCCCAGGTAGAGCAGGAAGGCATGGAACCTAGGCAGGTCAGAGTAGGGAGGGACAGTGAGTCCTGCTTATTGTCTGAGGGAGGGTGGTGGCCGTCCTGCCTCTCTTGGGTCCATGCCCCTACCTATTGCAGACACGGCGGTGCACTATCCTCAGCATGGCAACACGGCGGGCACACTGGGCCAGGAAGTGGGTGAGGCGGGCACGCAGGGCTGGGGCCAGCTCATGCTTGGCCAAGCTCCGCAGGCTCTCCTCGGCTGCCCGGCTCCGGCGCTCCAGCTGCCCCAGGTTCTCAGTCAGCTGTTCAAAGTCCACCTGAGAAAGCAAGGGGGTGCACATACTGTCCCGCCACACCCTGTAGACAAGACACGGCCCGAGGCTGCCTCTGGGCCAGACTGGCCAGCTTGGGCTCTAAGGACACAGACATCCAAAAGCTCATAGACTAGTGCAAGAGACATAAATCCATTTGATGTGAATGGGGAACAGAAGGTATATTGGGGGAAGTGGCAGTTAAACAGACCCAAAGACTGAGTAGGTGTGGCTAGGCCAATAGAGGAAAGAGCATTTCTGGCAGAGGGCATAGCTCACACCCAGGTGGCTGGAGCAAGCCCTGGCACAGCAGCCCAAATGGGGAGAAGGGGGAGGAGCCAGGCCCAGGAAGCAGCGCTCCTGCCTCGTCCGGCCTTGGTTGATTCTGGCAGGTGCTAACCTTGGCACAGCGAGTCAGGGCAGGGATTTCTGAATAGAGGTCGGAGGACTCAGGCCGGGTCTGGAGCACTAGGGAGCAGAGGTGGTGTAGCAGTGATTGTCGACGCACCGTGTCCTTCACCTCCGACACCTTCTCCAGGTAGCTCAGCTCAAAGCCGCTGCTCTGAAAGGACCCTTTCTGAGCCTGGGCCTGGTTAGCTCCAGAACCCTGACTCCCCCTAGTCCCCATGTACTCTCACTCACCTGGGAGCCATTGAGGAAGTTGCCCACAGCTAGGAGGGTAGCCAGGATGCAGCGGAAGGTGGCATTCTGTACGAGCTGTTCCATACCCACTTTCAGGTCAAACAGTGGCTCAGCAATTTCCTGGTATGGGAGACCAGGGACTCTCAGACTACATGGTCATGATGCTTACCTGTCCCTACTGTCTGTCCCACTCCAAGACCCAGGTACCCGCTCCATGACCCAGGTACCCGCTCCATGCTGTCATAGTCCAGCTTGAAGGCCCAGAGTTGTAGACGAGCAGCGAGGCCGCCAATGGAGGCAAGAGTCATCAGGAAGTTCTCGGCTGGGCCCAGGGGTATGTCAGGGTTGGCCAGCTGGGCTTCCTCAATCTTCTGCTGCTCTTCCTCCGTGGGCATCATGGTCAGTAGCTTCTGAGGATGTAGCCAGAGCCTGACATGGCCCCCTCAATGCAGGCCTGAGGCCTGAGGCATTGGTCTTGACCCCTCCCTCAGTCATCTAGGGGAGGCCCCAGAGTCTGGGGACTGCCCTGCAGAAATGCCAAGCCCATGCCCACCACTGGAGGGACAGGAAATGCCCATCTACCAAAGGAGAAGGCCAGACCTCCCCCCCGCACCCATAGCTGGGTGACCCCACCTCAATGCCATCCTTGCTGACAGCAAATTCATCAAAGTTGAGCAGGGCAGCCTTAATGACATGCACAGGTGGCAGTGTGGTTAGGCCAATGTTGATGGCGTTGCTGCGCTTGGGGTCCAGCACTGTGGTCATTGTCCGGCGGCCCTCTCCAGCTTTCTGCATGGTTGGGGGAAGGGCAGTGTAAGACTGAGGAAGGGGGCCTGACGCGGTGGCTCACGCCTGTAATCCCAGCACTTTGGGAGGCCAAGGCGGGTGGATCACGAGGTCAGGAGATCGAGACCATCCTGGCTAACATGGTGAAACCCCGTCTCTACTAAAATTACAAAAAAAAATTAGCTGGGCATGGTGGCAGGCGCCTGTAGTCCCAGCTACTCGGGAGGCTGAAGCAGGAGAATGGCGTGAACCCAAGAGGCAGAGCTTGCAGTGAGCTGAGATCATGCCACTGCACTCCAGCCTGGGTGACTGAGCAAGACTCCGTCTCAAAAAAAAAAAGACTGAGGAAGGGACTAGCTGGGACAGCAATCTCAGAGGGTACTCCAAGGCCCTCCTCTAGATTGCCAAATGGTCCCACAACTGACAAACTGGCAACCTGGGATGTGTAAGGCATGGGGATGAGCTTAGATTCTTTTGAGACAGGGCCTGGCTCTACCACCTAGGCTGGAGTGCAGTGGTGCCATCATAGCCCACTGCAGCTTATCTTCTGGGATTTTCCTGCCTCAGCCTCCCAAGTAGCTGGGATTACAGGTGTGTACCACCATACCCAACTATTTTTTTTTTTAACTTTTTTTTTCCGCCTCCCAGGTTCAAGCAATTTTCTTGCCTCAGCCTCCCAAGTAGCTGGGATTGCAGGCATGAGCCACCATGCCTAGCTAATTTTCATATTTTTACTAGAGATGGGGTTTCACCATGTTGGCCAGGCTGGTCTCAAACTCCTGGCCTCAAGTGATCTGCCTGCCTTGGCCTCCCAAAGTGCTGGGATTACAGGGGTGAGCCACCATGCCCGGCCAATTTTTTTTTTAACATTTATTTTTATTTTATTTATTTAGTTATTTTTGAGACGAAGTCTTGCTCTCGTCCCCCAGGCTGGAGTACAATGGCGTGATCTCAACTCACTGCAACCTCTACCTCCCGGGTTCAAGCGATTCTCCTGCCTCAGCCTCCCGAGTAGCTGGGATTACACGTGCCCGCCACCACGCCTGGCTAATTTTGTATTTTTAGTAGAGACGGGGTTTCGCCAGTTTGACCAGGCTGGTCTCGAACTCCTGACCTCAAAATGATCCACCTGCCTTGGCCTCCCAAAGTCCTGGGATTACAGGCATGAGCCACTGCACCCGGACCAACTTTTAGTAGAGATAAGGTCTTACTATGTTGCACAGGCTGGTCTCAAACTCTTGGATTACAGGCGTGAGCCACCATGCCCGGCCACGTTTAGATTCTAGTTGGGGCACTGCCGATCCCTTGTTAGGAGACCTTGGACAATTTCCTACTCCTTTCTTTGCCTTGGTTTCCCCATGTGGGAAGTGAGTGACTAACTCCAACAGGTCAGATCCTTAAGCTCTGATTCCCTCCAGCCTCCCTTAGGGCTACTTTGCAGATGAGTGGATTTACCTTGGAGGGCAGCACCTCTTTGGCACGAGACTCAAAGAGGTGTTCCAGCCGGGCAGTGTCCACTGAGACAGGCTCCAGTGAAGCCCAGAGAGTGGCGCAGGGCCCAAAGCGGCTTGCAGAGACTCCATGGCCCCCAGCCAGCTTTAGCTCACGCCAGAAAAGTTTTACTGTCTTCCTCTTGGTGGGGAGGGCTGAGCTGTCAGGCACTGAATGGGGAAGAGGGGCAGCCAGAGGTAGAGGTGGAGGTGGTGGGAAGGGGCCTTTGATGGGTGGGGGAGGTGGAGGTGGGGGAGGTGGGGGGACTCCCAAGAGCAGAGGCAGTGGGGGTGAGGGAGCTGGGACCTCTTTCCCAGCCTCCACAGACTCTACATTCAGCATGTCCTGGTCTTCATCCTCCCCTAGATCTGAAAAGTCCAGGTCCCCAATAGAGAGCTTGGGTGCACGGGTAGGGAGCTCCCAGATGGGCTCAGCCTTGGGGCTTGCTGGTATCAGTGGCTCCTTGGGCTCTGGCTCAAGGCTTCGCTGGGCCCGGAGCAGGACACAGGGGGCAGGGCTCTGGGGTGTTCTGGGTGCAGGGGCTGTCTCTAGGGAGTCCCAGAGTTGCCGGGCATCTAAAGAAAGGGAAGGAGCTGTCAGTGCCATGCCCCTGTGGGGCAACAAAGCAACAGGCAGGCTCTGCCTGCTCACCCACCTACTCACCTGGGTGTCCATCCGCCTCATTGGGCATGGCCCCGGCCAGTGTCTCTGCCCGGCCCTGGGCCAGTGCAACCTGCTTCTCTGTTTCTGCTGCCGCCACATTCTCCAGGAACCGGGCTCTGAGGGAAGGTGCTTGTCAGTGACAGCATCTGACACACCCCAGCCCAGGTGCATATGCCTTGCTGAGCCCCTGGACACCACCCCCAAATGCAGGCACACACAGACACACGGGGAACAGTCCATGCGCTGAGCAGACCAGAACCACGCCCCCCAAGGCCAGCCCCTCTTCAGTCCTCCACATCTGGGGAGGATTACTACCAACCCAGCATTCCCAGGTGAAAATACAGGGAGAAATTCTACTTAACATCTAACTTGCAACCTCGTTCATGTTCACTGTCCTGATTTTTTTTGGTTGGTTGTTTTTTAGAGACAGGGTCTCACTCTGTCAGTCATCCAGGCTGGAGTACAGTGGTGTGATCATAGCTCACTGCAGCCTCACCCTCCTGGGCTTGACCCTCAGCCTCCCAAGTGGCTAGGACTACAGACATGTGCCACCACGCACAGCTGATTTTTTAATTTTTTTGAGGAGACAGGGTCTCACTATGTTGTTCAGGCTGGCCTTGAATTCCTGGCCTCAAGCAATCCTCCCACCTCAGCCTCCTGAATTGCTGGGATTACAGGTGTGAATGATGCACTCAGCCGAATTTTAAAAAATTTCTTTGTAGAGATGAGATCTTGCTATGTTGCCCAGGCTGGTGTCTTGAGTCTAGACAAGGACTCTTAGAGCAGGGGAAGGGGATAGCTGTCCCAATGGGCATATCAGGCTGTCCCTCCCATGGCATGTCTGGTAGCTTCTGGGAGCCTATGCCCAGGAAAGGGCCTGGTAAACAGGCCAGGTGTGGTGGCTCACGCCTGTAATCCCAGCACTTTGGGAGGCAGAGGTGGGTGGATTACTTGAAGTCAGGAGTTCAAGACCAGCCTGGCTAACATGGTGAAACCCTGTCTCTACTAAAAATACAAAAATTACCCGGGTGTCGTGGTGCAGGCCTATAATCCCAGCTACTTGGGAGGCTTGAACCTGGG
Organism: Hylobates moloch; assembly: GCF_009828535.3. Classification (NCBI taxonomy): domain Eukaryota; kingdom Metazoa; phylum Chordata; class Mammalia; order Primates; family Hylobatidae; genus Hylobates; species Hylobates moloch. The sequence goes on from NW_026652281.1 coordinate 102,840,867, forward strand.
AGGCAGAGTTTGCAGTGGGCTGAGATCGCACCACTGCACTCCAGCCTTGGAGACAGAGCAAGACTCTGCCTCAAAAAAAAATAAAAATAAAAAATAAAAAAGGATGTGGTAAACAGTGGGCCCTCAGTTTATGCTGAAATAATGGGTGCAATCCATTGTTTCTTTTCTGGCCCCTCCAGCCTCTGTCAGCTCTCAGTGCCTGCCTTTGCCTCAGCCTTAGGTTATCCCTCCACCCCGACACCACACACCACACAGCACCCTAGGTCCCCTCCCTGCTCGCTTCTGAGCTGAAGACATGGCAGAATGAGCCTCAAGTTGGGTGTCCACATCCCAATCTCTGGCTGCTAAGGTGTTGCTATTGAAGCACAGGGACCACTGTGAACCCAGTGAATTGGTTCCCAGTGCTTAGCCTTCGGGTTACCAAGGAGGCATATGTCTGGGAGAGGATAAGCCTGAGTCCCCCAGCTTTGGTTGCATCAGGTACGTGGAACCCCTGCTGGGGGAAGCAATGCTGAAGCCCTGAGCACATGGCAGGCCTGGCAGGCCAGCCTCTGTACTTACTCCAGCCTGGCCTGCCCAGGAGGGGACTGGGGGACGGGTGGGCTCTCAGGGGCCCTGGGTAGGGGGGATGAGAGGAAGAGATGGTAACTGTGGTGTCAGCTCCGTGGTTGCTCATACCCACACAGAGCTAGGCAGTGATATTGGGGTTCCTTCCCAGCCGCAGTGGGAAGTGGGGGAAGGTATGACACGAGGAAACTGGAAGTGGAGGAGAGAGACTGACGTGGAGCAGGACAGGGTGCTGGGGAAGAGACAGAGGCAGAAGAACAAGGGAGTGACAGATAGGGGGCGGGAGACATGACAAGAGGCAAAGACAGGCAGAACGTCAGAGGAGACAAAGGAAACCACAGGAGGAGGAGATCCAGTCAGAGCCGAACCCCACCCGCTGGCAGTCACTTACCAAACGGGAGCAGTTTGGTGAAGTCTGGAAAGAGAGAGAGAAAGCACGCGTTTGGGCAGAGGAGGCTGAGTGCCCATGGAGGGGCGCAAAGCAGAGGGACAGTGGGAGAGAGGACTCCAGGGTGGCCTCTGTCTCCCTACTTACTTGTAGATGCTCCTCTCGCTGGAGGTGTCAGCTGAGGGTGCCACAGAGATGGTAGGAAAAAGGTTCACTGAAGCTTGGAGGCCGGAGGGAGGGCCCACAGTGCTGGAGGCGGGGCCTGTCAGCAGGGCGGGGCCGGTGGAAGAGGTGGGGCCTACCGGTGAGGCGGGGCCTGTGGGGCTGAAAGCAGGGGCTGTCAGTGGGGCGGGGCCTGAGAGGCTGGAGGCGGGGCCTGTCAGTGGGGTGGGGCCTGCGGGGATGGAGGTGGGGCCTGTCGGTACGGCAGGCCCAGTGGAGGAGGCGGGGGCTGTCGGTGGGGCGGGGCCTGAGGGGGTTGGGGTCAGGGCCTGTCAGCTCACTGGGCCATACCTAGTAGATCCACCCTTCCCCATCTACGGAGGCTCATACTTACCCAGGTTCCGGGGCACGCGCGGGGCAGCCCCCGCCTTCCAGAGAACGGCGGCTCCTCTTGCCCTCCTCAGAAGAAGGCTTTCGTCGTTCTCGCCGCCCACCGGCGCCTGGGACTTCTTCGATGTCTCCATCCTCCAATTTCAGGGCGTTCTAGCAGAGGCGGACCAGGATGTAAGAAAGTGGTTAACGTGCATGCAGGTGGGGTGGGGCGCTGGGGACTGCGCTTCTCTCTTCCCTCCTTCCAATCCCCCTCAGAGCGTAGAGCCCGGCCCACCTCGTAGAGCACAAGCTGCGTGCGCAGGTCGACGTCAGTGCCTGCAGTACCCAGGTGGCGCTGGACCAGCGCTTCCATGCCCTGCTGCTCCAGTGCATCCGTCAAATCGTAGAAGGAGTCCTGGTCCGGGAGCGCCGCCAGCGTCTGGAGGGCGGGGATAAGAAGGCAAGGCTGAGGTTGGTGGGGAGGTCAGGAGCCTGAGCATCCCAGAGCTGGCACCCAGTCCTTGGACACACCTTGTTGATGAGGGTGACCGTGTACACCAACAACTCAGGGTCAGCGCCATTCTTCTCCTCCAGGATGGACACAAAATTGGCCCAGGGAGGAGCACCTACCACACAGAAAGTGGAGCAGTCATGGGGGGACAGGTAGGAGAGAGGGCTCTGAGCGGTGGGGGAGAAAGGGACAGTCTCTGACCGGTGGTGCTGGCCACAGAGTTCACTGCACGGATGAACAGCGGTGCGTTGTTTTCGGAGTATTCTACAAACACCAACAGCAGCTTCAGGGCTGTCTTCACCACCAAGCGGGACTGAGGAGAGAGGTCAGCACATATGAGTGGGGCTTAGGCCAGACCTGTGCCAGCTGTTGCTGGGGAAGGGGAAGGGTTGCTGGGGCTGGACCCAGAGAGAATCTAGGCAGAATGACCCTGGCCCTAGGCCCAGGCACTGAAGTGCCTTATAGGCTTAGAGAGGCCTCAGACTTACTCCCTTCCAGCCCACTTTGCAGAACAGGAAACTGAGGCCCAGAGAGAAGCAATACGCAAAGGGTATAAGGCTGGGTGGAGAGCCACTTACCAGGCTGGCACACAATGTGTACAGCCACTGAATAGTCTCACTGTGGGCCACCACCCCTAGCATTCCATCCACAAAGAGCATCAGCTGGCCGAGCGCTGGGGACACAGGGATGGGCAGAGTCAGCGAGGGTCACTGGAGCAGAGGTCATGGGAGAGGGGCGGGGCTGACCTCTAAGGATGTAGCTCTGGTAGTTGTGGTCAGCAGCAGCACCCACACGGATCAGGCAGCTCAGCCCCTCTGAATGCACGAATTCAGGCACCAGGTCTTTGTCCTCCTGGAAGCACCATGGGGGAGTTTAGGGAGGCTTGGGCTACACACTTACCCCCATCCCACTGCAGGGCCTCACCTGGAAGATCTGCTTCAGTGAGAAGAGGGAGCGGCGGAGCTCAGGACCACTGGAGCTATACAGCTTTTCTGTAAAAGGTAGGGTATAAAACCCTCAATGGGACACACTCACTGTCTTCCTCTACTTGGATACAACCACAACTCTCCACCAAAGAATAGTCTTTTATATATATATGTTTTGGTCTAAGAGACAGGGTCTCACTCTGTCACTCAGGCTGGAGTGTGGAGTGCAGTGGCACAGTCATAGCTCACTGTAGCCTCAAACTCCTAGCCTCAAGCAGTTCTCCCACCTTGACCTCTCAAAACACTGGCATTGCAGGCATGAGCTATGACGCCTGGTCTGTTCTAACATTCTTGAATCCCCCTCCACTCCCACCCTGGCCCTGGAAGGAGAGGTCAGGATAGGGAGAGGAAGGAGCACATCCAGCTAAACCTACTTTGCTCACTGTTCAGCACAGGCCTGAAGGTGAGCCAACTGGGCTATGGGGAGGAGGTGCTGCTGGACACGGATGCCCTCACACACTCACCCAAGATAGCGTTGACCCTCACAGAGAGCTGGGTCCGAAGGATCAGCGTGGGCTTCCGCCCTTTGCTGGAATCAAGGATCTCTGTCAGCAGCTCCCAGCCCATCCCTCAGCATTCCTCCCCACAAGCCAAGGGAGCCAAAGACCTCCCCATGCCAGCCCCAGCCCAGCTTGTTCCTCCCAGCTGCTCCTCCAAGGACCCAAGGGTTGGTCGGACAAGAGGGGGTTGGTGCAAACACATGTATCTCAGGTATGTGGGAGAGCCCCTGACTCCCACCTTGGGCAGCAGGTAACACTGGCCAGGCTCTAGAATTCCCCTGGCACACTTCCCTGGGGCAGGAGGTGACCCATGGCCCAGGCTAGTGATCGAGTGTCTCAGCTGCTGACATTTGAGCCAGCCCCTGGCAAGGGTGGGGGTAACCTTGCCTCCCTGGCCCCATTAGTTCTGACCTGATCTCTTCATAGAAGCCCTCCAGCATCTCCCGCTGCTCTTCCAGGGACAGCTCGGGGTCCAGGTAGTATCCAGAGGGAGACACTTGCAGAGCACAATCCTCCAACTGGGGGCAAAGGGAACAGCTGTGAGACTGAGGAAGAGGTGGCAGGGGAATGTGTGAAGACCCCTGACCTCTTACCTACCACTTGAGGGGTGGCAGAGAGACACAGGGTCTGCACTACAGCCGTGCATTCCTTCAGCGGTTGCTTCTCAAGCGCCTACTATGTGCAAAGCCCGTCTGTGTCAGGCACCAGGCTTTCTTGGCCTTTGTTTGTACCATCTCCTCTCCTGGCTGATACCTACATATTCTTTAGGTTGCTATGCAACCCACTCCACCCTGTGTGTATGCTCCCCTCCGAGACCTTCCACACAGCATTCTAATATCCGAGCCATTGGTCTCCTCTAGCTGCATTCTCTGCTTTCAGGCACTCCATCTGTCTTGCTCCCTGCTGTATCTATAGAGCCTGGCATAGCACCCGACACACAGTAAGCACTCACTAGGACTTGTTGAGCTAATAAACACAGATGAGGAAGGGGAATGAAGAGAAGATAGGAGGCAGTTCCTGCCTTCGAGGAAGCTCACAGCCCTATGGGGTGATAAGCTGTAGTCACAAAGCATTAAGCCCCAGAGAGAAAGTGTTAAGATGGCTGGGAGGTGCAAACCCACCCGGGAGAGTGTGTCTGTGTGTGTTTGTGTCTCGGTGAGTAAGAGGGTGAAGACAGAGTCTGATCCATAGACTTCCCAGTCCCACCAGATTTCAGGGTCTTTGCCCTCCCCCAAAGTGGGCTACAGTTACAATGGTCCTAGCTGGACCTCAGAGACACCCAAGGGGCCTATTAAAAAACAAACTTTAGGCCAGGTGTGGTGGCTCACGCCTGTAATATCAGCACTTTGGGAGGCTGAGGAGGGTGGATCACCTAAGGTCAGGAGTTCTAGACCAGCCTGGCCAACATGGTGAAACCCCGTCTCTACAAAAATACAAAAATAAGCCAGGCATGATGGCAGGTGCCTGTAATCCCAGCTACTGCTGGGGAGGCTGAGGCAGGAGAATTGCTTGAATCCAGGAGGCAGACGTTGCAGTGAGCCGAGATCATGTCATTGCATTCTAGCCTGGGAGACAGAGTGAGACTCCATCTCAAAAAACAAAACAAAACAAAACACTTTAGAGTCTGACTCAGTCTACAGTAGGACCCCAAAGCCTGCCTTTGTAACAAGCAGGCACATGCTCCATCCACGTGTCCATGTTTCCCTCCCCGGGCTCTCCTCCCCCACCACAGGGCATGGCACTTAGCCCCTTGAGAAGTGCCTGTAGAGAAGCCTGAGGGAGGTGACTCTTGTGAGTCGGAGGGTGGCACTCTACCTCTCCCAGACACCTCCCCGCGTTGCACAGTGCAGGTATGCAGGTTCAGCAAAGTCTCCTTGACTTAAGTGGCTCTGGCCCTTGAGATGCCTTGGCCCAGGGAGAGCCCACCTCTGGAGAGGCAGGGGGTATTCTGGTCTCCATCTTACTGGGCATGTCAATTCCAACTTTTGTCCTGCTGTTTGGTCTGCCCTGCCCTCTTCTGGACCCTACCCAAGGGCTTCCAACTGGCCTTGGTCCCCTGAAGAAAAAGGGAGTCCAGCTCCTGCCCCAACCCCCACCTCCGTTTAGCACCCCTTGCTCCTGCCTCGGAGCCTGACCTGGCTCCTTCCCCACAGTTTAGCCTGTGGGGCCCTTGGATGACCCCCCCACCCCCGCCTGGGACCTGGGACATAGGACAAACACTCCAGCGTGTTCTCTGTCCCACTTCCTGCCTGGCTGCCTGCCCTCCCCAGGGTGCCTTGGGCGGGCCTGGCCACTTTCCCCTCCCTGGGAGCAGAGTCATCTTCTCCAGGGCCTACTGGGAACAGGCCTGAGAAGGGGCAGCAAGGCCTGAGGGCTGGGGTATCTTGTCCAGGGCCAACTCAGCTGAGGGCAACCCACATTCCTCCTGATCTCTTCCCACACGGTGACTCAGCAGCCTACCACCCTACCCCCATTCAGGCACAGCCACATCTCCCTCCCTTGGCCTGGAAGATTCTGGGACCCTAGAAGAACACACCTACCCCAGAGCCACCCCCCGTCAGGGATCCCCTCGAATCACACACATATAGAACAGCTCATTCTTTGAACATTCATGACCAGGCTGGTTTCAGATGCAGAGGACCTAGGAGGAATCAGATACTGCCTCTGCCTTCCCTTCCTTCCAGCCCAGTGGGGCATTCGGGAAGACAGACAGACTTGAGTCAGAAAAAGCTCACGGCCGGGCACGGTGGCTCACGCCTGTAATCCCAGCACTTTGGGAGGCCGAGGCGGGCGGATCACGAGGTCAGGAGATCGAGACCCTCCTGGCTAACACAGTGAAACCCCGTCTCTACTAAAAATACAAAAAATTAGCCGGGCGAGGTGGCGGGCACCTGTAGTCCCAGCTACTTGGGAGGCTGAGGCAGGAGAATGGCGTGAACCCCGGGGGTCGGAGCCTGCAGTGAGCCGAGATCGCGCCACTGCACTCCAGCCTGGGCGACAGCGAGACTCTGTCTCAAAAAAAAAAAAAAAAAAAGAAAAAGCTCACAAATGAATGTGGAATCACAACTTTCATGGGTGCTAAGAAAGGGGAGGGGCAGAGTGCTATAAAGATAAACAGGAAGGGAAAACATGTTACACCTGGTAACTGCTTACACACCCAGGTATAAGGTCAGGTATGCACTGGCCAACACAGGCCAAAGCAGCACAGACCCAGAAAGGTCAGGCATACCATGCTGTCCTGCTTCCTTGCATGCTGTAATCCCAAGAGAGCAGAGAATATCCCTCTCATTCCAGGACACCTGCATCCATTTGGGGAAGGGTCCTGAAGGTTAAATGGTCCACCTTCTTTTTTTTTTTTTTTTTTGATATGGAGTCTTGCTCTGCCTCCTAAGCTGGAGTGTAGTGGTGTGTGATCTCGGCTCACTGCAACCTCCGCCTCCTGGGTTCAAGCGATTCTCCTACCTCAGCCTCCCAAGTAGCTAGGGTTACAGATGTGCATCACCATGCCTGGCTAATTTTTGTATTTTTAGTAGAGGCGGGGTTTCGGCATGTCATCCAGGCTGATCTTGAACTCCTGACCTCAAGTGATCCGCTTGCCTCTGCCTCTCAAAGTGCTGGAATTACAAGTGTGAGCCACTGTGCCCGGCCAATGGTCCACATTCTCTAGCCTCCTCAGCCACTTCACCTGTCCAATCCTGCCAGGGCCCTATTTCTGGGGAGAAGGTCCAGGGAAACAGGCAGTCCAGTGCCTTCCAGGACAGTATCTCCCCACCCCCAGCTGTCTGTCCTGGGTGGAAGTGTGGGGTGGTAGGCTAGAGTCAGGCAAGCAGCAAAGAGCAGGAGACTTCCTGCCAGCAGGATGGCACTTGTCCCTCACACCCCTGGCCCCTTCCTGAGGTCACCCTTCTGAGAGAGCCAAACCTCTGGGCCTTGTTTCTCACACCCTGGGGCTGGGCCAGGCCTGAATAAGCCCAAACCCTGGTCCTTGCTGACAGGGCTTAAGGTCAGCACGTAGTATGGGCCCACATCCCTGACACCTTCCTGGCTCTTGTCTTCCTCATTTCTCTGGTCTCTGTCTTGGGGTAGAGTCTTTCCCCCATTCTTCCCAGGCCCAGCTTCTCACGTTGGCCTCCAGCCCACCATTCTCTTGACTCTCTAGGCTCAGGCTTTTCTGGCAGCCCAAAACCAACTGGTTATGTATGGTTTTATATGCCGGCCCAGGGGACCATGGCGTCTACTTCTCTCTCTCTTTCTAGATATCTATCTACCTATGTATAATATATAGATACAGATCTATAATATATAGACGTCTATAGATATTGATAATTTATATATATAGCTATATATCTATTATATATATATCTAGACATCTATTACATATATCTATTATATATTATATATATATACATTTTTCCCGCTTGTTTCTTTAGACTGTCTTACCCAATATTTTTAATAACAGTGTAATCAGGTAAGACTGAACATACCAGAACAAGGTACAGGGAAGATGGAAAAGAGGCAGGATTATAGGCTGAAGGGCTTCCGTTTTAGAAAATAATTGGTTAACTGCCTCTTTTGTCTCCTTTCCTATAAACACAGGACCCTGTGTTCTGAAGACCCTCCTTTCCTGTTATCGCAGGTCTCCAACTAGAGTGTGACTTCCTGAATGAGATGACAAGGATGGGCCTTGGGGAGGGAAATACACTTTTGTTATCTTTTCTTATGCTTCCTCTGTGCCAGGCACCAGGCTGCCTCTTTCTTTTCTTTTCTTTTCTTTTTTTAATAGAAATAGGATCTCACTATATCACCCACAGTGTTCTTGAACTCCTGGCCTCAAGCAATCCTCTGGCCTTGGCTTCCCAAAGTGCTGAGATTACAGGCATGAGCCACCATGCCCAGCCTGAGCTGCCTATTTAATTTGATTCTACCAATAATCCTTTTACAGATAGGGAAACCAAGAATCAGAAAATCAGCGCATTGCCCCAGGGTGCACAGCCAGGAGCCAGGGCTAATTGACCAAATCTTGGGCGGATGGGCCCTGGAAATGCTCCAAGGAACCTCGAGGGGAGGTGGAGTGAGGGCTGGGGCCAGGAGGATTGCCAAGAGCTGAAGACATCCTTAGTTTTCTGGACTCTGCAAATACCCCAAACTGGTCCTCCCAGTTCCAGTAAGGGAACATCAATAGACACACGCACCCCGTACAAGCTAGGATAATAGTATCTACCTCTGCCAGGACCTAGGTGTCAGTGTCCCTCACCAGTCTACAGCTCAGCCACTCTGTTCCAGAACGACCAGCAGAATGGATAGACCAGCCCCAGGGGAGGCTAGGAGGAGACCAGGACTCATCCCCACACCTCAATTTTCTACAGTCTCCCAAAGGCTCCTGAGATGTAAAGAGGCTAGAGTGGGTTGGGGTAGGGTCAGGAAACATTCCAGGACAGAGCTACCCCTGTCCTACTCTGATTTTTAGCCATAGCTAGGGAAACAAAGTTGCTAGTAATGACCAGATTTCTAGGGCTATCCCCACTGACAGGAGGAGAGGGCTTTCCTGGCCTTTGCAGCAGAGTCAGAAAAGCACCCCAGGTCCCCCTACCCGGAGCTCAGGGAGAAGTCAGTGCTATACCAGGTGTGGTAGGGCCTTGGGTATCAGGGAGAGGCTCCTGAGACACTTCCCAGAAGGGAGGGTAGAACTGGGAGGCTCTAGATTAGGGACGAGATACAAGGCCAGAGGGACACATTCTCCCCTGGGGCAAAGGCAGGTCCCTGGGCTGGGGGAATATTTTGGAGGGGAGGAAGGCACTTCTGATTTCTCCCGGGGACACTAGGCCCGGCTCAAGGCACTGTCAAGCTCCCTTCTACCAACCAGGGCCAGGAGATGAGTCAGAGGCTGTGGCCAGGAGCTTCCTCCTAGTCTAGGAGGAAATGAGCAAGGCTTTCTGAGATCTGAAAGCTCTTTAAAAAGGAAGCCCCCAGGGGAACTCTAGGGGCTAAGCTTGGCCCAGTGGGGTGTGTGGGTGGAGCCCCAGGGAGAAAGAAGGCTGGCCTCTGTACATCCCCAGGGAGGGGGGTCATCTGGGATGATCAGGGCCAGTGCCCAGGGCCAGTACCGAGAGGAGGACAGAGGCCACTTGGCTGTGTCCTGTCCTCTGCTGGACAACTGTACATAGGATGAAGCAATGAGTAGAGAACCCCTTCCTCTTATTTCTGCCCTACAGCTTGGGACAGGGATGCCCCAGTTTCTGGGCCACCTCTTCCCTCTAGAGGGCCAGCAAGACAGGCCTGAGTCATGTCTGTGACTCTGGGGCACCCACTTATAGGACTACGGGAGGAACCAGCTGTTGACATTTCCTGCAAGGAGGGGCCCTGCTCCCCCTCGCTCAGCTCTCTGATGTCCCTGTCCCTGCCCTATTCTCAGCCCCTGTTCCTCCAGCCTTCTATTCTGGGGCTGTGGTCATAGTTTATATTTGGGTTGAACACATCACAGTGCATCTGACCATTCCTGGCAGAGTTGCTAGCCCCAGGGAGTCCTGGCTTCTGGCATTGTGGTAACCTAGTGTGCCACCTCCGTATCCAAGTGGGGGAGGGGAGGCAGTCCTCAGGTACTCCAGGTGGGAGAACATGAAATCAGGGAGACCAGGAAGGACTGCATTGGGGATGAGGAACTTATATTCTCCACTGGAGCTCAGTAGTGTCCTCAGCTAAGGAGCAGGGAACACAGAGCAGAGCACCTGGTGGGGTTGGGTGGGGACACAGGTCCCATGAGAGGGAGATAGAAGGAGTGGTTCTGAGCCTCTTTCTTGCAGCTGACTTCCCAGGCTTGCCCCTAGTTGGGAATAGGTATGTCAAGGGGCCAGGCACGGTGGCTCAAGCCTGTAATCCCAGCACTTTGGGAGGCTTAGGCAGGCAGATCACCTGAGGTTAGGAGTTTGAGACCAGGCTGGCCAACACGGAGAAACCCTGTCTCTACTAAAAATACAAAAATTAGCTGGGTGTGGTGGCGCACACCTGTAATCCCAGCTATTTGGAAGGCTGAGGCACGAGAATTGCTAGAACCCGGGAGGTGGAGGTTGCAGTGAGCCAAGATAGCCCCACTGTACTCCAGCCTGGGAGACAGAGCCAGAATCCGTCTTAAAAAAAAAAATATCGGGGGGGTGGTGTCAGGGCTAGATCCAATCCTTGAGTTGCAGGATGAGAGGAATACAATATTTTCTGTAGTGCCGCACCCTTATTTCAGGACCCAGACTTTAGGAGCCTGGAAGCGGGAACCAGTCTTAGTTCAGCACTCCTGTCTTCCCAGCCCCCATCCTGAATGGGAGGTGGCCTCCAGCTGCACACGCTTCTTCCAGGCACACCTCAATTTGACCCTTTGAATAGGGCAGGACAAGCGGGGGCTGCGTCAAAACTCTGTTTTGCTGCGTCAAAACTCTGGCGGTGAGCAGTGTGCTGCATCCTTCCAGCCATGGCCTTGAAGCCGGGGTTCTGGCCTGGACACGTGCCACTCCCCAGGCCAATAGTCTCACCACCCCTCCCGCCAGCGCTCAGAGGCGGGGCTGGCCGCAGCGCGAGGAATGCAGGCTGGGGGCCCGGGGCACATTCCAGGGGAGACCCCAGGCCCAAAGGGCAAGTTTACTCAACTCGGCGCCCAGCTGAGGCTGGGAGCAGGGGAGGGCACCCACCGCGACTCTCTCCTCTTCCCCAGCACTGGAGGCGGCCGGGCTGGTGGGGAGCCTGTGGGGGTGGTAGTGCGCCTTCCAGAGTCCTGGCCCGGAAACAGCGCGCCGGAAAGGGCTGCTTGCTGGGGGCTGACGGCGGCGAGAGGGAGGGGTGAGGAGGTAGGCTGGCCATCTGGAAAAAGGCCTCTTTCCGCACTGTGCACAAGTCGGCTTCGGGGCTGCAGCAAAGTAGGGCAGGCCGGCGGTTTAAAATTAGCCCGGCCCTGCCTCTCACTTCCAGGCGCGGGCAGATGGGCGGCGAGTGTCCGGGGGTGGGGGCGGGAGCGGTGACTCAAAGGGCTTTTCCACCCGTGCAGCCTTCTGCGCTCTGCGGATCCCGGGCCAGACCGCTTCGCGGGGACTCCCCTCACCCCGTGAAGTCTCTTCCTGGCCGGCACTCCCATGCTCCCATTGACCTACAGGGTCAAGCCCCAATCCAGCTTCCTGACACCGCAGGAAACCTCTGCCACCTCTAGTAGCCCGCCTCGGGCCCGCCTCTCCTCGTGGTCCCGCCCCCACCTCACCTGAAGCAGGTGGAAGCTGGTCCCTCCCCAGCTCCGCCTCCAGGGTCCGCTACAGCCCAAGCGGCTACCGTCACCCTGAGCAGGGAAGCCACCCTGGCAGACGGACGGCGAGCGGAACTCGAGCACCTCCCCAGGTGCGCCTAGTTCGAAGGGCAATCAGAATGGCGGAGCCAAGTTCCTGACACCCCTCTTCAGTTTCCCCTCAACTTGAGAGGGGACTCCCCCGCAGGCGGGGCAGAGTGGACCCTGGGACCCCAGCCCAAGACTTTTCCGGAGGAGAACACTCGCTCCAGCATCTTCCCGCGGGGCACCTCCCACCAGCTTTCATGGCGCCCACCCTGAACCCCCGATCGCCCCAACCTTTCTCCGGCCCCCCTCACCTTGAGCGGCGCTCCCAGCAGGCGGTGCACCGCGGGTATCTGCGCGCCCAAGGGCAGCGCCCCGTCCAGGCTGCAGGTCGGGGCCCGGCGCGGCTCCGGGAAGTTGGCACATGCGAAGGGGTCGGTGTCTTCCAGGTACTGCACCCTCACGGTCACCACTGATACTGGCTCTCCGTCCCCGCGGTCTTCCCCGCCCGCCATGGCTCCGCGGCCGGCTAGCGCAGCGCGCCTCCGAGTCCCGGCCCCAGTGCAGCTTCTACTCAAAGCACACTGTAGCTCCGCTGTGCGGGCCGGGCCGGACCGGACGCGGCTGGAGGGGCGGGGCCAGACGGAGGCGGGGCCGAGGAGGGGGGTGGAGCCAAGATTAGTCCCCGAGTGCTAGCGAGGAGGTAACCACTGCCGGAGGCGGGGCCGGCGCTAGCCACTCACAGGGCCCAATGGGAATCCCGTTAGTTCACTGGCCAGGAGGGCGGGAAAAGCCGAGCTCGCGCCCCGCCTTCGAGAACGCGCAGAAGGCGGGGAGGCTTGCTTTGGTCTGGGGGTAGTGAGGCTGCGTTCTCTTTGAGGGGTGTTAGGGCAGATGGGGCAGAAGTTTCTTTAGATAGTGGCCGTCCAGGTATCTCTCAGTTGAGGGACAAGATGGCCTTCATCCCTTCCATTTGAGGGATGAGTGCCTGTGGTTTCCTCATTTAGGGAAAGCAGTGAGAGGGGGTCCCTTCAATTTGGAGCAAGAAGTGAGAATAGATTCCACCCAGTTTGAAGGAAGAGGTGGGATCAGTTCCCTTTAGTTGTGGGAGGAAGAGGGAAGCATGCCCTTCAGTTTTCTGGGAAAAGATTGGGATGAGTCAGTTTGAGGGGGCAGATAGAACACGTTCCCCTCAGTTTTGGAGAAGAAGTGGGATGGGTGCCCCTCAGCTTGAATGAAAAGTGGAGACGGTTCTCCTCTGTTTGGGGCGCTATGAGCCGAATGCCCCTCAGATTTGGAAAAAGTTGGGTGCATCTCGCCTAGTTTGAAGGGAATCAGTAGTGTGATTGAAAGGGAGGGCCAGGTGCCCCTTGGTTTGGGAGATGAAGAACAGCCTCCCTCTTCGCCTGGCATGAGCTGGGCCAGTCTGGGCCTTAGGGTTTCTGGGACGTTGGGGGCAGCGTTGTCCATCACTGCTTTGGGGAGCGTCCAGTGCGCGTGCGCAGCTCAGGTCCGGGCGGGGGCCGGCGGGGGGTCCTGGGCTTGAGAACGCGGGCGGAGGGCGGCCGAGCACGGTCCCCTGCCGTTTGCACCCGGCCGCGCCTGGGTCCCAGGGGGGTGCTGCTCGCCGCCCAGCAGCGCTGGCCGAGGAGGAGCCGTGCCCCTCCCGTCCTGACCGCGCCCCCCGCAGATCCCCGCCCTTCCCGCTGCGGGCTGCCCCAGGGGGGCCGTGGCCGCGCACCGCTCTGGATCTGGTGGGGGCGGTTTTGCGGAGGTTTGGGGGCGCGGACTCGAAGGAGTAGGTTGTGAAACTTGGGGGAGAGCTGCACTGGGGAATTTCCGGAGCTGGGACTGATTTAGGGAGGAAAGAGGAGAGAGTCCCCTACTACGAGAGTCCGGGGCAGGGTCTCGGAGCCTGGACCTGGCTTGGGGGTATCGGAGCCGGGATTGGGGGGAGCGGGCCCCACGTGCCTGTGACGCGGGGGCGCCCGGTAGGTGGCGGCGGCGACGCGGGGCCGGCGGCCGTGCGGTGCCGGGAGGGCGGCTGGGCAGGCTGCAGGATGCTGCGCGCCGCCCTGTCCCTGCTCGCGCTGCCCCTGGCGGGGGCGGCCGAAGAGCCCACCCAGAAGCCAGAGTCCCCGGGCGAGCCTCCCCCAGGCTTAGAGCTCTTCCGCTGGCAGTGGCACGAGGTCGAGGCGCCCTACCTGGTGGCCCTGTGGATCCTGGTGGCCAGCCTGGCCAAAATCGGTGAGTGCGTGTGTGCGTGCGCCAGGCCGACGGCCAGCGGCGGACCCGCCCCCAACACCCCCACCTCCTCCGTCCTCTGATTGGGGCTGGCTTCTTGCACGGTGCTGGGACTTAGGTTTGGATTCCACAAATCCGGGCTCTCGCCCAGTTCCTGCATCGCTTCTTGTGGGTCCCAGGTCCCTGTCTTCTCCCCTGGGAGCTCTGAGGATTTGCCTTTCTGAAGGGCTGTGCCCCGCTCTCCCCAACTCCATCTGTAGGTTCCTTTGCCCTCTCCGCTCCCCTCTTCCCCTTGCAGTAGGCCCTCTTCAGTCTGGTCTCTCCCCCACCAATCCCTAGCCTCCCAGAAACCTCTGTCGCTGGTGAGGATGTGTGGGGACATTGAGGAGAGGGTGTTCTCCCACGAACACAGGCATCCTGGTACTGAAAAAGCAGCCTTCCCTGGAGACCATGTCCGAGTGTCCATTCCCTTGGGAAACTACACTGCCACTTTTCCTCCATCTCTCCCCTGCTCCCCACTTAAAGCTGCTGCCTTCTTGTGCCTGTGTGTGGGGACCCCCCCACCCCGCGTTCAGGTCCACATTCTTCCCACTTCAGGGTATAAGAAACTTCCATGTATCGGGGCCTTCCTGTGTGCTGTCTACCCTAGATGCTTTCATACATCCGACCTCTTCAGTCCTGACAGCATTGAAGACTGTGCTTCAGACTTCTTTTTCCCTGAATAGAGCTGCTTTTCCTTGCATCTGCTCCTTCCTCCTCCCTTCTGAGCAGCCAGTGGTCCCTCCTCCCACCAGAGACCCTCCTCCTTCTCCCTGTTGTGCAGGCTCTGCTGTGGGGGTGACTAATTATAGCTGAGCGTTGCTACTCTCTCCCCATGGATGCTGGCACAGCCTGTACTCCAGTCTCACCAATACAGCCTTCATGGAGGAATCACCCAGAGCCTAGAATTTGCCCCTCTTCTCCCACAGGGACACTGCTAGGGGTGAGGGGGCTGGGCAGGAACAGAACTCTCCACTCTGCTGTGGCAGCCTGAGATTAACAATAGAAAGTGGAACTCAATATGCCTTCGGGGAGCATGGTTCTGTGATGGGGCTTGGATCGCAGGGCTGCGGTTAATGCGTAAAGAGATGAAGATGAAATAGGGTACCTGAAAGAGAGAAGTGGGAGACCAAAGTAGGGACAAGTATGGAGAGATCTATAACCACGTTTACCTTAGAGGCCCAGCAGCAATGAGAGTAGAGTGGAAAGAGCCTCAGATTTGGAGCCAACAATTGGGTTTGCTGAGAAGTCTGTGAGTTGCAGAAGAGTTCTTGTCTTAGAGTTTATAGCAACAACTGTAGTTTTCCCCATAAATCATGGTTCTTTTTCTAGTTTGGATGACATTTCCTATGGAAGTAAGAGAAGAGAGCCTCCTTTTCACAAGCCAAAGAAAATCCTCGAACAAGAGAAAAGGCAGAGCATTCAGGAACACCTTCCCCCAGCTTCATTACTAGGAGACTTTTTCCCTTTTATTAAACAAATATTTACATAGAGCTCTCTATGTGCCAGGCACTGTTCTAGGCCCTTTGGGTACAGCTTCCAAAGGGCACTGTCTTGGCATAGGGTCTCACACAGGCTAATTTAGAGTCTCCTTCCCCAACATCCCAGGGATTATGTAGAGAGAGTTGTGTTCACTTGTGGTCTGAGGACTTAAAGGAGAGCCAAAGAGTTTATTTTAGAGGACAAAGGTAGGAGTGGCAATAGTGCTAGAAATCCTTTTCTTCTCCCCTCCTACAGACAGAACTGTTCTATTTAATTAACATTTGGTGTGTGTCTAACACACTATGTGTCTGACATTATGCTAGGCACATTTGCATACTTTATATCATTTTATCCTCACCCTTGATGCTGGGTATTTTTCCTATATTACAAAAGAAGAAATTGAAGTTCAAGTAAGTTAAATAATTTGCCTGAGATCATACAGAATGTGCTAAGGCTGGAAGAAGACCTGGAGATCTTCTGATTGCTAAAGCCAAAGTTTTAAAAACTACACAGTCCTGAGTGAGCCCATATAATGAAAGGCACATTGGGCTAGGAAGTCTACACAGCTCCTAGGAGGTATAATATACATTCTGGTCTAGTTAAGGAGTGAGGACATTATAATAGGTAACATTTATTGAGTGCTTACTGTAAAGTAGTGTGCTAAGTGCTTTTGAGTAGATTGTCTTTTTTTTTTTTTGAGACAGAGTCTCACTCTGTGACCCAGGCTGGAGTGCAGTTGGCATGATCTCGGCTCGCTGCAACCTCTGCCTCCCAGGTTCAAGCGATTCTCCTGCCTCAGCCTCCCAAGTAGCTGGGACTACAGGCACCCGCCACCATGCCCAGCTAATTTTTGTATTTTTAGTAGAGACAGGGTTTTGCCATGCTGGCCAGGCTGATCCAGAACTCCTGCCCTCAGGTGATCTGCCCACCTTGGCCTCCCAAAGTGCTGGGATTACAGGCATGAGCCACCACGCCCCACCTGTAGGTTGTCTTTTTTAATGGTCACAATAATCTTATGAGATCATTATTGTTTTTACTCCCATTTCACTGATGAGAAAACTGAGTCAGAGATGTGAAGTTATTTGCCCTAAGATCACAGAACTAAGCTTTGAATACAAGCAGCTTGACTCCAAAGGCCCTGATTTTTACAGCTATCTTACATATAAAAAGATACCGGGTAGCATTTGCTGAGGTTCAAATAATGGCATGGATAAGGGTTGTCAGAGAAAGGTGAGGTCCCCTGAGGATGAAAGTATAAAGGAAGGGACATTTCTAGAAGGGGAAGAAGCAGTAAAGGCCTAGGTTACCATAGTGTGACAGGAGCACTAAGAAACAGATGACTTTGACTGCAGGGGAGGGTTTGTAGCCCTGGAGATTGGAAATTCTAGAAGTCTTGCATATTTCTCTTCCCTTGGTCCCAGTCTTAGAAGGTTGGCCAGGCGCGGTGGCTCACGCCTGTAATCCCAGCACTTTGGGAGGCCGAGGTGGGCGGATCATGAGGTCAGGAGTTCAAGATCATCCTGGCCAACATAGTGAAACCCTGTCTCTACTAAGAATATAAAAAAAATTATCTGGGCATGGTGGCCCGTGTCTGTAGTCCCAGCTACTCAGGAGGCTGAGGCAGGAGAATCACTTGAACCCAGGAGGTGAAGGTTGCAGTGAGCTGAGATTGTGCTACTGCACTCCAGCTTGGGCAACAGAGTGAGACTTCGTCTCAAAAAAAAAAAAAAAAAAAAAAAACTGGGAGTTCATAGGCCTGTGTGTGGGAGGATATTCCATAAACTGATCCATCCTGCACTCTTTTTGCATTGCAGTGTTTCACTTGTCTCGGAAAATAACATCTCTGGTCCCTGAGAGCTGCCTGCTGATTTTGCTGGGCCTGGTGCTAGGGGGCATTGTTTTAGCTGTGGCCAAGAAAGCTGAGTACCAGCTGGAGCCAGGCACCTTCTTCCTCTTCCTGCTGCCTCCTATTGTGTTGGACTCAGGCTATTTCATGCCTAGCAGGCTGTTCTTTGACAACTTGGGTGCCATCCTGACCTATGCCGTGGTAGGCACACTCTGGAATGCCTTCACAACAGGCGCTGCCCTCTGGGGCTTGCAGCAGGCTGGACTTGTAGGTGAGTGACCCTAAGACCTGGGCTTTGCCAGACCCATCACCCCTCTCCCTTCTCCTCAAGCTCTGGAGGTCCATGCTGGTGTGAGCCATGCCCTGAAAGCACCATCCTAGGTCCCTCCCTCTGGAGTGCAAGCCAGTGCACCCGATGGGGTTCAGGCCTCATCTAGGTCTCTGCCAGTCTGGGCTTCTGCAGCGTAACAGCTGAGCAGGAGTCTGGCTCCCAGCTTTATGTGGGCTGCCAAGGCTGGGGAGCCTGTGTTACCACTCTGTTGCCTCCTGCCCTCTGTTACCACATTACCATTTGCCAGCCCTGCTCCCCTGAGGCACAGCTGTGCATCATTCCTGCAAGGGCCTTCTGTCCTGGCTCTCCCCAGGCCAGGTCTGGGTGGTTTTCTGTTTTTATTATTTTTTTTTTTCTTAACTATATGTTGTCTATAAGAAATTCATTATTTTAAAACATTTGTTTTTTTAAATAAATATAATAGGTATTTAAAAAATAAATAACTATTATAAATCCATCAAATGCTGGCACTACACTGGGTTTTCTCTCCTTACTTATCCCACTGACTCTTCATAGCAACTCTTTTGTGTAGTTTGTCACATTTACACATGAGGAAATAGAGCCTCTTACATTTGTTTGCTGTCAGGTCCAAGGTTAGCAGAAGAGGTCCGTGTTTTTTGTTTGTTTGGTTGGTTTTTGTTGTTGTTGTTGCTGCTTGTTTTTTTGAGATGGAGTCTCACTCTTGTCCAGACTAGAGTGCAATGGCATGATCTTGGCTTCCTGCAACCTCCACCTCCTGGGTTCAAGCAATTCTCCTGTCTTAGCCTCCTGAGTAGCTGGGATTACAAGCATGTGTCACTACACCCGGCTAATTTTTGTATTTTTAGTAGAGATGGGGTTTCGCCATGTTGGCCAGGCTAGTCTTGAACTCCTGAGCTCAGGTGATCTGCCCGCATCAACCTGTCAAAATGCTGGGATTACAGGCGTGAGCCACCGGCCTGGCCTCAGGTCTGTTTTACTAAGGCTCTTTGCTTTTAGGTTGCCCTCTCTTGCTACCTTCTTTATTTCCTAACCCAAGAAATTCATTCAACCCTGAAGGTTGATGATTCACACTTTTTCCAAGGTATTACAAGAAAACGTTTACAATTGCTACCTGGGACTCTAACCTGGTTTACCTATTGAGGTAGTGAACTATTTGGGGCAGGAAGGGAAGGGAGGACATCAGATCATAATAACAGTAATAGATAATAATATCTTTTGGGTGCTTACTATATGTTAGGCATTGGCTAACTAAGGAACTTTTTGAGGTAGATATTGTTATTAGTCTCAATTTAGACATGGGGAAACTGGGGCCCATAGAAATTATATGACATATTCAAGTCCCATCTGTGGTGCTTTTCTTACTATATTCAGTTCTCCACACCTGCTGAGAATTGTGTCACATCCCTTTGGCCGGGAACCACAGGTGTGGGAGAAAGCACTCTCTTTTGTTATTCTCCCTAATAAAAATAGTTAGCAGCCAATTTCCATTTGCTGGTAGTTATTATTACTGTTGCTACAGTGTTTTTTCCGTATTTTATTTTATTTTATTTTATTTTTTTGAGACTGAGTCTCACTGTGTCACCCGGGCTGGAGTGCAGTGGCACGATCTTGGCTCACTGCAGCCCTGCCTCCCTGGTTCAAGTGATTCTCCTGCCTCAGCCTCCCAAGTAGCTGGGATTACAGGCATGCACCACTGCGCCCGGCTACTTTTTGTATTTTTAGTAGAGACAGGGTTTCACCATGTTGGCCAGGCTGGTCTTGAACTCCTGACCTCAGGTGATCCAGCCCACTTCGGCCTCCCAAAGTGCTGGAATTACAGGCATGAGTCACTGCACCTGGCCTTTTTCCCTATTCCAAATGGCTGGGTTGAGTTTTGAAACAATCTTGTGAGGCAGGCAGATGAGGAGGCCTGGCTAAGGTGAGTCATATGACAGTGAGGGAACCAGCATCACACAGTTGGTAAGTGGCAAAGCCAGGCCTTAGGCATAGGTAGCTTGACTGAAGTCTCCTGATCTGCAGGCTAATGCTGTCTTTGCCATCCCAAGTCCTCTTTGGGCTTCCTTGTTGTATCAGCAGGGGTGGGGCCTGGGCTTGTTCCAGGGCATGCTTCAGGAGACTGGGTCGTCTTCAATGACTGGCCTGTCCTACACGTGTCCCTTAATAGCCCCTAGGGTGCAGGCTGGCTTACTGGACTTCCTGCTGTTTGGGAGCCTCATCTCGGCGGTGGACCCCGTGGCCGTGCTAGCTGTCTTTGAGGAGGTGCACGTCAATGAGACTCTCTTTATCATCGTCTTTGGCGAGTCCCTGCTCAACGATGCTGTCACCGTGGTGAGCGTGCTCAGCTGACTGCCATTCCCTGACCCCAGGCTGCATGCTCTGACCAACTAGGGGTCTGCGCAGACTCAGTCCCTTCCCGTGGGTCCCCTGGGGCAGAAATATACTGTCTGCTTTCACCCTGCTCTCCCTGCAGTCTGTTTCCCAGCAGTCCCAGTTGCTGCCTTCCCACCTCACTGCTGACTCTCCTCTTCTCGCTCAGGTGCTGTACAAGGTCTGCAACTCTTTTGTGGAGATGGGCTCTGCCAAAGTGCAGGCCACTGACTACCTGAAGGGAGTCGGTCAGTATTTCCCCGCTCCCAGCTGGCATTGGAGGTCTGCCTCCCCTGGGTTGCTGAGGCCCTCCCACCCCACATCAGGACAGAAGAGGCTATTCGGGTTGCCTCATCTCTATAGAGAAATGGGGTCTGGGAGGGGCTTGCCAGGGATCCTGGCTCTCGGGTTTTGAGCCCCTGGGAGTGTGGTGGGCATCATCCCTCACTCCCTGCCAAGCAGCAGTCTTGTCAGCCCGGGTAGGGTCCGGGCCAGGGGTCATGCTGACAACCCACTCCTCCCCCAGCCTCCCTGTTTGTGGTCAGTCTGGGCGGGGCAGCCGTGGGCTTAGTCTTTGCCTTCCTCCTGGCCCTGACCACACGCTTCACCAAGCGGGTCCGCATCATCGAGCCGCTGCTGGTCTTCCTCCTCGCCTACGCAGCCTACCTCACTGCTGAAATGGCCTCACTCTCCGCCATTCTTGCGTGAGTTTTGGGGGCCTTGCAGGCAGGTAGCTGGGAGGGGGCGCTGGAGATGGTTGCCCCTCATAGGGACACAGGCAGGAACTTCAGGAGTCCATAGGTTTCCCTGAGCCCTTGTGGTAGTGGGAGCCTCAGACTCTCCTGGGGAGTCAGTAAACCTCAGCAATATTTCAGGAGCTGCCTCCAGAGCTGTCCTCAGCACCCTGAAACCCTCTAGGTGTAGGCTGGGCTGGAAATAGACTTTAAGGCCTGGGGCCACCAGCTCTGGAGGCCGCAGCACTTCAGAAGGTGCATCAGAGAGCCCGCTAGTCAGAGCACGTTCCTCCCACCTTCCCTTCCAGGAGACACTAAGTGGGAAGCCTGGAGATCTGGACTCTTAGCTCAGCACTACCACTCAAGTCTTCAGGCCTCCCTGGGCTTCAGCTCTGAGAGTCTGACATCCTGTAATGGGCAATGCCCCCTCCTGCAGTATGCTCCAACCCCAGAGGCTGAGCCCCCTGGAACCCTTCCCCACTTGCCATGTCTCTCCATCCTCTCCCAGGGTGACCATGTGTGGCCTGGGCTGTAAGAAGTACGTGGAGGCCAACATCTCCCATAAGTCACGCACAACTGTCAAATATACAATGAAGACTCTAGCCAGCTGTGCTGAGACCGTCATCTTCATGCTGCTTGGCATCTCAGCCGTGGACTCTTCTAAGTGGGCCTGGGATTCTGGGCTAGTGCTGGGCACCCTCATCTTCATCCTGTTCTTCCGAGCCCTCGGTATTGCTGACACCCTCTGCTTTCCCACTCTCCTTTCTGTCCCGCCCCTCCCTGCAGCTCATCTCCCCATCTGAGTCCACATCTTTGTCAATTCCTAAGCCTCCTCTTGTTGCTCACCTGTCCCAGCCCCTGTTAGACCTCAGCCCAGATACTTGGTCCCATCCACTCCCACGTCCTCCACTCCCAACGCTTTGCTCCCACTGGCCTCCCTCCCGCTGTAGGCGTAGTCCTGCAGACCTGGGTGCTGAATCAGTTCCGGCTAGTCCCTCTGGACAAGATTGACCAAGTGGTGATGTCCTATGGGGGCCTGCGGGGGGCTGTGGCCTTTGCTCTCGTCATCCTACTGGATAGGACCAAGGTCCCTGCCAAGGACTACTTTGTAGCCACCACTATTGTAGTGGTCTTCTTCACAGTCATCGTGCAGGTGGGAGTGCCCACAAGGCTGGGTAGGGAGAGGGTCGGGCAGGCCCTTGGGGAGTCTTGGAGCCTATGGGACAGGGGCCTCTCTTCCCGCTGGGAGATGGAGGGCCCTGACTTCCCAGACCTTGAGTGCAGTGGGGTGGGGGTACTGAAGCTGAAGCCTCATTATGGGGAGAGAAAGGCAGCAGGGAAGTGAATAGGAATAGGGCAGGGCTCACATCCTGCCTGTCCATAGGGCTTGACCATCAAGCCACTGGTCAAATGGCTGAAGGTGAAGAGGAGTGAGCATCACAAACCCACCCTGAACCAGGAGCTGCATGAACACGTGGGTATCAGAACCCCAGCCCTCGCCTGTCCCTCTCGACCTTCTCCTATTTTGGGCAGAGTCCTGATCCAGTCCCCCTACCCACCCCCCTTCTAGACTTTTGACCACATTCTGGCTGCAGTGGAGGACGTTGTGGGGCACCATGGCTACCACTACTGGAGGGACAGGTGAGGGAGCTGCCCCGAGGCTCCTTCAGCAGCAGCAGCCCCACCAGCCAGGGAAGCATGGGGGATGTGCCACACTTCTGAGAAGGGACAGAGCCAGGTTCAGGCTGGGTGACCTCTGCCTGAAGCCCTTCAGTGGCATCCCAGTGCTCTCAGGTTAAGACAAGGCTCCCCAGTGTGGCCTGCTTGGCCCTGCATGGTTTGGCAACTGCCAGACTCCAGCCTCATCGTGCTCTGCTCTGTCTTTGACTGTCTGCCTGCTAATTCCATGGACCCTGCCTTACAGCCTCAGGACCCACCATGCTCCCCCAGCCTGGCCACTGGGACCTTCTCTGTACTAGAACACTCCTTCACCTCCCTCTCACTTACTCAGCTTCGATTCATCCTTCACAACTCACCATAGGCTTCAATTCCTTGGGGAGGACTTCCCTGGCCTCTCTGGCTAGGACATATCCATGTCATATTCTCTAATTATCCTTTGTAGTTCTTGTCATGGTTGCAATTTTACAGTGATTTGTAATAATTTCAATTACTGTCAGGCTTTCCCATGACACTGTAAATTCCATGAGGGCAGGGACTAGCCTTGAGATTCTCTCTGGCTGAGGCCCATATCTAAAAACCCAGGCCAGTGCTGACAGTGTCCTTGCCCCGTCTGAGGAAGGGCCACCTGGCCAGGCCTTGGGAATGGGACTCAGAGCCGGGCCTGGCATCCTCTGTAGGTGGGAGCAGTTTGACAAGAAATACCTGAGTCAGCTGCTGATGCGACGATCAGCCTACCGCATCCGGGACCAGATCTGGGATGTGTACTACAGGCTTAACATCCGGGATGCCATCAGCTTTGTGGACCAGGTGGGTCAGCAGCTTCCAGGTGGGCCAGTGGTGGGTGGGCAGATGGTCAGCAGAGCAGGACAGAAAGGGGTGGCAAGCAGGCCGGCCCTGAGCAGGGAGTTGGGAATTCCTCGCTGGCTCCATGGTCTGGTGAAGTGGCTGCGGCAGGAAGCAGCTGGGTCGGGTGCTGACATTCAGAGTCTGGCAGGCAGTCCAGAGAGGTGGGAAACAGCTGGACTGTGGAGTCAGCTCAACCATTATCACTTCCAAGCTTGTGACCTTGGGTAAGTCACACTCTCTGAGCCTGTTTCCTTAGCTGTAAGAAAGCAGGCATAAGAGGCTGGGCACGGTGGCTCACGCCTATAATCCCAGCACTGTGGGAGCCTGAGGTGGGTAGATCACTTGAGGTCAGGAGTTTGAGACCAGCCTGGCCAACATGGTGAAACCCTGTCTCTACTAAAAATACAAAAACTAGCCAGGCATGGTGGTGCATGCCTGTAATCCCAACTACTCTGGAGGCTGAGGCAGGAGAATCACTAAAATCTGGGAAGCAGGCTGGGCACGGTGGCTCACACCTGTAATCCCAGCACTTTGGGGGGCCAAGGCAGGTGGATCACGAGATCAGGAGTTCGAGACCAGCCTGGCCAACATAGTGAAACCCCGTCTCTACTAAAAATACAAAAACTAGCCAGGCATGGTGGTGGGCGCCTGTAGACTCAGCTACTTGGGAGCCTGCGGCAGGAGAATCGCTTGAACCCTGGTGGAGTTTGCAGTGAGCTAAGATTGTACCACTGCACTCCAGCCTATGTGACAGCGCAAGACTCTGTCTCAAAAAAAAAAAAAAAAAAAAAAAAATTCCAGGAGCCAGAGGTTGCAATGAGCCAAGATTGTGCCACTGCACTCCAGCTTGGGTGACAGAGTGACTCTGTCTCAAAAAAAAAAAAAAAAATAGAAAGCAGGCATACGAGTACCTATGTTATAGATTTTGTGAATTCGATATGTAAAGTGCCTAACACAGTACCTGGCATGTTAAAAGAGTAAACTAAGTGTTCGTTATTATTATTTTTTTTATTACCCCTGACTCCTGGGCAACCCTCCATCTGATTGCCGGCTGACCTTGGTCTTGACACCTGCAGGGAGGCCACGTCTTGTCTTCCACAGGTCTCACTCTGCCTTCTATGCCCAGCCGCAATTCTGTGGCAGAAACTTCTGTCACCAATCTGCTGTGAGTCCTTGAGCCCCTTCCCCTTCCTCATACTCCTCTCCATTGTGCCCTCTCTCTGAATCCCTTCTGGGGGAGATTTGTCAGCACCTTTGCATCTGCCCTTCTCCTGGACTGCCTCCTGCCCCCTCCCCAGCACATGTGTCCCCTGCCTCCTGCAGGAGGGAGAGTGGCAGTGGAGCGTGTCTGGATCTGCAGGTGATTGACACAGTACGCAGCGGCCGGGATCGTGAGGATGCTGTGATGCATCATCTGCTCTGCGGAGGCCTCTACAAGCCGCGCCGTAGGGTGAGAGCAGGCAGGCATCAGGATTTTGAGGGGGTGGAGGTGGTCTGAGGAGAGCTTAAGAGGCAGTTGGCACCAGCTTGTTGGAGAGCTGCAGATGCCCAGCTAAAGAGTGTGGGTTTCAGCCAGGTGCGATGGCTCACGCCTGTAATCTCAGCACTTTGGGAGGCCGAGGCAGGTGGATAACTTGAGGTCAGGAGTTCGAGACCAGCCTGGCCAACATGGTTAAACCCTGTCTCTACTAAAAATACAAAAATTAGCTGGGTGTGGTGGCACGTGCCTGTAATCCCAGCTACTCGGGAGGCTGAAGCAGGAAAATCGCTTGAACCTGGGAGGCAGAGGTTGCAATGAGCTGAGGTCTCACCACTGCACTCCAGCCTGGGCAACAGAGCAAGACTCCATCTCAAAAAAAAAAAAAAAAAAGAATATGGGTTTTATCTCATCAGTAATAAGAAACCTCTGCTTTATTTTTATTTTTTGGAGAAAGGGTTGACCTAATACAAGCACTGTTTAAGGATACCTTTTCTGGTAGCAGAGTGCAGATCAAATTGGAGGGGGTGAGTTGAGAAGCTGGGACAGCCAGTTGGGAAGATGGAGTGAAATATTGTGGATTAGGGCTGAGCGGTGGGAAAGGAGAGGGGCACGTAAGCCTAGGTGATTGGCTCTGATGGTGAGAGGAGGAGGAGACAGAGTACTGGGGGCCTTGAGGGTCACTGGAGAATGATGGGGTCACAGACAGAAGCAAGAGCACTGAGGAAGCCTCCTAGACCAGCTTAGCCTGTGGAAGGTGGGCATCTGTTTTAAATAATGGAAGTTAGTCCAATGCAGATCATGAAGCTTTGCGGCTGGAAAGGCCCAGCTCATCCAGGAGAGAGTCTGTTGCAACCCCACAAGAGGGCAGCAAGCCATTACCTTGCACCTTTCTAAAATGGGAAGCCAGCTGTCACCAGTTCTGGCAGTTTCAACAGTCAAAGCTCTTTCTACTGTTGAAACAGAATTGGCCTCCTTTAACTTGCACCCACTGGTCCTCATTTGACTCTTTGCAGCTCTGCAGAATAAATCTTCCAAAATTTCAAGACAGTTCCCTTTGACACAGGGTCTCTTGCCCTCAGGCCAGAATCTCTTACCTCCTGGTATGTCTTCTCTGGACTTGAAAAAACAGGGCCCAGAATGGAAGTTGCTACTCTAGCTGTGGCTGGCCAGGGAAGGGCCTAGAAGCTCTGACACCATTCTAGTTCTAGAACTTGCTATTTCTCTTCCCACAGCTCAAGATCCCTCCAGCCTTGGCTCACCACCCTGGGGCCCCACATTGTCCTTAGAATCTGCTAAACTCCCAGGTCTTCCTCAGTTAATGGCTGGCAGACCCTGTCTCACTGCAACCTATGGGGTTTTTAAAAAACCTTTCTTATTCAAAATTCCAGTAGAGCGAATAAAATAACTCATATTTATCTATCAACTAGCTCTGAAAAATCAGTGCATGATTAATACTATTACATTCTGCAGCCCTACCACATCCCTCCCACACTTTATCTTAAAACAAACTCCAGACATCGTATCACATCATCTCAAAATATTTCAGTATGTCTCTCTAGGTGGCAAGAACTCTTACATCCAGTCAGTATTCAATAAATATCTTTTTCCCAGCTGGATGTTCAAATCAGGGTCTAAATAAGTCCACACTTAGCATTTGGGAAATATGTCTCTTCGTTTAAAAAAATCTATAATAGTTCTTTTTCCCCTCTCTATCTCCCTTGCTATTTATTTATTGAAGAAGCTGGATACTTTGTCTTGGAGAATTGCACATTTTCTAGATTTTGCTGACTGTATTCCAGTGGTGTTGTTTAACATGTTCCTCCGTTCCCTTATTTCCTGGTTGTTAAATCTAGAGGCCTGATCAAATTCAGGGACATTCAATAGGTATGCTATATATTTTCTGTGGTGTCACATCAGGAAGTACATAATGATTTGGTGAGGGGTGTGTGTGTGTGTGTGTGTGTGTGTGTGTGTGTGTGTGGTGTTTATGTATAAGATTGCTCAATGGGTTCAGTCCAATCAGTTCATGTGTAGTCTGTTCTTTAAAAATCTGGAATAAGTTTGTGTGTATCCTGTTAAATGTCATCTTATTTGCATTAGCCCATCATCCCATTGTTTGGTTCCCATGTCTGCCACCAAATGTCTCCTTCTTAGATTTATATCATCTGAAAATTTGTTAAGCCTGTTAACTTTGTATTCATCCAAATCCACATAAACATGTTGAACAGGATAGAGCTGTGGCATGCTACTAAAGACTTTCCTCCAGACTGACATGGATCAAGCATTTTTGGGGTATGGTAACTCAACCAGTTCTGAATCCACTTAGTATGATAACACAATCCACAATTTCTCGTGTTCTTCATCGAAATATCATTAGAGAGAGACAGAGATATCTAGTATTCAGTTAGAAAGATAAGATTATAGTTTAATAGAGAGATAAGGGCTGGAGAGAGATTTGGAAGCAATCCATATCAGGTTTTGTCACCTGGCTACCACAGAATCCCCTGGGGAACTTCCTGGCTTCACCTGGAGATTCTGATTCTGTAGTCTGGAATGGGACTAAGAATCTGTGTTCTTACTAAGTTCCCCAGGTGATTCAAATGCAACTGGTCTGATGACTGATGTTGGGGGACCACAGATCTGTATCACTGGGATAGCTGGGGCGGACAGAATGGATAAAGTTCTCTGGGGAGAGTGTTTCATGGGGCAGGAGGAGGGCTAAGGATAACACTGAGGAGTGCACATGGGAGAAAAGGAAAGAGAGCCAAAGACAAGGAACCCTTGGAGAAGCAGTGGCAGGTGGTGCCTCAGGCCTGGGGCAGAAAGAGGGCTGGATGCTGCACAGAGGCCTGGCCAGCACCTAGGCAGAGCCCGCAGCACTGGTGACCAGCAAGAAGGCAGCACTGTGGAGTTGTGGACCCTGGAGTTGCATTTCTGGTATTTAAGGAAGTAGTGGGTAGGAGAGAAAGTGTCAGAATCAAATTATAAAAGTGTAGCAGCAAAAGGGAGACAATGGTGTTCAAGGGAAGACTTTCTTTAACGAGGCAAGGGCAGGAGCTTGAAAACAGAGGGGAGGGAGCCAAGTGGTGAGGGAAGGAGTGAAGATACAGGAGAGTGGAGAAACAGGAGGCAGCAGGAACTGCTGGAGTCAGGAAGGAGGGAACTGAGCAATGTGGAGGCCGGGGCTGGGCAGCGATGAGCCTTGTGAAGGAGATGGACCCCTTCTCCCCAGGAAAGAGGGTACCTCCTGGTGCATAGGTAGAGGAGGAGGGCAGATGGGAGACTTGAAGGGGACTCTTAGAACTGGTTCAGGGAAGCAGAAAATATGAGATAAAGGGACCAGACTTGGGATATGAGGCAAGATAAGATGATTTGGCAGGTGCTGGGCAGCATTTCAGGGGATTACCACTAGATGATGAAAAGGTGCTAAGCAGGGAGGGTAGAGGCAGAGGCAGTGTAGGTGAGTGTGTAGCGGGCTTGGTGTTGGTAAGAGTTAAAAAGAGCATGGCCAGGCGCTGTGGCTCATGCCTGTAATCCCAGGGCTTTGGGAGGCCGAGGCAGGCAGATCACCTGAGGTCAGGAGTTCGGGACTAGCCTGGCAACATGGTGAAACCCTGTCTCTACTAAAAATACAAGAATTGGCTGGGCATGGTGGCAGGCGCCTGTAATCCCAGCTATTCGGGAGGCTGAGGCAGGAGAATTGCTTGAACCCCAGAGACGGAGGTTGCAGTGAGCAGAGATCGTGCCATTGCACTCCAGCCTGGGTGACAAGAGCAAAATTCCGTCTCAAAAAAAAGAAAAAAAAAAAAAGCAGATGATAGGGGTGATACTGAATTATTGGGACGGAGAAGGTCCAGGGTGTCAGGGGAGATAGTTATGAAAGTTCAAAGTGCAGCCCAGGATATCATGGTGGTTGTTGTAGAAATGGCTTGATGGGAGATTCCAGCTGGAGAAAGGATCCTGTGTAGCTAGAAGGAGGCAGGTAGGCTGGGTGTGTGGGCGAAGCTCAGATAAATGGAGGTACAAAGAAGAAAATGTCCCCCATGTTGTCACAGTAGTGGAACAAGATAGAGGGTCACCTTCAAACCAGAGAGAATCGGGAAAGGATGGCAAGGGTTGGGGAAGGCCAGGTTTGGGGGAATAAGTTCTGGGATAAAGAGAAGCTTTTCCTAGGGAACTGAGAACACAGTGTCTCTGGCTGGGTTCCTGTTGTATTTTTTGTTTTGTTTTTCAATCCATTGTTAATTCTGGAAAAGCTAGGCTGGCAGGGCCTGTGGTGAATATGTTGGGGCTGTGGCCTGGGGTTCTTGTGGGAGGCCAAGGCATCCGTCCTTATAGCCAGGCGGGGCTGTCATTGCCAGTATAAAGCCAGCTGCAGTCGCCATTTCATCTCAGAGGATGCGCAGGAGCGGCAGGACAAGGAGGTCTTCCAGCAGAACATGAAGCGGCGGCTGGAGTCCTTTAAGTCCACCAAGCACAACATCTGCTTCACCAAGAGCAAGCCACGACCCCGCAAGACTGGCCGCAGGAAGGCATGTCTTCCCTCAGGGACTCCTCTTTGGAGCTGGAGGCTGACAGCAAGCAGTTTTGAGCCCCCTAGTGTTAGGATCCAGCTTACGGGGAACCCCAGTTGGGACAGTCCTCAGGGGCTTGATGACTACAGCAGTTTGGGTTCCCTTTTAGATGTTCCCGGAGTCCCAGAAGGGTAAGGTGAGACCTTCAGAGGGGGAGCAGCCTCTTGGCCATGTGGTCACCTGCTGGAAGGCAGCAGGGCCTCCTACCAAAGATGAAAAAGGCAGGAGAAAAGGAGATTCCTTTGAGGGGCAACTCCATGAGCTCCTAAGTCAGCCCAGGCTGATGCATCCAGATTTCTTACTGGGGCATGGGTCACTCTTGCCTGGTTGGCCAAGGGATAGTAGAACCACTGGGACTGACACAAATTCCCTCCCCTGCTGGGTTAGGAAAACTTGTCCTGTCGACCCCACCAGATGACAGGGTTGGGGTGGGAAGCCGGGGCCAGAGGCTCAGGTTTTCTTTCTTGGTCCTCAGAAGGATGGTGTGGCGAATGCTGAGGCTACAAATGGGAAACATCGAGACCTGGGCTTTCAGGACACAGGCAAGCAGGGAGCAGTGTGGGATTGAGGATGGGAGGGAGGAGGGAAAGGGCTGCGGCTCGCCAGCCAGAATCCTGGAGGACCCGCTTTAGGGTGCGTTAAGCACTGTGAGCTGGGGCTCTTCCTCTAGGGACTTGATTTCCAAGTTGGAAATGTTCAAAGCAGTTATTAGACAATGCGTGACAGGAGGCATCTGATTGCAAACTATGGGTTACAGGCCCCGAGGACTTGGAAAAGGTGTCATGGAGAACGGGGAGCTTGGTCTGGGCCTTGGAGGATGGGTGGACCCTGGGGCCCAGCGTCCTATCTACAAAGCCAATTTTGTTTTGTTTTTCGAGACAGAGTCTCACTCTGACACCCAGGCTGGAGTGCAGTGGTGCCATCTCGGCTCACTGCAGCCTCTGCCTCCCGGGTTCAAGTGATTCTCCTGCCTCAGCCTCCCAAGTAGCTGGGATTACATGCATACGCCGCCACATCTGGCTAATTTTTTTTTGTATTTTTGGTAGAGACAGGGTTTCGCATTGTTGGCCTGGCTGGTCTTGAACGCCTGACCTCAGGTGATCTGCCCGCCTCAGCTTCCCAAAGTGTTGGGATTACAGGCGTGAGCCACCGCACCTGGCTGCAAAGCCAGTTTTGTATGAGCTGAATGTTAATGGGCCTTCCAGCAATCCAAGTGCTCATGTTTCCAGTGGATCGTGGGATTTGGGGCTGAAAGAAGAGGATGGAGGAGCTGGAAAATGTGGTTCTCATGGGTTCCTCTGAGGAGTTAGCTTCTTCTTGTCGCCTCCTTGGGCTCCGCAATGTCACTTCTCTTCCTCCCAAGTCCCCACCTCTTCGGCCAGTGCTTGAAACAGCCAGAGGAGAAAGCAAGTGTCTCTGCCAATGTGTGTTCTTCCTAGGGAGACAGGGAGCTGGCTTGGGGCTGTGCAGTCCCAACAGGCACTTGCCAGTCCAGGCTGCCTGACTCTGCTCTTGTCTCTGTCCAGCTGCTGTGATATTAACCGTGGAGTCTGAGGAGGAGGAGGAGGAGAGTGACAGTTCAGAGACAGAGAAGGAGGACGATGAGGGGATCATCTTTGTGGCTCGAGCCACCAGTGAGGTTCTCCAAGAGGGCAAGGTCTCAGGTAATGGCTTCCTCCCTGCCCACCTCCCCTCTGGAGCAAGCTGGTTTCCTCTCTCTTCACTCATGGCCTCTACTCCAGACAACTCCCTTTTCCTATTCACTAGTTTATTCATCAGCCAGCATTTGCAGAGCCTCTTCTTCATACCAGATGCCCGACATAGGTGATATTCAACCCTCACAACAACCAAGATGGGGAAACTGAGCTTAGAGAGCTTAAGAGACTCGTGACTTGTCCAGCATCACATAGTAAACCAGAATTTGAACCTGACTCATCTGACTCCCAAGCCCACAGGCTTTCTTTCTTTAATTTTTAAATTTATTTTATTTTATTTGAGACAGAGTTTTGCTCTTGTCATCCAGGCTGGAGTGCAGTGGTGCGATCTCAGCTCACTGCAACCTCCGGCTCCCGGGTTCAAGCAATTCTCCTGCCTCAGCCTCCTGAGTAGCTGGGATTACAGACGTGCACCCCCACGCCTGGCTAATTTTCATATTTTTAGTGGAGATGGGGTTTCACCATGTTGGCCAGGCTGGTCTCGAAGTCCTGACCTCAGGTGATCCACTCGCCTTGGTCTCCCAAAGTGCTGGGATTACAGGCGTGAGCCACCATGCCCGGCCTTTTCTTTTCCTCTTTTTTTTTTAATGCCACTCTTGCATTGCTATAATCTTTTTTTTTTTTTTTTTTGAGACAGGATCTCACTCTGTCACCCAGGCTGGATCATGGATTGCACAATGGCATGATCATGGCTCACTGCAGCCTTGATCTCCAGGGCTCAAGTGATCCTCCCACCTCAGCTTCCTGAGTAGTTGGGACTACGGTGTGCACTAGCACACCCAGCTGTTTTTTTCGTTTGTTTGTTTTTTTGCTTTTTTTTTTTTTTTTGAGACGGGGTTTTGCTCTTGTTGCCCAGGCTGGGGTGTAATGGCATGATCTCAGGTCATGGCAACCTCTGCCTCGCAGGTTCAAGTGATTCTTCTGCCTCAGCCGCCCGAGTAGCTGGGATTACAGGCATGCGCCACCAGGCCCGGCTAATTTTGTATTTTTAGTAGAGACGGGGTGTCTCCATGTTGGTCAGGCTGGTTTCAAACTCCTGACCTCAGCTGATCCGCCCCCCTCGGCCTCCCAAAGTGCTGGGATTACAGGCATGAGCCACCGCACTCGACACCCAGCTGATTTTTAAAAATTGTTTGTAGAGATGAGGTTTCACTGTGTTGCCCAGGCTGGTCTCAAACTCCTGGCAGTCTTCCCTCCTTCGCCTCCCAAAATGCTGGGATTGCAGGTGTCAGCCACCATGCCCACCCACACCCTTTCAAGGCCATGCTGCCTCCCTTTATAGTCTAGTGAGGAACAGGAGGTAGTGAGCAAACCATGGGCTCTGTAGAGACCCAGGCCCTCAAGTAGAGCCCCAGGTGAAGGTGGCAGCCTGACCTGGAGGAGCAGCCTGAATTCATCAAAATGGAGTTATTGTGGACAAAAATACAGTATATAAGCATTTTTATGTATGTATAGAGACCTAATTCACTCATAATGTTAGTATCACTGGTGGCTGGCACCCTCAAGTGTCTTTAAAAATTTTTTATTATAGAAAATTTCAAAACATACAATGATAGAACTATAAAATAAACTCCCATCTATCCATTATCCAGCTTCAATAATTACCTACTCATAGCCAATCTTATTTCACCTAAACCTCACCTATGCCCCACCCTCCACTGGGTTCCTTTGATGCAAGTCTCAAATATCATATCACTTTTATCAATAAATACTTCAGTACATATCTCTAAAATACAAGGATTCTTTTTTTTTCTTTCAAGACATTCTCTCTCTGTCACCCAGGCTGGAGTGCAGTGGTGCGATCATAGCTCACTGCAGGCTTGAATGCCCCAACTTAAGCAGTCCTTTTGCCTCAGCCTCCCGAGTAGCTGAGACTACAGGCACACACCATCATGCTCAGCTTTTTTTTTTTTTTTCTTTTCTGGTAGAGATGAGGTCTTGTTATGTTGCCCAGGCTAGTCTTAAACTCCTGAGCTCAAGTGATATTTACTTCTCAGCCTCCTAAAGTGATGAGATGAAAGGTGTGAACTACCATACCCAGCCAGATAAGGATGTTTTTTTTTTTTTTTTTTGAGTTAGGATCTCTCTTTGACACCCAGGCAAGAGTGCAGTGGCTGGATCATGACTCACTGCTTCCTCAAACTCTTGGGCTCAAGCCACTCCACCTGGCCTCAGATAAGGATTCTTGATGCGTGCCTATAGTCAATTGACCCCAGGAGGCTGAGGCTGCAGTAAGCTATGATCACACCACTACACTCCAGCCTGGGCAACAGAACAAGACTCTGTCTCTTGGGAAAGAAAAAAGAATTCTTTAAAAAATATATAACCACAATGCCTTTCCCATATCTAAAAATCTGTCATCAAATATCATTGTTCAAATTTCCCTGATTATATATACATATATGTGTGTGTGTATATATATATATATATTTACAGTAGGCTTGTCCAATGTCCCTTTTAACCTATAGCAGTGATACTCAAGGGGGATGGTGGTGGAGTGATTTTGCTCCCCCAGGGGACATTTGGCAATGCCCAGAGACATTTTTGGTTGTCACAACTGGTGAGGATGGCCCATTGAGGGGTAGAGGCCAGGGATGCTGCTAAACATCCTACAATGAACAGGACAACCCCCCACAAAGGAGTAGCTGTCCCAAAATGTCAAGTGTCAACTTTGGTAAACCCTGATCCATAGGTTCCCCCAAACCCCCTACTTTTTTTTCTTCACAGTGTATTTACTGAAGAAACCTGCTTATTTGTCCTATAGTCTTTCTCTGTCTGGATTTTGTTGATTGCATCCCCAAAGTGTCATTTAATATGTTTCTCTGTCCCTTAAATTTCCTTCAAACCAGTAAATCCACAGGCAGTGGCTCACACTTATAATTCCAGCACTTTGGGAGGCCAAGGTGTGCGGATCGCCTGAGGTCAGGAGTTTGAGACCAGTCTAGCCAACATGGTGAAAACCTGTCTCTACTAAAAATTAAAAAAAAAAAAAAAATTAGTCAGACATGGTGGTGGGCACCTGTAATCCCAGATACTCGGGAGGCTGAGGCAAGAGAATCGCTCGAACCCGGGAGGTGGAGGTTGCAATGAGCCGAGATCTCGCCACTGCACTCCAGCCTGGGTGAAAGAGTAGACTCTATCTAAAAAATAAATAAAAATAAAAAATAAGAAGAAGATAGCAAAAGCAGAAGCCAGGCAGGAAGCCCCATCTCCAATCCCCTCACCCTACTGTAGCACCAGTCTCTGAAACAGCCTCCTGCCAAGCCCCATCCCAGCCAACCATCGAGGGAGAAACACCAGCCACCAGGGAGGGAAAGAAAGACCTGGAGGCTGCAGGCCAAAGGTTTTTCTGCTGGGCATCCTGCCTGAGTACCCACCACAGCCCTTTGGTGGGACAAAGCCCAGGAGTGTGAGCTCATGCAAACCTAACAGCAGGCCAGAGCTTTGTCGCAAAGGGGATGACGAGGCATAGGGGACCTGAGCTAAGAATCCCAGAACTGCAGGGGCGGGGCTGAATTACAGGAAATCTGAGGTTCTGAAGGAGAAAACCTGGAAAGAGAATTCCTCTGGCCACCAACCACCCCAGCTCTCCAAAGTAAAGCACAGCCTGTATCTGTTCATCGATAAAGTCCTGAGCAGCCCAATAAGCTTCTTGCTTGAGTACATGTGTGAAATATATTGATGCTATGATTAAAAGTAAAATGGTATCTCTTGAAAGACCTGGAATATTAAAATGCGATAACAACAACAAAAAGTGTAAAACAAAAAACCTTTGGTATTCACCTTTACAGGCTGCTAGGGAACGAATTCTTTGGTCTGAAAACTGATAAATGAAAGAATCAAGCATTCACTGGGTGAACTGTACCTCAAAGTAACCAAATAATTGATGAGGCGAAGTTTTTTGTTTTTTTGTTTGAGATGGAGTCTTGCTCTGTCACCTAGGCTAGAGTGTAGTGGCACGATCTCAGCTCACTACAGTCTCCACCTCCCAGGTTCAAGCTATTCTCCCGTCTCAGCCTTACGTGTGCCACTACGCTTGGCTGATTTTTGTATTTTTAGTAGAGACAGGGTTTCATCATGTTGGCCAGGCTGGTCACTAACTCCTGAGCTCAGGTGATCCACCACCTTGGCCTCCCAAAGTGCTGGGATTATGGCGTGAGCCACAGTGCTTGGCCAACTTTCCTTATTTTCGTTCCTTCAGTGAAAATAATGTTCAATTTCTTGAGCAACTACTGTGTGCCCGGCCCTGTGCTAGGTGTTGGGGATACAGTGGAGAGTGAAACAAGCTGTGGTACTTCGCCTCAGCAAGACATTCATCAGATAATTGCACAAATGGACAGCATATGGAAACTGTGGCATGAATTTATGAGAATGTGCTTATACTTGAGGTTTCCACTGTATTGGTAATGAGTTCATGTGTACTCTCTGTCCCCAGGAAGCCTAGAGGTGTGCCCAAGCCCACGAATCATTCCCCCCTCCCCAACCTGTGCAGAGAAGGAGCTCCCCTGGAAGAGTGGGCAGGGGGACCTGGCAGTGTACGTGTCCTCGGAAACCACCAAGATTGTGCCTGTGGACATGCAGACGGGTTGGAACCAGAGCATCTCATCCCTGGAGAGCCTAGCGTCCCCTCCCTGTAACCAGGCCCCAATTCTGACCTGCCTGCCTCCCCATCCACGGGGCGCTGAAGAGCCCCAGGTCCCTCTCCACCTGCCTTCTGATCCACGCCCTAGCTTCGCCTTCCCACCGAGCCTGGCCAAGGCTGGCCGCTCTCGCAGTGAGAGCAGCGCCGACCTCCCCCAGCAGCAGGAGCTGCAGCCCCTCATGGGCCACGAGGACCACACCCATCTCAGCCCAGGCACCGCTACCTCCCACTGGTGCATCCAGTTCAACAGAGGCAGCCGGCTGTAGCTCAGGGTCTCCGAGAGGAGCAGGCGGCGGAATCCCCGTGGGAAATGCTCCCTGGGCGATAGGTAGAGCCCTCAAAACTTGACGTGGGGCCAGAGGGGCCTGGGTTGAAGTAGTAATTGGGCTTCCTTGGGGCTGGTCAGAGGGGTCACCTAAGCTGGTCTCACAGGGGCCTTTCTCACCACCTCCCTGCTCCTAACCCCTGCCACTTTCTGTTTCATTAAGGCCTCTACTCTGGCTCAGGACCCAGTCCAGGTGTTCTACGGGCTTGGCCCAGATACTTGGGTTGCTGGTCCTCCTTCTCTAGTGGGTTTTCCCGGGGACTCTATAGGCAGCTGCTCCTGCCCCCAAAGCAAGGGCATCATTCCTATTCTTCAGTGGATGCCAGCCTTCCCTGCCCCCACTCCCTCCCCAGCACTGGGTCAGTGGTGTCCTGGCAGTGAGGCTCCGTGAGGGGCTGGCCCTTAGAGGAACTGGGGTGGGAGGTGGGGCAGGCTTCATCCTTGGGCTTTGCTGCCCTCTTGGGTCAGCTACCCATAGTCCATTTTTTTAGGGCAGTGGGAACCTCTGCCTCCACTTCCTGCTTTAGCTCCTTCCCTTTGCTGCCAGGTATTGGGGTAATAGTTCCTCCTTTTCCAAGACCAAGGCCAAGAGGCTGGGCCAGGCTTCAGTTCAGGCCTGTTGCTTAAGTGGGGTCACCCTGGGATCTGCTGCTCTGGGTCTAAGTCTAGACCTTTCTGATCCTTGGGTCTGGGTTTTTTGAGGAGGGGACATAGTGGCCTCTGGGCTGCCTTGTCACCACCTGAACATTCCCCAAACAGAGAAGGAACCCAGCATCTCAGGGTCACTGCTCCATTGCTCTGGGGGCTGGGATGCCTGGCTAAGCAGTGGCTGACAGGGTGGCAGGTGACTTTCTAGGGGCCAGCACCTGCCTTGTGTTTTGTACCTTGAACCTAAGATACATTAAACATCTCTCAGATGGATGGGTGTCTTGTGTCCATGTGTCAGGGGGTTCTTAGGGTGGGGGGCAACAGGGGCATCTGGTGAAGGAGGTGAGAACCCAACTGCCTGCCCCAGGGATTGAGAATGGAGGGGAATCCTAGGCAGGACTATTCATCCTTCTGGTCCCCTGTCATGCATTCCCCAATACTTTTTATTGTCCCCTTAGCAGGGGTCTTGCAGTGGTGGTCGAGGGGATCACTGTTTTGGCATCGAGTCACAGAACTAAAAGTCTACAAAATGAGAAAGGCTAGCAGGGAAAGACCCCAGAGGTCAGGTGCCAAGCTGTCCTGATGCAGCCACCACACACCTAGGACCAGATGAGCATTTCTTGAAAACCTGGATGCAAGTACAGGACACATGAACAGAGGTGGCCTTTTGCATATGACAGATGGGAAGGCAATCTCAAGGGCTCATGGGATTTGGTTACCCCGAGTGTTTACTTTTTATTTTTGGAGACAGGATTTTGTTCTATCACCCAGGCTGGAGTGCAGTGTCACAATCATAGCTCACTGCAGCCTGGAACCCCTGGGCTCTAGGAATATTCTCGGCACAGTCTCTCAAGTAGCTAGGACTATAGGTGTGTACCACCATGCCTGCTAAATTTTTAGTTTTTGTTTTTATTATATTTATTTATTTTTAGAAACAGCATCTCACTCTGTCACCCAGGCTAGAGTACAGTGGCATGATCTCGGCTTACTGCAACCTCCGCCTCCCAGGTTCAAGCAATTCTGCCTGTCTCCTGAGTAGCTGGGACTATAGGCACATGCCACCATGCCTGGCTAATTTTTTGAATTTTTAGTAGAAACGGAGTTTCACCATGTTGGCCAGGCTGGTCTCGAACTCCTGAACTCAAGTGATCTGCCTGCCTCAGCCTCCCAAAGTGCTGGGATTACAGGTGTAAGCCACTGTGCCTGGCATAGATATCTATATATCTATATATCTCTATATATCTCTATATATCTATATATATAGATATATATAGATATATATAGAGATATATAGATATATAGATATATAGATATATATATATATACTTTTTTTTTTTTTTTTTTTTTTTTTTTTTCTGGAGATGGGGTTTCTCCATGTTGGTCAGGCTGGTCTCGAACTCCCG
>NW_026652281.1:102883915-102940766 GCF_009828535.3 Hylobates moloch
TTGGGAGGCCGAGGTGGGTGGATCACCTGAGGTCGGGAGTTCGAGACCAGCCTGACCAACATGGAGAAACCCCATCTCTACTAAAAATACAAAATTAGCTGAGCGTGGTGACGCACGCCTGACTTGGCCTCCCAAAGTGCTGGAATTTTGTGGCATAAGCCACTGTGCCCGGCCCATTTTATTTTTGATTGAGTCATGTTGGCAAGAAATGGGAGGCTGAGGGAGAGTTGGGGAAGGGTCAGGGGAGGGAGGCCCATTCCCATTTTATGATCTCAGTGGAAAAGGCTGCTGTGAGTTGATTCTGCTGCCAGGAGAGCCACAGAGATGGGCCCCATGAGTCACTGTTCAGTCCTGCAAGCTCAGCCCACAAAGCCTGCTGTGGTCAGCCACCCCTGGCTGGCTCCAGGCCCAGCTCCCCAATATTCCCCACTAGGCCTCAGTGTGTCCTCATTTCTATCTGTACCTTTGCCATCCTGGGGCCATGCAACATGTAGCTCTCTGCCTCTTCTGTCTCCTTTCAGGCTGAGTCTCTGAATGTGTCTCCATTTGTGACTCTGGTTTCCATGGGATACATAGATGTGGAGCCTCAGGAGCGCAGGGGTAGTGTGATCAGTGTCAGGCGCCCCAAAGCATTTATTCTGTGCCAGGCCCTGTGCTGGATGCTGGAAGTACGGAAGTGGATAACATACAGTCTCTGTTTCCATGAAGCTTACAACGCACATTCTCTGTGGAGTGGAGAAACCAGGGCCTAGCCCTGCCTCTATCTCAGTATGGCTGTACCTCCCCTGAATCTGCCTGCTGTGCCCAGGGTGCCAGGGTCAGCTATAGCCTGTGGCTTGAGGCTCTTCTTTGCCTCTGGCATTCACAGGGGTATGTGTGCCCGCCAGCAGGTCCCCCCCGGCTCTTAGGGCTCCTGGGGGGCTTGGCTGGTGGGTGCTGGTGGGCAGCAGAAGGGGAGGGAGGGAGCAGAAGGCAGTGACTCAGTGGGGGTGGCCCTGGGACAGAACTGGGGAGGAAGCCAAGGTTGGATGATGCTTCCTGAAGCCAGGAGGGTGGGAAGAGAGGTCTGGCTGGGAGTTAGGGATGGAGCAGGACAATTCCAAGGCTCCCCTCTGGCAGCCAGACCTGCTCATGAAGAAGGCTCCTCGGTAGCTGCCTGAAAGTCTGGACTCTGAGGGCTGGGCTGGGCTGGGCTGGGTGGGGAGACAGCTGTTGGTCCCACTGTGCCTGTTGTAATCCCCAGGTTCATGAAAGAGGCGCCTGCCTTAGAGCCAGGGAAGCCGTTGCACCCGGTGCCCCCTCTCCTCAGGGACCATGGGCCTGGGCACACTGTGGGGCTCAGGGTCTTCTCCTGGTCACAGAGCTGACCTTCCCACAATCTTCCCAGAAATTCTGGGGAGTGTCAGGCCAGGCCCACATGCCCCAAAGGGACCTCAAATCGCACAGCTACCCAAGTGGCTTTCATCAGTTCAGGATTCCCTGACTGCGGGTGAAATTGGGGGGCAGGGCACCAACACAGCCCGAGTGCTGGCAGCGGGTGAACGTATAACACAGGGAGTCTTCCCCAGTCCTCACGGCAACCCCAGGAGAAAAATGACTTTCCATTTTTACAGGTGAGGAGGGTGAGGCTCAAAGAGCAGACAGAGTTCCTGGAGCGCCCCCATCAGGTAAGTGGAGAAGCCAGGCCTGGGCTGGGGGCTCTGGCTCCAGGACCCCACCTCAGCACTAGCCTCCTGCACTGGACTTTGTGGAGAAGGGGGTAAAGGGGTGCCAGGGATGGCAAAGGGGTGGAGGATCTGGTGGACTCTGGCAGGCCTGGGTCAGCTCCACCCATTGGTCTTACTCCCACCCCGATGGCAGCCCCATCGCGCGTGGGATCATGCGACCTGTCTCTGGGTGCCCGCGGCGAGGCAGCACCCCGCTTCCCTACACAGAAGGCCTTCCCCTCCCGTCGGCTCATTCAGTCGCGGAAGCCCCTGGGAGCCCCCGCCCCGCCCCGTCCCGCGGTGCCACCCGCGCACTCACCTTCGCGCACCCACGCGGCCTTCCTGGCGGGAGAGCGCTTCCGGCGTCCTCGCCAGGCCCGGGGAGTGGGCACGGTGGAGCTGCCGGCCGTTGGTCGCTGCCCCGACCCACGCACTGCGACGCCGCGGGTGGGGCGCGCGGTCTGCGGGGCCCGTGGGTGCGGCGGGGCGGGGCTGGCGGGCTGTCCGGGCCCACGGAGAGGACGGCGGCGGGCGGGGGTTGCTGCAGGGGCAGCACCTTGTTTTCCCCGCCGGCAGGGCTGTGCCCCGTCGAGACGGGCTCGGGCTGTGGCTCCGTCCTCCGGCCCCCAGGGGGCGGCGCGGCGCTGCGCGGCGCCCCGGCGGCCCTGCCCTCCCTCCCCAGCGGCCAGGAGTCGGTGTCCCGTGACGCCGCGCGGCCGCGCTGTACTGGCCGTCGAGGCTGCTGTCTGTTCGAAGGCTCTCCGGCTTCACGGTTCCCCGCGGCTCGGCCCGGGGTCGTGAGTGTCGCAGCGGGCGACGGGGGGCGCGCGGCAGGCCCCACAACGAGGCCAGGGCCTGGCGGGGCCGGCAGGAGAGCGAACGCGAGGCAGCGTGGCGCCATGGCGGGGCCGCCCCCACGGGCATGGGCCTGCAGAGCATGGCCGTGAGGACGCTGAGGGTGGGCGCGCACGGAGCAGAGGCCCACGGGCGTCCGACGGGGGACCTGGACAGAGGGACACCCTTAACGTTATTCCCCCTTCCCAGGCCTGAATTGCAGTTCCTGTGCCCTGGCACTAAGACTGGCACCTCCTGCGGCCCATGCCCTTCGCCTGCATTGCCCACTGAGTCCCACTCGACTGTCTTCAGCGCGGTTCACACTGAGGCCCAGCCCTTTCCCACTGGCCCCGAGCAGGCCCACCTTTAGGAGGGTGTGATGGAAAGGCCCCTGGAGAATGGGGATGAGTCCCCAGACTCTCAGGGCCATGCCACCGACTGGAGATTTGCTGTGTGCAGTTTCAGGGATGCCTGGGAAGAGGAGGAACCTGCTTCCCAGATGCACGTTAAGGACCCGGGTCCTCCAAGACCACCAGCCAGGGCCACCCAGGATGAGGAGCTACAGGGCAGCCCCTTGTCCAGGAAACTCCAGTTACCCCCAGCTGCAGATGAGTCGGGGGATGCCCAGAGGGGCACAGTAGAAAGCTCCTCAGTCCTGTCAGAAGGGCCAGGCCCCTCTGGAGTGGAGAGCCTCCTATGCCCCATGTCCTCCCACCTCAGCTTGGCACAGGGTGAGAGTGACACCCCAGGGGTAGGGTTGGTAGGGGACCCAGGTCCAAGCAGGGTGATGCCATCTGGCTTGAGCCCTGGGGCATTGGACAGCGACCCTGTGGGCCTTGGAGACCCTTTATCAGAGACATCATCAAAGCTGCTGGAGGCAGGTAAGGAAGGCTGGGCTAGGGAAGTCTGGGAAGGGAATGGGGATGGCTGGAGAGATGAGTGTCAAGACTTTGGAGGTCTCTGACCCTCCTCAGGCTGAAGCCCGGGTCCAAGGAGGGGTCTCTGGATAGGTGGCCCAAGGCAGACCCAAGTCATTTCCCTTCCCAAGCCCCCAGTGGATCCGGCCTCCCTAAGCCTGCTGACTGTCTCCTGGCCCAAGACCTCTGTTGGGAGCTGCTGGCCAGTGGTATGGCCACCTTGCCAGGTAGCCAGGAGGGCCTAGAGGCGGTGGAGGTGGAGTGGCCCAATGCGGCAGGAGTTCACTGCTTCCTCCCCACAGGGACTCGGGATGTCCAAGGCCGGGCAGTGCTGCTTCTGTGTGCCCACAGCCCAGCCTGGCTTCAGTCTGAGTGCAGCAGCCAGGAACTCATCCGCCTCCTGCTGTACCTGCGAAGCATCCCCAGGTTTGAGGGAGGGGGTTGGGAGACTGAGCCTGAGCCAGCTGTGAGGACTGGGAATCAGGTACTGAACTGAAGCTCACCCCTTTAGGCCCGAAGTACAGGCACTGGGACTGACAGTGCTAGTTGATGCCCGAATTTGTTCCCCAAGTTCTTCCCTCTTCTCTGGGCTCAGCCAACTACAAGTGAGTACAGGATTATAGCTCCCCTCATTCCTTTTCTTACTTTTTTTCTTTTTTGAGACGGAGTCTTGCTCTGTTACCCAGGCTGGAGTGCAGTGGCGCAATCTTGGCTCACTGCAACCTCTATCTCCCTGATTCAAGTGATCCTCCTGCCTCAGCCTCCCAATTAGCTGGGATTACAGGCACCTGCCACCATGCCCAGCTAATTTTTGTATTTTTAGTAGAGAGGGAGTTTCACCATGTTGGCCAGGCTGATCTTGAACTCCTGAACTCAGGTGATCCTCCCGCCTTGCCTCCCAGAGTGCTGCAATTACAGGCGTGAGCCACCATGCCCTTTTCTGTAGAGTTGGGGATAGGGCTGAGCTCAGGTTCCTTGCAGGAAGCAGCCCCAGGGGCCGTGTACCAGGTGCTGCTAGTGGGAAGCACGCTGCTGAAGGAAGTGCCTTCCGGGCTGCAGGTACTAAGCCCAGTTGGTTAGGGGTAGAGGTGGGGTGCCTCCCCCTAGGCCTGGGTCATAACACCTTCTTCTCCTGTAGCTGGAGCAGTTGCCCTCTCAGAGCCTGCTGACCCACATCCCAATGGCTGGGCTGCCCACTTCACTAGGAGGAGGCCTGCCTTACTGCCACCAGGCCTGGCTGGATTTCCGGAGGGTCAGTACACTGGGCGAGGCATGGGGGCAGTTATATAGGCAACTTGGGATCGTGGAGGAGCCTCTCTGGGGCTGGCTTGAACCGGACAAAGCTGGCCGCAGTGGCCTGGAACCCAGGAGGCTGGGACCAACACTGCATGCTGCTCCGGTCTTGCCTGCCCCTGCTTACAGCGGCTGGAAGCTCTACTAGAGAACTGCCAGGCAGCTTGTGCCCTGCTCCAGGGGGCCATCGAAAGTGTGAAGGCTGTGCCCCAGCCCATGGAGCCTGGGGTGAGTGTCCCCTCCCAGTCCCTCCATGAATGCTCCCTGTCTCCCTCCTTCTCTCCCACGGCCACCTCCACTGCTTATTGCCCCCAATCACAGGAGGTTGGTCGGCTGCTACAGCAGACAGAGGTCCTAATGCAGCAGGTGCTAGACTCACCACGGCTGGCATGGCTACAATGCCAGGGGGGCCGGGAGCTGACATGGCTGAAGCAAGAGGTCCCAGAGGTGACCCTGAGCCCAGACTACAGGTGAGTGCAAGCCCGGCCCCCAGATCTTGCCCCAGCCCACCATATTCTATGCCAGGACTCGTCTGGCTAGCTCAGAACCTGGCAGGACTGTGGGGACCAGGACAGGGTGGAGTGGTGCAAGGCATGGGGTCTGAGATGGTGTACCCTACACCAGGACGGCAATGGACAAGGCTGACAAGCTATATGACCGGGTGGATGGATTGCTGCACCAACTGACCCTGCAGAGCAACCAGCGAATACAGGCCCTAGAGTTGGTCCAAACACTGGGGGCCCGGGAAGGCGGACTGCACCAGGTCGGAACTACTTGCCCAGAGTGGGCCCTGTCCCGATCTCAGTCATGAGCCCCCAATCCATAGCAGCTCTCTTCACTTTTCCCTGCTTGTGCCCCTCCAGATTGAAGTGTGGCTGCAGCAGGTGGGCTGGCCAGCACTGGAGGAGCCTGGGGAGCTGTCGCTGGACATGCTGCTCCAGGCCCAAGGCTCTTTTCGGGAGCTGTACCAGGTTGCCCAGGTATGTGTGGTCACTTGTTCATGCCACGGGTATTGAGATGCAATGCCCGGAACTAGGAATGCAGAACTGTGTGAAAGCATTTCAATCCTTTGCTCTCTTAGACCTTATAGTCCCACAGAGGATATCAGTTGTAATTAATCACAGTCATATATGTGCCTGTAAACCTAGGCAAGATCTCTGGAGAGAATCAGTGCAGGTGATTCTGCCTGAGGGTATAACCAAGACTTTACCCAGCAGGAGTGTCAGGCAAGCTTTTTTTGGGTGATTTTTGA
This sequence comes from Hylobates moloch, assembly GCF_009828535.3. Lineage (NCBI taxonomy): Eukaryota > Metazoa > Chordata > Mammalia > Primates > Hylobatidae > Hylobates > Hylobates moloch. The sequence continues at coordinate 102,889,918 of NW_026652281.1, forward strand.
GCTGAGAGTTGAAAGATAAGTTGAGGTCAACCAAGGAGAAGAGGTTTGAGGATGGGGTCACATTCCAGTCTTGGAAGACAGCGTGTGCAAAGGTCCTGTGGCAGGATGGAGGACGGCGTGCCTGAGGAATCGTAAGGCCAGTGAGGTTGAAATGCAGAGCAGAGAGGAAGAAAGAGTGGGGGGAGTTGCGGTGGGACAAGCCTGGTCAGTGGCTACATCACTGGGCCCTGTAGCAGTCACTGTGAAGTTTAATCAGGAAGGCCACATAATCAGATCTATATTATAGGAAGATTGCCTTCATTTCCGAGTAGACAGTGACTTGGAGGATGGGCATGGGGAGTGCAGTGAAGAGTCAATTGCAGTAGTCTAGGTGGGAAATAGTGCCTTCTCTCGCCAGGATAGTGGCAGGGGAGACGGGTTGGAGAAGTTGATGGGATTTGCTGTGGACCCATGTGGGAGAGTAAGGGACAGGGATGTTGCAAGAATGAATGGGTGCTGTTCCCTGAGAGACTAGGAGACGAGGTCATCATAGGGGAAGGGCATTCAAGAGTCCAGTCTTGGGCATGCTCTTGAGATGGCTGTGAGGGATGAGAGGAGGGCCCTTGGGTCTTGGGCCTGGAGCTCGGAGGAGAGGTCTGGCTGGAGAGGATCACTTGGTGGGTCCAGGTGTTTGGATGACGTTTGAAGTTGGTCACACAAGAGTGCCTGGGGGAGCGAGTGCACTGTCCTCAGGATCCCCAGTGTTTAATGGCCTAGTTGAGGGAAGGAGAGCAGGACGAGCAACCGGAGAAGAGTGAGGAGAATCAGGAGCATGGGGAGGAGCCAGGGGAGCCCAGCAGAGAGTGGGCTGAATGACGCTGAGAGTTGGAGTCAGTGAGGCCTGAGAAGCGCTGGGGACAGGGCAGAGTGGAGCTGGAGAGGGCTGGTGCAGAGGGCGACACAGGACGGTGAGGATAGACGATTCCTCTAGGAACTTTGGCTGTGGAGAAGGGGAGTGGATGTGGGTGGGGAGTGGGAGATAGGGGTAGATGTTCCACCACAGGACAGACTTGATGGGGACATGTCGATATGTCAGCAGGAAGTATCTGGGTCTGGGGGCTGGACCACCAGGCCTTGGCTGGCTGAGCCTAGTCTCTGTCTCTGCAGGAGCAGGTCAGGCAAGGGGAGAAGTTTCTGCGGCCACTGACTGGCTGGGAGGCGGCTGAACTGGGCCCACCTGGGGCACGCTTTCTTGCCCTGCGAGCCCAGCTGACTGAATTCTCTAAGGCTTTGGCCCAGCGGTGCCAGCGGCTGGCGGATGCTGAGAGGCTGTTTCAGCTCTTCAGGGAGGTGGGTGAGAGTCTCCCCAGCTCCAAGCGATCCATGAGGCCGGAGGGGTGGCAGCCCCAGCTTCAGCAGAGCCTGAGCTCTTCTTGGTCATGCTGCCTGTTCTCTTCCCTGGTCTTCAGTTTGACCCTAAAACCCAGTCACTGGGGCTGTGTCCTGGACAGCATCCTGTGGGGATGGGGAGTGGGTAGAGGAGCAGAGTGCCCAGCAGGCTTGGTAGGATCTCCCTCTAATGCTTGTCCGGCCCTGGTGTTGCAGGCCTTGACGTGGGCTGAGGAGGGGCAGCGAGTGTTGGCAGAACTGGAGCAGGAACGCCCGGGGGTTGTGTTGCAGCAGCTGCAGCTGCACTGGACCAGGAACCCTGACTTGCCTCCTGCCCACTTCCGAAAGATGTGGGCTCTGGCCACAGGGCTGGGCTCAGAGGCCATCCGCCAGGAGTGCCGCTGGGCCTGGGCGTGGTGCCAGGACACCCGGCTGGCCCTGGACCAAAAGCTCGAGGCTTCACTGAAGCTACCACTGGTGGGCAGCACAGCTAGCCTGTGTGTCAGCCAGGTCCCCGCTGCACCTGCCCACCCTCCCCTGAGGAAGGCCTACAGCTTCGATCGGAATCTGGGGCAGAGTCTCAGTGAACCTGCCCGCCACTGCCACCATGCGGCCACTATTGCTGCCTGCCGCAGACCAGAGGCTGGAGGAGGTACCCTGCCCCAGGCATCCCCTACTGTGCCTCCACCAGGCATCTCTGACCCCAGGAGCCCCAACAGGTATGGGTAGTAGGCAGGGCGGGGAGGGCAGTAGAGGAGAGATATCTTGGGTCCTGACTCCCCATACCTGGTAGGCTACAGCTGGTGCTGGCAGAGATGGTGGCCACAGAGCGGGAGTATGTCCGGGCTCTAGAGTACACTATGGAGAACTATTTCCCCGAGCTGGATCGCCCTGATGTGCCCCAGGGCCTCCGCGGCCAGCGTGCCCACCTCTTTGGCAACCTGGAGAAGCTGCGGGACTTCCACTGCCACTTCTTCCTGCGTGAGCTGGAGGCTTGCACCCGGCACCCACCACGAGTGGCCTATGCCTTCCTGCGCCATGTAAGCCCGACAGGCCATGTGGTATCAGCTCGTTCTGCCACACTCCCGAAGTTGCTGGTGGGCACATGCTTGGTGCCAGTCCCTGTGCTGGGTACAGCTATGAGCAAGACTGGCAAGCTCCTGCACCTGAGGGTGCTCTTAGTCCAGTAGAGGAGACATAGAAGCAAGAACGATACTTGTAGATTATAGTTGGGGCTAGGAGGAAAATAAGCAGGATAGATGCTTGTGAATTACTGGCTGGGCAGGGGCTCCACTTTAGAGGGCCTGAGTGCGGTGCCAGGACACCTGGTACAAGAGGAAGCCTTTGAGAGGCTGATGTTTAAGCTGAGTATGAATAGGGGAGGGGCTGGAGTGAGTGTCCCACCCAGAGGAAAGAGCAAGTGCAAGGTCATGTGGAGGAAAGGGGGCCTGCCAAAGAGGTGGCTGAGTGTAGCGAGCAGGACAGTCCCAGGTGAGGTGAGCTCTTAGAGCCGTGGGAGGAGCAGAGCTGAAGGCAGGGGCTCAGTCTGAGGGTAAGTGGCTTCTTCCTTGGGGGCCTGTGGGCACACCCCCTTGCCCAGTACTGTTCTTGCCAAATCACCCCTTGTTCAAAGCAGGGTAGACTGGGTCTGTAGGGGGAGGCCTCCCCAGGAGCCATCTACTGGCATTTTGGTCCTCTCAAGCTGAGGGTGGTCTAGCCTGTGCCAGCCTTGGGGAGCTGGCCCCTTTGCACTGGGGCTGAGCCACATGTCCTTGTAGAGGGTGCAGTTTGGGATGTACGCGCTCTACAGCAAGAATAAGCCTCGCTCTGATGCCCTGATGTCAAGCTATGGGCACACCTTCTTCAAGGTAGGTGAACCTGAGACTAGGAGGAGTAGGGGATGCGGGGAGTGCCCCCAAACCACTGAGTGGCCTCCCATCCGCCCACAGAACAAGCAGCAAGCGCTGGGGGACCACCTGGACCTGGCCTCCTACCTGCTAAAGCCCATCCAGCGCATGGGCAAGTATGCACTGCTGCTGCAGGAGCTGGCACGGGCCTGCGGGGGCCCCACGCAAGAGCTCAGTGCGCTGCAGGAGGCCCAGAGCCTTGTGCACTTCCAGCTGCGGCACGGAAACGACCTGCTGGCTATGGACGCCATCCAGGGCTGTGATGTGAGTCATCCCAGGGCAAGGGCGGTAGGTGTGGAAGAAGAAGGCAGAAGAGGCCGGCCACCCACTGGCCCCCAACTCTGCAGGTTAACCTCAAGGAACAGGGGCAGCTGGTGCGACAGGATGAGTTTGTGGTGCGCACTGGGCGCCACAAGTCTGTGCGTCGCATCTTCCTTTTTGAGGAGCTGCTGCTCTTCAGCAAGCCTCGCCATGGGCCCACAGGAGTTGACACATTTGCCTACAAGCGCTCCTTCAAGGTAGGCCTGCCCACCCCAGGCCCCACCACTTGTTTTCCCACCCCATGCCTTACCAAGCCCCTCTCTCCCTGCTGGTCACAGATGGCAGACCTTGGTCTCACTGAGTGCTGTGGGGACAGCAACCTGCGCTTTGAGATCTGGTTCCGCCGCCGCAAGGCCAGGGACACCTTTGTGCTGCAGGCCTCCAGCCTGGCCATCAAGCAGGCCTGGACGGCTGACATCTCCCGCCTGCTTTGGAGGCAGGCCATCCACAACAAGGGTGGGTCCATGCCCCTCCTTCACCCCACACTCCCCTCACTGGAGAGCTTACATTGACCTACAGGAGCCCAGGGACCTGGAAAAGCTCGGGAAGTGGGGAGAAGGCCCAGTGACAGCCACCAGTGCAGGAGAAAGGAATTCAAAGCCAGGCAGCCTTGCTGTCACTGCCTCTGACTTTGGACACAACATGAACTTCTCTGAATATCAGGGGCATCACGGCTCTCTCTCTCTTTTTATTTTTGGAGACAGGGTCTCGCTCTGTTGCCCAGGATGGCATGCAGTGGCATGATCTTTGCTCATTGTAGCCTCTGCCTCCTGAGCTCAAGCATTCTTCCCACCTAAGCCTCCCAAGTAGCTGAGACTACAGGCATGTGCCACCATGCCTAATTTTTAAAGTTTTTTCATAGAGGTCTCATTATATTGCCCAGACTGGTCTTGAACTCCTGGGCTCAAACAATCCTCCCACCTCGGCCTCCCAAAGTGTTGGGATTACAGGCATGAGCCACTGCGCCCAGCCAGGGGCCTCATCTTTAAAAGGGGAATATGGCACCTGCCCCACAGGATTGTTGGGAGGAGAACATCTGGCACTAGAAAGGCTCAGCTCACAGGACAGTTAATGTGCTGGATGGAGGTGTACAGGAAAGACTTATTTGGGGGGTAGTAGAGGCCCAAGGACAGGCTTATGTCCAGAAGCATCCCACTTATGTCCACTCTCCACCCAGAGGTGCGCATGGCTGAGATGGTGTCCATGGGTGTGGGGAACAAGGCCTTCCGAGACATTGCTCCCAGCGAGGAAGCCATCCACGACCGCACCGTCAACTATGTCCTGAAGTGCCGAGGTAGCAGGCAGGCTATAGGGTGTGGGGGTAGGAGTAGGAAAGCTATGCGGGAAGCACTGTGGCCCTCCATCAGTGCTGGCCCGCACTCTCCTTGGGATCTGGGGACAGGCTAGGCTCTGGCCTGTCCCAACCTGACCCTCTCTCTTATGCAGAAGTTCGCTCTCGGGCGTCCATTGCCGTGGCCCCTTTTGACCATGTCAGCCTCTACCTGGGGGCCTCGAACTCCCTTCCTGGAGACCCTGCCTCTTGCTCTGTTCTGGGGTCCCTCAACCTGCACCTGTACAGAGACCCAGCTCTTCTGGGTCTCCGCTGTCCCCTGTATCCCAGCTTCCCAGAGGAAGCAGCACTGGAGGCTGAGGCAGAGCTGGGCAGCCGGCCCTCTTTGAGTATGTCTGGGCCTAGCCAGAGGCAGGAGGGCATGGCTTGGGGTCTGGGGCCTCCCGTGCTGACAGCTCACCCAGTCTCCCTCCCTAGCTGCAGAAGACTCAGAGGTCTCGTCCCAATGCCCATCAGCCAGTGGCTCCAGTGGCTCTGACAGCAGCTGTGTGTCAGGGCAGGCCCTGGGTAGGGGCCTCGAGGACTTACCCTGTGTGAGTGTCATTTGCCCTATACCCACCAGCCCCTCCCCAGCCCACGCTGGGCCTGTGACTGTGACCAGCCCCTCCCCAGCCCAGGCTACACCTTTACTTTGGGTAGAGCTTGGAGTGGGTGGGCCAGAGCCATTCCCCAGACACCCCCTGGGCCCAGAGTCAGGGAAGCAAGCATTCATGCCTGGCCTGGCCCTGCAGGTCTGAGCCTGGGACTGGACGAGCAGTAGATCCAGCAGCCTGCAGCTCCAAGGAACATTGCCTCTCTGGATCTGCTGTGACCAGGGTGTGGCTGACACCTGGGCTACCTCCAACCTACGTGTGCAGTGCTGTTGACTACCCTTTCTGATGTGTGTGGCCATTGGACTAACTGGCACGGGGCCTCTCTAGGGGAGTCTGGTTGTAGAGCCTGAATAGGTTCCTGGCCCCATGACCCCTTCTCCTGTCCCCAGCTCCCATCCCAGTTGTGGGTTAAGAATAGGCTAGAGCAGACATTGAGTGTGTTCATGCTATAGGCTGGTGGGGGACCATGTGCCTCTGGGCAGTGACTAGGGTGCCCCCACCCCTCAGGAAGAACACAGGTGGGCTCCTAGCAGCTGATTCCCAATCCCTGGCCTTAAAGCCGAGCTCAGTTACCATAGGGACAGGTCCACCTCTACTGGGCCCTCATGCTTGCCTTTCCTGGCCCCCAGGCCCAGCCCCTTTTTTACTGGGGCAGTTTCGTTATTTTGACTTGATGCCTTTTGAATAACTTTCAATAGAGTTGTCTAAAATTATCTCATGGGTTGTTAGGCCTTTGGTGTCTCAGAGAAGGAGTCTAGGTCTTTGATGTGTGATTTAATCTTTTATTTGTTTATAATAAAAAATAGACTGATATGTACCCTCTGATGGGCACATGCATTCTGGGGCTATCTCCAATTAAAATGAGCCTTGGCGGGTGGGGCACGAGGGGCTGCATCTCTGGGCACCCTAGTCCTCTTGTAGGTGCTTTCCCAGGATGGAGTACGAGACAGACCTAGACAGGCCCCTCTGGATGAGCAGGTCCATGCAGCGGCCATATTTCCTGGCGAAGGGCAGTGTAAGCTGGAAGGAAAGGCCAGTCTTATCCCTGATTTCCTGGCCAGTTGTCTACTCTAGCTCCATGTGGGTGGGGTTCTCCTATTGGGGCTGGGACAGGGCAAGCCCGGCCATTGGGGACTTTTGATGCTCTAGGGCCCAGCTCTGCCCAAGGACATCTCACAGGGTGGGGCTAGAAATGGCTATCAGGGAACTAAGCAGAAAGACTGGAGGGTCAAAAACATGTTTCCTGCTACTGGTTTTCTGCTTTTTAGCCATACATGCTGACTTCACCTTTAAAAACCACATATGAGCCAGATGCCTAATGGTAACTGGGTACTGGAGGGCTTATGGTGAAAGGTGTTATAATAATGCTCTTGATTATAGAAGTGTCAGATCAATGAGAAACTGCCTAAATCGTTTCCACCTTAATGTTAAAATTAAATTAAGGAATCAGAAAAGAAAAAAAAAAAAAAAACCCTTGATCATTCCTTTGTCCTCACTGAACATTTTCTTTTTCTTTGTAAAGAATGCTTTTTTTTTTTTTTTTTTTTTGAGACGGAGTCTCGCTCTGTCGCCTAGGCTGGAGTGCAGTGGCACGATCTCAGCTCACTGCAAGCTCCGCCTCCCGGGTTCACACCATTCTCCTGCCTCAGCCTCCTGAGTAGCTGGGACTACAGGCGCCTGCCACCATGCCCAGCTAATTTTTTTGTATTTTCAGTAGAGACGAGGTTTCACTGTGTTAGCCAGGAGGGTCTCAATCTCCTGATCTTATGATCTACCCGCCTCGGCCTCCCAAAGTGCTGGGATTACAGGCGTGAGCCACCGTGCCCAGCCTAAGAATGCTTAAAAGTAGTTTAAAAATGAAAGGAATGTACACAAATGGTGACATCATGGCCAGATAGGTGAAGCTGGTACCACTGGTTGAAAAGGCCTCACTCCCATATGAGTCAAAGCTTGGGCTCATATGATATGTGTCCCTAAGTGTAGCCAGGGTTGTTAGTGATGAAGGCACAGTTGGTATCATTGGAGGAAAGCTGTAAAAACCAGTGGCCTGAATACTGCTTTTGGACTACTCTGGACTGGTTAATTTCATCCAGTTTCTCCCTCCCTGGGAGCAGTGGCCTAAGCTGCCTGTCTAGCCTTCTGGGCAGTGCTGGCCCAGCTGTGGCGCAGCAAGACACACGTCCATCTGAGGCATCCACAGAGGTCGGGTTGCAAGTGGCCCTCACCTCCACCCAGCTGTACAGGCGCTCCTGGGTGTGCCGGTCATCCTTGAAGCCGGTGATGGCCAGCAAATCTACCACAAACTGCTTGGGGCTGATGTGCAGGGTCTGCCAGGAGAGCCCACAGTCAGGCAGGGCTAGGGCAGCTCCTAGCCCCTCAGAGTGAGATGCAGAGCAGGGACTTCTCTGGGCCCGCAGAGCCACAGGGGTAGGGGGCAGGCACTGTCACTGCAAATCTGCCTCTTGGCCAAGGCGCAGTCCAGGTGCAACTGCTCTGCTTGCCTCTCTGTCCCACCACCCTTCTGGCCCTGGCCTTCTTCTCCTTAACCCCATCGTGGCTTACTTCCTCTTGCCTTGCACCACTTATTGTGGGGCACGGGAAGAGGTGGAGAAGGTACAGGGTGCCCCAGGGCCTGGGGCCTGTCACACATACCCACAGCCGATTGGCCAGGGAGACCACCTTGGCTGTGATGGCTTTGGGGTCCTTTCGCCTGATGGAATCTAGGATGATGTCAGCCAGGAAGCAGTGACATTTCTGCGCATAAAACATCTCTTCCCAGGACAGAGAGAAACTCACGAAAGTCACTTCTGTGGAGGAGGGAAAGTGGATGTGGCCACATCTGTCAACAGCTAGGGCCTTAGAGACAGTGTGAGGAGGGGGAGAGGGGTAGGGCCCCCAGGGGCCACTGTCTCTGCCTGAAGTACCCTGGGAGGGGGCTCAGGCATCCTCACAAGGAGGTGCAGGGCTCGGCCTGGCTCCAGAGCCTCACCTTGGGGCTGGGGACTGGCTGTGGGTGGTGTGTGCCTGAGGTTGTCCATCTGCGTGGTGTAGATGATGCTGTCCTCAAAGAACATGCAGAAACCATCGCTGCCCACCACGGGGGGGTGAGTCACTTTGAGGATAACCCCTAGGCTGTCCACCTCACTGGCCTCGGGCAGAGGCTGCTCAGGGGCAGGGCTTTCTGTGAAAACAACATAGGGAGGGGGCTCTCCTTTTTAAAAAAAAATTTTTTTTTTTTTAGATTTTTGCTCTTGTTGCCCAGGCTGAGTGCAATGGCACAATCTTGGCTCACTGCAACCTCTGCCTCCTGGGTTCAAGCAATTCTCCTGCCTCAGCCTCCTGAGTAGCTGGGATTACAGGCGCCTGCCACCACGCCCGGCTTTTTGTATTTTTGGTAGAGATGGGGTTTCACCAGGCTGGTCTCGAACTCCTGACCTTAGATGATCCACCCACCTCAGCCTCCCAAAGTGCTGGGATTACAGGCATGAGCCACACGCACAGGCTTTTAAAATTCTTTTCTTCAATTACCATCAAATCTGCATAAGCAGGGGCTCTCCTTAAGCTACCTCAGAGCCCAAGCAGGGAGGGGACCTCTGGTGACAGGCCAGTACAATCAAGTCACCCCAGCCTTGCAACAGCTGCTACCTCTAGTTTCTCAGAAGTGACACCCTGGGCTGGCAGGGGCCTGTCCTGGCCACTCCTCTCTTCATTGCCCTGGCATCACTGCAAGCCAAATCCTGAATATTTTGGAACTCCAAGAAACTCCAGATTCCTCTGTTGAACTAAGACGTATCAAATGGGGCCGACAGTAACCCAGCTGAGGGCTGGAAATCTTTATAAAATTTTAAGTTGAGAACTTTTGGGGCCAGCCTTTGATGCATGTCCAAAGAGTGGACATTTGTCATCCCAAGCTTAGGGCTCACAGGCAAGAGTCCAAGAAGGCCCCTTCAAGCAGGGCTGGAGCCACTAATAGAGAAGGTGACAATACTGCAGGCAGGGCTTTGAGGGAGCAGAGGCAGCAGCCTGGCACAGCGATTCTCAGCACAGTTCCCTGGCCACCTCCCCTTAGCTGGCTACACACGCGCTCTCTCCAGCTCAGTCCCTGTAGCCCCTGCTGTCTCCTGGGCTTCTCCACCTGGATGTCCCTCGGCATTTCGCACTCAGTATGTGCCCTTCCCCAAGTTCTGCTCTTTCTCTTACCCACACCTCAGTAAGGGCCTATCCACCCCCTTGCAGTCCCACAGGCTAGAAACCTGGCTCCTCCTTGGCCCATCCCTCTTTCCCTCCACTACCTGCCTAGCCTGCTTCCCCTAGCCTAGAAAGAACTCCAAGTGACTTCGAATACCTAGCTCCTGCTGCATTTCCTCTGCTCCTGGAGCAGACTTTCTGATGGGCACACCTGACCCTGTGCTCTTGTCTAAAATCCTTCAGACGCTGCTCACTCCCATCCTGGTCAGAACGGAGTACCACGTCCTGAAGCTGGCCCGCAAGGCCTGTCCTGATGACTTCTGTCTTCAGCCTCATCTTTTATCACGTCTGCACGTGAAGCCTGGCCTCCAGCTAGACCCCTGCCCTGCGCTTCCAAACATCCTGGACTTCTCCTTCCTTCCCCTGCTGACTCCCCAGCCCTCAGCCTCTTTTGTGCTCCTGCTTCATAGGCGCCTCCTTCCCACAGCACTCATCCCTTTGCCATATGTGTTCTCCTGGCCCCTCCAGCCATGCCAATGTGCCAGTCATTTCTGGGTCTGCTGCCTGGCACAAAGATGGCATTGGTGAGCGGGGGGGTCTAGTCCTCCTTTGTCACTAACTTGCTTTGCCATCTTGGCCAAGGAGTTTGACTTCTCTGTTGTGAATAAGACTTAGATCAAAGGGGGACAGGACTCACCTCTCTCCTTGGTCCTCTGCTTGCTCCAGTCCTTCAGGGTGCCGGCTCTTTTTTGGGGGAAGTATGGCTTGAAGGTTGGCTTTGGCCCCTTGTCTTTCGCTCCAGCCCCAGCCCCTGCCTGTGGTCCTGGATCCTTCTCTGAGGCTGTGGAATGGGCTTTCCAGGCAGCTGAGGTGCTGGGCTGGGAAGCAGCCTTGCTTCCCAAGGGGAGCTGCAGGGTGACCTCCTCCAAGGGGCTGCTCCGGGAGGCTGTCAGTGGCTGGAATTCCCACTGTTTGCAATTGACCATGTCCCATTCTCTCACCAGGGAGATGAGTTTTTGCATGGGAGTGGCAGGAGGGTCTTTGGTTTCAGATTTCTGTGTGAAGTTGATTGTGGTGCATTTCTTCTTTGGGGGGCTCTCAGGGTGGCTCCCCCAGTGTCCAGGATTGGTACACAAGCCAGGGCAGTGTGAGTATGTGCTAGGGTTGCCAGCCCTCTTGGCATTTTGGCATAGGGACACCTGGATGGGCCGAGTGTACTGCTCAGCCTCCTCCATCTGGTTGGACCCGGCCAGGTTTCCCTTAGCCTTGTTCCATGGAGTCCTGTCACTGCAGTCTTCGAAGTCCACAGGCATGTAGGCTGTGGTCTGGGGAGGGAAGGGCACAGTAACTCTGGATAGGTTGGGCATGGACATCAACGCCTTGCCCAAGATCTAATAAGCTGGGCCTCCAAGACTTCACTTGCTCTCCCCGAACAATCCCATCCCTGACAGGGGTCACCTATTTGAGCTTTGCTCAGGCTGAGTGGGGGTGGTGCCAGCCCAGTGGCCTGTCATTCCAACAGGAGATACAATCAGCATCACAGGCCACAAGTGGCCAGTAAGTTCCTGTGCCTCCTTCACAGTTCAGAAGCCAGGTCCTGTCCTAGGAACCCATGTAGGCCCTGCTCTTTCATTTTGCTGCACCCCTCAGTAGCTGAGCCTACCCCCATCCACCCTGAGCCTGGTGGTAGTGGTTTTTGAGGACAACACCAACCAGAGAAGGCTGGGGCTTACTTCTTTAGTGTCTCTACTGAACTCCACCAGTGACCCTGGCCCTTCTGTCACCATGTGCAGCCTCCTGATGGGAAAAGCTTCTTCATTTTCAGATTCTTTCTCCTGAGTCCATGACCTGCAGAAACCAAGAGGGGTTGGTTAGTGAGTAGAGACTTCCATCAGGCCATTGGCCAGTTGGTCAGATCTGCCCTTTGGCTGGGAGTTAATGCTAAACAGTAGGGAAGAAGGCTCTTAAAGGGTTTTGCCTAGGTCACTGGCCAATCCTGGACCTGCTTCACTCCCTCAACCCCAAGGAGAACAGGATCCTCTAGGAGTGGGACTTAGGACAGGATTTCAAGAGGAATTGAAAGGACCAAATTCTAAACATAGAGTCGTAATAAAGTTTCCTTACTTGTATGCTTCACATTGTGCAAGGGCTTCTGAGAGGGATGGAATGTGGTATTCCTCCACCTCCTGGCAGAAGAGGGGCCATTCCCTGCAAACAAGGAGATATCCAGCTGGGCAGCTAGGGTGGGAGTGTGGGAGGGGGCATGAGCTCCTGAAGCTGCCGCTGCCAACAGTTCCCACAATGGAAATAAAATAACCTCCTCCCTGAAGGTCTCCTTTGTTGCTAAGGGAGGGGTCAGCCTTCGTGATTTCATCTTACTGTGTCCTTGCCTCACTTACTTAAATTCAGATGGTAAAAACAGTTTGCCAAGTCTCAGGAAGTTGAGAATGTGTCGGAACATCTGGCCATCCCCGTGGATGAGCAGGGTTTGTCCATATGTGATCCAGTACACTTTCTGAGGGTTGGACAGCAGTTCTGGATACTGGAGGGGGTTGGACACCAGACTCAGTCTCAGATGCTAGGTCTTTGGGAAGGGGCAGGTCAATCTTCTCTCACTCCCCTTTTCCAACTACACTAGAGCAGAGGCTTTGAGATTTCCATCTCCCTGTCTTGTCAGTCACAGGGAACCATGGTGGGGAGCAGAGCTTCCAGGAAGAAGCACATCATCCCTGCTTCAACTTTTGATGGCCCCTAGACCACCCTCTCAAGGCATTTGGAAGCCCACCGTACCTCCTTCTCAGTCCAAGTCCCTCAGAGCTGGCCCCCTCCCTACCCAAACTCTGGAGGGCCTTCCCAGCAGGCCACTCAGTCCACTTGCACTCTGTTTTGTTTTGTTTTTTGAGGCAGAGTCACACTCCGTTACCCAGGTTGGAGTGCAGTGGCGCAATCTCGGCTCACTGCAACCTCTATCTCCTGGGTTTAAGCGATTCTGGTGCCTCAGCCTCCCAAGTAGCTGGGATTACAGGCACGTGCCATCACACCCAGCTAATTTTTGTATTTTTAGTACAGACGGGGTTTCACCATGTTGGTCAGGCTGGTCTTGAACTCCTGACCTCGTGATCTGCCCACGTCAGCCTCCCACAGTGCTGGGATTACAGGCATGAGCAACCGCGCCTGGCGGGAAAGTCTTTGTTCTAAGCAAGTGCTGGAAGCTGTGTGAGGGCCAGGTGATGGCCCCCAGAGCAGCTCAGGTGGTGATGCCAGATGGGGAGCAGGGCGGCCAAGGCCGTCAGTACCTTCAGCAGTGTCTGCAGGGTGGTTGCGTACCAGTGGCTTCCAACATACACTTTGATTATCTGTTGTGGGGAATACACAGTGATCTCTGCCGTCCACTCATCTATGGGAATCCAGGAGATAGAACACATCATCATATGGCCAGAAGGGAAAGCAGGTAGGGCCCTTTGGTCAGTAGTGTATTTCATGTTAAGTCTCAATATCTTTCCTCAGTCATATTGTGTTGCCTACTCTGAGAAGCAGCAGAAATCCCTGACATAAACCTTGCTTGCTGCAAGGTTTCCTGGGTGGTGAGGTGGGAAAGGGCACTGCCTCTCTTCACCTGACCCTCCTCCCTCAGGAAAGGTGGGTTGATGACCCTGTCCACCTACAATGCCAGCTGCCTCCGGTTTCTGGTTGGGTGTGTCCTGAGTGTGTAGCTTTTCATGTGGCCACTCAGACTGAAGCTAGGAATCTCCCTCTGTGTGTTTGTGTTCATGGTTTGGCAAATGTCATGGAGCCAACTCTTATCAAATCCCTGTCACTTTTATGAGACTAAGCCTCTAGGCATGTCTGGAGAATAGGGGCTGTATGCTGGGAAGATGAACCCATGACTCTTTTCCTGGAGATGACTATATGTAGGCCTTGTTCTGATGTTTGGGAAGCAGTTTCTAATGAGCTCTGTAATGAATGAAGGGTATATAACTAGATTATACAACTAAGAGATAAGATGTGTAGAACTAGACTGTGAACTCCAGGAAGGCAGGGACTAAGTCTGTGTTGCTTACTTCTGTACCGCCAGTGTCTACTGCTGTCCTGGTATATGGCCGGTACTCAATAAATGTTGGATGTTGCTAAATGATAGTGATACAGCTTTAACTTTGCCCCCCAAATTTTTGGTAATAAGAAGTTATAGGCATCTGGTGAAAACATTAGCTTTGGACTCAGTCAAACCCCAGCTTGACCACTGTGTAACTTGAGCGAGGTTTCTTCTCTGAACCTATTTTTTGGCTGTTAAATGGACCCAGGGACAGCTCTGTTTAACAGAGGATGCTCCTCCCTGCATGGCTGTAAGAAGCACAGCAAGTCAGCTCCCAGGGTCAAGGCAGGTCTGCCCTGGGGGTCCTGCGTGGCCCCAGATTGGGTAACAGCCCTGTCTGCTGCTGGAGACGAATTGTGGGCTTGGAGATGAGGAGGGAGCACTTAACATGAAAGTTCCCCTTTTGTAAAAATCCAAAATATTGGCCTGGCTTTCCCCTCATCCTCCATCTACAGTTCCTCGTCCTGGCCACCTCATCTATTCCCTCCAATCTCCCAGATACTCCCCTGATGCTAAATTCAAACCTAGAAGCTTTCTCACTTACTGAGCACATCCATGGGTGCCAAAGTCCTTGGCTCCAGATAAGTCTTCAAAGCCACTTTCATTGGCTCGTAGGTGATGTCCCTTTTGTCTAGGAAGGCACAGAGCTCATATACCTCAGAAATGGTCTCTGTCAGGGGCAGCCGGCAAGTCCCCAGCCAGTTCCTGCCCAGAGGAAAGGTCTATTATGAAGAACATCAGCATTGCACCCCAAGAGAGTTGAGCCTGTAAACTTTCCATGCCTAGGATGCCTTGCCACAACACTGGCTCAAATCAGGCATCATTAACATCGTTTCCTTTTGTTTTTTGTTTTTGTTTTTTTTTTTTTTTAAGATGGAGTCTCACTCTGTCGCCAGGCTGAAGTGCAGTGACATGATCTTGGCTCACTGCAACCTTCACCTCCCAGGTTCAAGCGATTCTTCTGCCTCAGCCTCCCAAGTAGCTACAGGCGCCCGCCACCACGCCCAGCTAATGTTTTTTTTTGTAATAGAGACTGGGTTTCTTTCTTTTTTTTTTTTTTGAGATGGAGTCTCACTCTGTCACCCAGGCTGGAGTGCAGTGGCGCGATCTCGGCTCACTGCAAGCTCCGCCTCCTGGGTTCATGCCATTCTCCTGCCTCAGCCTCCTGAGTAGCTGGACTACAGGCGCCCGCCACCACGCCCGGCTAATTTTTTGTATTTTTAGTAGAGACGGGGTTTCACCATGTAGGCCAGGATGGTCTCAATCTCTTGACCTCATGATCTGCCTGCCTTGGCCTCCCAAAGTGCTGGGATTACAGGCGTGAGCCACCACGCCCGGCCCGTTTCCTTGTTTTAACTGGAAATCTGTTTAACCTTGTAGGAGAGTAAGCCTGGACAACAGGTCACATTTTTGGAGCTGAGCTTGACTTATTTCAGCAAAGCCCTCTAAATGGACTAATTTCATGTCTCCAGGCCCTGTTTCAGGTTCCAGGGCCAGCCCAGGGCCCAGCCACTCCCTTCTGGCCCCATACACATCTGCCCAAGACATCTCAGTCACTGTGCTGCAGCCTGCCACGGTCTTGGAAAAAGGCTGGGGTCTAAACATCAACCCCGTTCTCCAAACCCTCCCTTCCAAGGCACTTGTCTTTGCCCTCTGTGACATCAGGGTGGACATCTCTGAAAGATATGGACTTTATGGGCTAAAACAGCCCAAAACAACAATATTGGGAAAAGACAGCATTCAGGGTCAGCTGACCCTCTCCCAGGGGCTCCAGAAAACCAGAGGATCAGCACCTCTGGGAAGCCTGGCCTGGCCTGGCCTGCCCTGCCCTGCTTCTAAGGGGGCTCACCCCTGGCTCTGGCCATTCTGTGTGTCCAGTGAGCCTCCCAAGAGTGGCAGAGGACCTTTGTAGAGGGGTCTGCACAGGGAGGTACCCAGCTCCCTGACTGTGGCCTGGTGACCTCAGACCTAGCACAGGGCTAGAACCAGGGAAATGGACTGCAGAGGACAGAAATAGGAAATGGTCTGAAGCCTTTGAACCTTAGCGACCCTTGTACCTTGGCACCAGCCCTCTCCTTTGAGGCCCTAACCTAGTGGTAGTGTGGTGGTGCTGGTGATGGGAATGGCTAAAATGATGGGCTGGCCCCAGGGACACACTTCACCTCTGGCTAGTGGGAAGGGCCCCAGGTTATTCCTAGAGGGAAGGGCAGAGCCAAGGGTGATGGGACTCGGCGTGCCCTAAGGAGGGCCTCACTTGACATGCTGAAAGAGGACGCCGTTCCCTGTGATGTACAGTCGGCTTCCGTCTAGCGTGCTCTCGATGCGAAGCTGGCCCAGCGCAGAGTCCGGGTACTTGACCAGCAGACCCAGGGCCATCGTGTAGAGCGGTTTCACGGACTCCAGGCTGGCTGTGCAGGCCCCCTTCCCGGGGCTCAGGGGAGGACAGGTGGTCCGGGAACAGCCACCTGTGTCAGGGAGAAAGGGGTGACTCCTAGGCCCCCCATGGTCATAGCTGGATTGGAGGCTTTGGGGCTCGGTTCCTACTGCTGCCTCCATTGTACCGAGGAGGCTAAGAGGAAGGATGGGATATTTCCTTGCACAGTCCAAATCGAGATCTTCTCAAAATCAGTATAATTTTTTTGTATACTCAGGCTTAGAAGTCATAACTATTTGTTGGGAGGTGAGTTGGGAGTGGGGGGATTCATTTGCTGTATCACTAGCATCTGAATTTCCTAAGTTTCAGGAAAGCAGCCATCTGGCCCCAGCCCCTGCAGGAGTCTCCATTAGTTCCAAGCTCTTCTGTAACCATCCAAGAATAAAGAATGGCAACCATAGCCTGGAAACTCAATGTGTGTTACAGGCTTCCTGGATTCACAGCCCCTATTGCTGGCTCTCCTGGGCAGAATTTCCCCCAGAGACATACTGTGTGGCATTATTTTCAGGGTGGGTATTTGGGTTGCTGGTTTATGGATGGGACCTTTTTCTCCTATAGTGGGCCCAGGGTACAGTCCAGAGAATACAGTTATCACAGCCTTCAGGACCCTGCTCCCATGGCAACAATGTGCCAGTGGGCACACTGCTGGGGGATGTTCGTGGATCATCTCCAATCCTCAGAGCAACCCTACAAGAGGGGGTAGTGCTATCATCATTTCATGTTGAAGAACCTGCCCTGAGAGGCTAATGAAGTATCTTGCCCTAAACTGCAAAGTTAGGCAGGGGCAGGGCTAGGATTTGAGGTCAGCTCTATCCATCTCCAAGGTTACCACAGCTGTTGCCCTTATTGTGATGCTTTGTAGAAAGCTAAAGCCACCTTTTGTGTTTGAGGAGTGCTGCCAGCTTCCAGAGCCTGGCTGTCAACACACTTCCTCCATCTTTGCATTGCTCTGTGGAGCAGGGACTACGCTACTGTCTCACAATGATTTGTGTTCTCTGAGGAGTAGAAGGCTTTGAGGGAAGGGGCTGAACTCACACCACCTTAAGCAGATTATAAGGCCCTGGGACAGGGTCCTGAGACCTGCTGGAGCACAAAGAGGATGGGTTTCTTTTTTGAGAAGGAGTCTCGCTCTGTCGCCCAGGCTTGAGTGCAGTGGCATGATCTCGGCTCACTGCAGCCTCCACCTCCTGGTTTCAAGCAGTTCTCCTGCCTCAGCCTCCCAAGTTTCTGGGATTACAGGTGTGTGCCACCATGCCTGGCTAATTTTTGTATTTTAGTAGAGATGGAGTTTCACCACGTTGGCCAGGCTGGTCTCGAACTCCTGACCTCAAGTGATCTGCTTGCGTTGGCCTCTCAAAGTGCTGGGATTACAGGCATCAGCCACCAGCACCTGGCCAAGAGGATGGGTTTCTATTTGTCTGGGAGAAGGCTGGGAAATCTATGCCTGAAGATAAGGAAAGGCCTGATTGCCATGGGATAAATGTCTAGTGATGTCCAGGCCAAACTTCCCATGTGCAATGCAGTTCTACACATTCTCAGGATGGCGGCTGAAGCCATGCTCAGGTAGCTGGCGCCCTATAACATGCACAGTATCTTCCATGGAGGTGGAGTGGGGAAATGGAATGATGAACGGCCCTGAGGAAACCATAAGGGGAAGAACAAACTGGAATGAGGTAGGGCTGGGAGCACGAAGGTCTAGGCTGGACAGGGATCAGCAAGCGTCAGGAATAGGCAGAAACAGGCACAGCGGCCGGGGGTTTCCACGTGAGATGACGAGGGAATTTGGGGGCGGGTGAGACGCATGAAGCACTGAGCATTTCCCACACCTCCAACCGTGCCTGGAAGAGGAAGGATGGGAGTGGCTGGTGGGTGCTTTTAGTCCCCACCCCTTTCACGAGCCGGGCAGACCTCCCCTGCCCCTGAGAAGCCTGCCTTCAGGCCCAGGACATTCCAGCCTGGCTCCCCACCCGGGCTGGGCTCCTCCTGATCCAGGCTGGGCTGGGCTTTCTATACCCCTGGCTGGTTGCCCACTCCCCACCCTCAGTGGGAAGGCTGAGCCGGCAGAGCAGCACGCAGGGTTTCAGGCTGTGAATCCTCTTCTTGGATTCAGAGTCAGCCAGAAGACCCAATTCTCTCACTAACCCCCAAAGCCCGAAGTGGTTGTGGGAGGGAAGATTGTTCTTGGCTTTTCCAGGTCAAGCCAAGACTGTCAAGGGGGGGCCAAGGTTTCCTGGTGACATACCCATGTTCATCCGGTACCACCTTACGGCTTCAGTGAGTGCAGGGATTTCCAGAATTTCCACTTCTGCTTCTAATACATCAATGTTGGAGAAATTATCTGGTAGTAAAATCTTCTGCGAGCGAAGAAAATTCACTTGAAAAACAAAGGGGAACACAGTGAGTTAATGAGGCTATTTCTGGTTTAACTGTAGGTCCTGGTTTTGGCAGGTTTCTGGTGCTATAACTTATCCTAGGTTCTCCTTATTCTGAAACAACTTATCAACATACCTTATTAGATTAGCTTTGAGTGTGTGGTTTTCAAGGCGAAAGACCCCACATTACTTTGTTTTCCTGTGTCTGAGGCCGTGGGTGTGGCCTCCCGTGGCTTGGCCTGGGGCTCCCAAGCCAGGCCCTCCTGGTGGGCACACTGGCCCTGAGACTTACCCTGTGAGTCTTGACCCAAGAGCAGGTCATTCCAAAAGAGGGAGTTGTCTTGCTGCTTAGAGAGGAGGGGCCCAGCCGAGCCTGGGCTGGCGGGTGGCACTTGCAGTTTGTCCCTGCCTGGACTGCAGTATGGGAGGCAGAGATGGAGCCAACGCTAATGTCCTGTGTGAATCAACTTAGAGATACAGAAGCACATCACAGACAACTTTCTAGGTGACCATGAATATGAATGACTGGGGTTCCAGACATTTGGGCTCCTAGTGTAACTTGAGTGTTTACTGCCCTATCTATCTAGACAGCAGTAGCATCTTGGGGTCAAAGAGATCATTCAGTTCACATCCCAAACAGAGCTCATCCTGGGGCAGTAGGGGGAGAGAGGCTGTCTCTGTCAAAGGTGGAAAATCTCATCCTTCCTTAGGCCACTACCTCAAGTGGACAATTCTGCTATGACTCAGGGGAACATGTCACCATCCACCCTCCTTCCCTTTTATTCTGAGTTTGCTGACATTAAGAGCAGGTAGCACCATCCTTTGAAACAATCTAGATTCCTCATTTTATGGTGGGAGGAACTGAGGCCTGAAAGCCAGTTGGATACGTAAGGGCAGAGTAAGAAGAGAAGCCGACTGGCAACCAGCTGAGCTCCCTGCCCTTCACACCAACTCCTGTGGTCCCTGACACTTTCCAGTGTCTGACACTTTTACAGCCAGGCCATCCCAAAACAAATAGGGATTAAAATAGCCCTGAGTCTAGTGAGATTCTAATGCTGGAATCTGCTTGCTTCCTGGAAGGCTCTGTCATGCTTCCGCCACCTCTGCCCAGGGAAGCTCCTGAGGCCCTGAGCACCAAGCTGGGCCTCTGTGGGACATGTGATGGGGAGGGGTGAATGGGCCTTATCACCCCGCCCCCAGCCCCACCCCTGGACACAGCAATCACCAATGAAGCGGAACTCGCTGCGCTCGCACTCGATGAGGGCCACCGTCTCAGCCAGCCACAGCAGGTTGTCTTCAGTCACTAGGCTGGGATATTTGGCCACCAGGTCTAGGGGCAGGAAGCAGTAGTGCACCTCCTCTTCTGTGTCTAACAGGGGTGTGTCCATGAGTCCCAGAGGTGCCTTATTGTCATGTAGGGCTGGAAGAGAACATACAGGCAGTGTCGCCACCTCTCAGAAGCCAGGGATCTGATTCCAGCAGGGCTTTCACTGACCCAGGGGCCCCAGAGGATGCTAGAGAGACCCCCCCAGGATATGGTCCTTGCCACTTGCCAGACACATCTTCCTTATCTTTTCAGTTGTAGCCCTAAAGTTTGGAAGGAGTGTGGTAGGGAGTGGGGCATAGAAGTCTATTTTTTTTTCTTTTCTTTTTTGAGATGGAGTCTCACTCTGTTGCCCAGGCTGGAGTACAGTGGTGCCATCTCAGCTCACTGCAACCTCTGTCTCTCAGATCCAACTGGTTCTCCTGTCTCAGCCTCCCAAGTAGCTGGGACTACAGGCACGTGCCACCACACCCAGCTAATTTTTGTATTTTCAGTAGAGATGGGGTTTCACCATGTTGTCAGGCTGGTCTCGAACTCCTGACCTCACGTGATCCATCTGCCTCAGCCTCCCAAAATGCTGGGATTATAGGCATGAGCCACCGTGCCCAGCTGGAAATCTATTTTTTTTCTATAAACAGTGAAGGGCAGTGGGACATGTGACATTTTGACTTATGTACCCAAAGTCATTAAATTCATTTACCCATTTGATTCTTTCTAATTGATCAAACCAAACACAGTGATCCACAGACAGAATAGATGCTTTTGACACTCCTGGAAGCTAAAATCCATCAACAATCATAAATGCTTTGTACTCATGTCTCAGATAGGCTGAACTATGCTGCCAGGCACCCATCAGACAGTGATCATTTGGGGACATTCTGTGTGTGGTGGTTGGAGGAAACTCGAAAGAATGGTGGCGTTCCCTGATGAATAGGAGGGAGTGGAATGAAGCCTCGCCTTGCCCACGTGAAGCCAGAATGCAGAGGAGTGAGTGTGGAGGAGGATGTTGGTTCCAGCAGGCAAGCAGCCATGGAGAGGGCCTGTGGCAGGGCAGAAGATCAAAGGAGATGACAGAGACTGCCTCAGAAATCAGGCACTCTCTGCTCTCTGGATGGAAGCCACTTCTGTTAGGGTGAGGAGAGGGAAAGTTGGTGTGGGGTTTAGGGAGGGCCAGCCTATCCCAATTTACCTGTGAAGGCTGGGCTTTTGATTGGAAATTCTGAGGGTTTGCTAATACACTTCCATGTACGCCAGTAGTTCAGAGATGCTCTCTCAGCAACAGGTATGTCTGCAGGCCGCACGCGTAGATGGTGTTTCCCTTCCTTCAGGTTATCTAGAGTCTGTTAGATAATGAAGAGTACTATCTTGAGAATCTAAACCAAGTAACTATCTACCAATTCTAGTGTGAAGATCAGGAAAAACAGTATGTGACTTACTTTTTTTTTTTTTTTTGAGACAGAGTCTCGTTTTGTTGCCCAGGCTGGAGTGCAGTGGTGCGTCTCCGCTCACTGCAACCTCCACCTCCTGGGTTCAAGCGATTCTCCTGCCTCAGCCTCTCGAGTAGCTGGGATTACAGGCACCTGCCACCACGCCCGGCTAATTTTTTTTTTATTTTTAGTAGAGACAGAGTTTCACCATGTTGGCCAGGCTGGCCTTGAACTCCTGACCTCAGGTGATCCATCCGCCTCAGCCTCCCAAAGTGTTGAGATTACAGGCATGAACCACCATGCCCAGCAACTTAAAGTGTTTTGAAATAAATTAGGCAATCACACAAAAAATGTAAAAATGTAGGGCTATAGGGTGACATGCTGATATTCAAAGTCCCAATGATTATTTCTCTTCTGATTTTTGAAACAAGTTTTGTTATAATTTTATGTTGAGTAATAGTAATTTATCTTGCACAATCTAAAGAGTAATTTCTATTTAATCATTAAAAACTTGTTATTTTCTGCTATCATTTTCCTTCAAGTACTCAAAACCACTTTCGACCTGTTATAATTGTGATTTGCTATTGTTTGTGTTCATCCTAACCCTGGGTAGTGATCTAAGTGGTGAGATTGAGGTATAATAAACATGTCTTATATTGCCACAGGATTCCACATTTTTCAACGCACTTTGACACACGTTTGCTCATTTACCATGACATGATACTGTGAGACAGATGTGGTTGGTGAGTGTCTTACTGATGAGGCAGCTGAGGTCAAAGGCTTTGTGGCCTGCCCAAGCAGTCTTCCAAGTCCAGAACTTGTCAGCTTGAAGGATCAGGCAACCAGGGGTGGGCTGAGGCTGGAGTGGAGCACCCCAACTAGGCAAGCCTGAAGCCCAGGGCGGTGTTTGTGCCGCCCTTACCCAGGGACCCGTTCTCCCTCAAAAGTCCTGCAGGGGGCAGATTACTACAACATCAGCACCCCCCCCCCCCCCCCTTTTTTTTTTTCTGTCTTTACGCTAGAAGAAGATACATAATATTTTCCCAATAAATTTCCGGATATAGCAGGGCAAGTGGTACTTTAAAGGCACCAGATCCTCAAAATGGACAGGTGCCCCAGATTCAGTCTGAAACCAACAAATAATCTGCCTTTAAATGCTGCTATGTCAATGAAGCCCTTGTGAAGTTGCTCTCAAAAATCCTGAGCATTGAGACTAGCCCTCTGGTGGCCAAGCTATAAACTGTGCCCACATAATCACTTAAGGTCAATGCAAAAGAAGGCGGGCCAGAGTGGGAGAGTCTTTCTCACTTTGGATGGCTGGAGGGTTTGCAAAAGCACTGGGCAATGGTGGGATCGTGGGGAGTACTTTCCTGTGGCAGTGAACAATGGGGGAGACAGTGTGTGCGTGGAACGCTGGAAGACAGTCTTTCATTTGAGAAATACTCATTGTGCATCACCAGGGCCACAGTCAGACACTGTGCCTGCCCTCAAGAAGCTCTCAGTTTGGGAGAGAAGATATGAAAGACCACAATTTATGTATACTGAGATTAGAGCCAGTGTCAGTTATGAAGTTTCTGGACCTCCAGGAACCCTGGGATTTCTTTCCACAGCATTAGAAGGGAACATTAGAGTCTCGCTCTGTCACCCAGGCTGGAGTGCAGTGGTGCAATCTAGGCTCACTGCAACCTCCGCCTCCTGGGTTCAAGTGATTCTCCTGCCTCAGCCTCCCGAGTACCTGGGGTTACAGGTGCCCGCCACCATGCCTGGCTAATTTTTGGATTTCTAGTAGAGATGGGGTTTCACCATGTTGGCCAGGCTGGTCTTGAACTCCTGGCCTCAAATGATCCACCAGCCTCGGCTGGTGCTGGGATTATAGGCATGAGCCACCATGCCCATCCTGACTCTCCATTTTCTCGCCTTTCCTTTCCCCTAGTCCTGGTCCCCCAGCCCCCAGGTCCTCTCCACACAGTGATCTTGCAAATATATGAGGTGAGTCCAAATCACTCCTCATCTTAAAAAACTTTAGTGTTTCCTGTTGCTATGGGATAAATCCAGACTCTCCTTTGCATTGCACATAAGGTCCTTCACAATCAATGGAGGGAGTAGGGTATACACGAAAAGCACAAGGGCTTTGAACTCAGCATATCTGGAGTAAATTCTGACTCTGTCACTTAAGAGCTAACATTTATTACCCATGGACTTTTAAACTGAATCCTTCCAATCTTCCCCTGACAACAAAGTAGGCTCTGGTATCATCACTCCCTTTGAGCACATGGGAAGCTAGGTCCAGGAAGAGGTAGGGGACTAAGTGCACCAAGTAAGTGGAGATACTAGGAACGAAACCCAGGACTCTGGAGCCCAAGCCCTTAGCAACTGTTTTCTTTTTATTGATATGTAATAGTGTTCATATTTTGGGGGTACATGTGATATTTTGATACATGATACAATGTATAATGATTAATTTAGGGTAATGAAGATATCCATCACGTCATTTTTTTTTTTTTTTTGAGACAGAGTCTCACTCTATCACCTAGTCTGGAGTGCAGTGGCATGATCACAGCTCACTGCAGCCTCGACCTACTGGGCTCAACTGATCCTCCCACCTCACCCTCCTGAGTAGTTGGGACCACAGGTGCACATCACGACACCCTGCTAAATTTTTTTTTTTTGAGACAAGGTCTCACTCTGTTGCCTAGGCTGGAGTGCAGTGGCACAATCTTGGCTCACTGCAACCTCTGCCTCCCAGGCTCAGGTGATCCTCCCACCTCAGCCTCCCGAATAGCTGGGACCACAGGCATGCACCACCACACCTAGCTAATTTTTTTGTATTTTTAGTAGAGGTGGGGTTTTGCCACATTGCCCTGGTTGGTCTCAAACTCCTGGACTCAAGTGATCTGCCTGCTTCAGCCTCCCAAAGTACTGGGATTGCAGGCATGAGCCACCATGCCTGGCCCACAGCCAGCTAAGTTTTAAGTTTTTTGTAAAGACAGGGCTTTGCCATGTTGCCCAGGCTGGTCTTGAACTCCTGGGCTCAAGTGATCCTCCCATATTGGCCTCCTAGGATTCTAGGCATGAACCACTGGCCAGACCCATCACCTCAAACATTTATCTTTTCTTTGTGATGGAAACATTCCAATGATTTTCTTCTAGCTAGTTTGAAATACACAATATATTATTGTTAACTATATTATTCCTAGCGTACTACCAAATACAAGAACTTATTCTTTTTATCTGACTGTATTTTTGTACCCATTATCCAAATTCTCTTCATCCCCTTTCCTCCCCCTACTTTTCCCAGCCTCTGCTGCCTTCCACTTGTCATGTAACTTCTTCAAGCCTCAGGTTCCTCACTGGCAAAGTGGAGGCAGTAAAATCTGGAAGCTGTTGTAAAGATTAAATGAAATAGTATGTTAATTTCCTTCCTCTTGGAGGTCATATCCTAAATTTCCTTCCTTCCTTCCTTCCTTCCTTCCTTCCTTCCTTCCTTCCTTCCTTCCTTCGTTCCTCCCTCCCTCCCTCCTTCCTTCCTTTCTTTTTTTTTTACAGGGCCTTGCTGTGTCGCCCAGGCTGGAGTGCAGTAGTACAATCATCATGGCTCATTGCAGCCTTGACCTCATGGGCTTAAACAATCCTCCTGCCTCAACCTCCCAAGTAGCTGGATCACAGCTGTGTGCCACAACACCCCATTAACTTTTTGATGTTTGTAGAGATGAGGTCTTGCTATGTGGCCCAGGCTGGTCTCAAACTCCTTAGCTCAAATGATCCTCCCATCTCGGCCTCCCAAAGTGTTGGGATTACAGGCTTGAGCCACTGCGCACAGGCTAAATTAACTTTCCAGCCTCATCTCCCATCATTCTTTATGTTTACACCCCATCATCAATGACACTAAACTCCACAAAACTCCAAAAACACATCGTGTTCTTTGACACCTCCCCAGCTTTGTGTATGCTGTTCCATCTGCCCAGAATACTCCTCCCCATTCTCTTCCTGAAGAGCCTGGAGCCTCTCCGAGCCAGAATGGGTCATCCTCCCACTTTGTTCCCACAGACACCCAACACTTTCACTTCTCTCTGCAGGCCTCTGGCTCAGTTTCAGGCCAGTTCTCCCTCCTATACCAAGCTTCCTGGGGAAAGGCTGGTTTGATGCATCCCCATTTTGTATTCTAGAACCTAGCATGCATATGAAAGAATGCATGAAAATGGAGGGCTAGCCAGGTGCGGTGGCTCACACCTGTAATCCCAGCACTTTGGGAGGCTGAGCTGGGCAGATCACTTGAGGTCAGGAGTTTGAGACAAGCCTGGCCAACATGGTGAAACCCCATCTCTACTAAATATACAAAAAATTAGCCAGGCTTGGTGGTGCATGCCTGTAGTCCCAGCTACTCTGGAGGCTGAGGCAATCATTTGAACCCAGGAGGCAGAGGTTTCAGTGAGCCGAGATCATGCCACTGTACTCAAGCCTAGGAGACAGAGAGAGACTTCAGCTGAAAAAAAAAAAAAAAGAAAAGAAAAGGAGGGGCTGGAGGGCTGATTCTCTGCAAAGAAAAGCAAAAAGAAACATGGGAGATCTCCAAAGGAGCGAACAGAGAAGTAGGCTGCACTCATAAAACTGAGAAAGATGGAAAGATGTTCAGTATCCAAAACCACAGGAAAAATCAGCACAAGATTACAATGGGCAGAGCCTATAATGTTCAGAGGACAATGAAGACAGGGATTCCTCCTTGGGATCTGGAGGCCAGAGGGAAGACCGAAGGGGGAGAGGGATAGGGATGAAGGAGAGGGAGAGAGGATGGCAAGAAGAAAGGGTTTAGCTTGGGTCTGATTTGTGATGGACAGAAAGACAGTAGGCGAAGTAGCAAGAAAAGAGTGAAACTAGGGAGTCAGCTAGGGGAGCGTAGCACTCCAAGCCCATGCTCAGTGGACTGCATCACAGGAACTTGAATCTGCCACTTACTTCACCTGCAGATACAACTCCCAAGATTCTGTCTCAGTGGAGAAAATAATAGTGCCCTTGAACAACTCTAAATTGGCCACGTGGGAGGAGGCCTGTGGTGGGGAGAAGGGGAGAGAAATCCCTGCCCAGGACAACACTCCTATTTGGAGGTGTTTGGTACTGGATGTGTCCTCTGGAATGGGTCAGTAGTGACAGTCTAGCTAGTTTGAGAGGAGATGTGCTAGTTGAGGAGAGAATGATCTATTTTGCAGAAATGAAATCTCCATTTCCTGCTATTTCCAAGCATGTAAAGTGTTAGCAGTACCATTTTCCCCAAGAAAGGTATGCCTGAGAAATCTTAAAAAAGAGAAAAACTAAAACAAGTCCACAAAGATTGCCATCCTTGCCAGTCAGGTCATGCTGCATGCCAGGCCCAGGCATCAGCCTTGACCTAGGCTCAAGAGCCTCAACAAGGCTGTTTCCCAAACTCTGTCAACCAATACTTGCTCTGACTTCTAGAAATACAAGTCCTCTACTCACAGAAAGCCATTCGGGTGCTATAAGAAATCACAGAAACCATTCCCCAGGCCCTCACTTACTTATTTTTGATCTGCCAGTTTCCCCTAATAGATATAACCTCCCCAAGACCTCAGGACCTTGGCTGTTTTGTCCTCTGCCGTATTTGCAGCACCTAGAACAAGGCCTATGGGGTCTCAATACCTTTTTGTTCAATGAATGGCTAAATGAATGAAGAACACTCCAGAGAGCCTGGGCTTCCAGCTGCCCTCTGGCTTTGCTGACTGAAGTTGCTACAGAGTGTGTGGCTGGTCTTCTGCAGGCTGACTTCAAGTCCACTTTCATCTGCCTGAATACAACTTCCAGGAATTTTACTTTTCACATGTTATGACCTGGAAAAAGCTTTTGGAGACAGGATTTCTTAAGGGAAATACAGACCTTAAATGAATTCAGGTGGCTAATTTCTAGCACAAGAATAAATGATGTTGCTTTTGGCCTAGATAGTGGTGAAAAAAATATGTCAATCAGAAGCAACATAAAACTGATGGCGTGGGGAAGTATGTGTATGTGTGTGTGTGGTTGCCAAAGATGGCTGACAAATGCACCCTGCTGGCAGAACTTTGGGACTTAACGGAGGTTTTCCAAAGCAGCAGTTCTCAGAGATGCCTTATGCTCTGATGTAGGCTGTTGGAAAGAATGTGATGGTAAAGGAGCTTGGGGGAACTTCCAAATCCCTGACTGCCTTGTAAAGACAAGGAGGGCCAGCACTGCTTTAAGGCTCAAGGAAAGCGAGGCTGGTAGAACAAAAGGATGTGCAGAACAGCTGCTGTCAGCCCCCAAAGCCAAACAAGACCCAGCTTTCGGCATTTCAAACGTACCCCTTCACTGCGGGCTCCAGTCACCTTATTCTGCAGAAGTCATCTTGAGCATAACATTGAATGTTCTCTCAGCAGAGACGTTGTTAAGCATGTGCAGATGCCAGGTACTGTGAGAGGTGCTAGGTGTTTGTTTCACAAAAACATGAAAAGAGTACAGCCCAGTGAGGGAGAAAGACATATGAATACATGATCACAACCGAATTAGCACTGCTAGAATGGGGGAATTCAGTCTGTTATGAAAGCACAGAGACAAACTCAGGAAATGTCAGGATAGTCTTCCAGTGGGCCACATTTAGGCCAAATCGTTTTTGTTTTTTTTTTTTTGAGATGGAGTCTCGCTCTGTTGTTCAAGCTAGAGTGCAGTGGCACAATCTTGGCTCACTGCAACCTCTGCCTCCCAGGTTCAAGCGATTCTCCTGCCTCAGCCTCCTAAATAGCTGGGATTACAGTTGCCTGCCACCACGCCTGGCTAATTTTTGTATTTTTAGTAGAGACGGGGTTTCACCATCTTGGCCAAGTTGGTCTCAATCTCCTGACCTCAAGTGATCCACCCGCCTCAGCCTCCCAAAGAGTTGGGATTACAGGCGTGAGCCACCGTCCCCAGCCAAGGCCAAATCTTAAAAGGGGAGAAATCCAGGAAGAGGAAACAGCAAGTGAAAAGGTGTAGAGAGAAAGCATGTGGGGTGCTTGGGGCGTGGCTGAACTTCAAAGTGTGTGTGTGTGCATGTGTATGTGGCCTTGCCTGCATGTAGGTCTGTGTCTTTGTTGGGATATGAGCCAGAACAAGCAGATGGGCCAGCCTGTGAGAAGCCCTGATACCATGTCAAGAGGTTTGCATTTGAGTCATCCACTTACCCACACCACAGACAAGCTGCACAATTGGGATGAATATCTGCTGTTTATGTCATCCTCTTCCTTTCCAAGATCACAGTCATAATCTCACATCATGACTAATGGGAAATGTGAGACTGCCACTGGTCTATTTTCTTAAAAACGTCATTTGTGTGATCAACATAAAAACTCCCTGGCTCCCTTCATCCACAAGGAATGAAGGCGTGTTTGGGTTGCTTGCTGGTAGCAGAATGCTCACAAGTGGAACAATTTAAAGTTCCAAACTGAGAAGTCCCCAGAAGGTGTGAAAAAGGAAACATAAGTAGCATGTCCTGTCAACACATTGTCCTCAGTGGACTTCAGGGGTAAAGTAAAAAAGAATCGATAATTTGCCATGAAACTTAAACCCTGGTGAATGACCCTGAAGGGAAATTCCACACTCTGCAGCTGTGACTCCCACCTAGGCTGATGGATGTGGAGGGCTCAGATCAGTTTACATTTAGGTAAAGTGGCCTTCCCAAATTACACAGGAAGTTCTAGGAGGCCCTGTGATATTAATGTATGGACCTGTAATGACTACTTTGTATTTCCCCTATAAACAATATACAGTATTCCAAAACATCCAGGTTCATGGATTTACATATCAGCTTTTATGACTCCCAAATTTTTATCTCTATGCCTGTTTCCATGAATTCCAGACCTGTACATCCAGCGCCTCCTGTTTACCTTCACTTGGATGGTTTTATTGCCCTTTCATTGTCTCTCAAACTCAACATGTTCAGATCCTAACTCCTGATTTTCCTCCCTAAACCTGTGTACACATCCTTCAAAATCCACCATTCATCTGGTTGCTCAGGAGAGAAACAAAGGAGTTGTCCATTCTCTCTCACCCTACATTCAATTCATCAGCAAACCCTGTCAGTTCTACCAGCAAGACATATTCAGAGTTAGAACACCTCTAACACCACTATTACCACCACAGACTAAACCACCATTATCTTTCATCTGCAGGAGCCTCTTAACTGGTCTACTTCCTCCTTTGCTCTGCTGTAGTCTAGGCTAGGGGTCAGCAAGTTTTTTTCTGTAAAAGGCCTGACAGTAAATATTTTAGGCTTTGCTTTGCTAGCCACATGGTCTCTGTCAACTCAACCACTCAGCTCTGTGTTATAGCTTGAGAGCAGCCGTAGACAACACATAAACAAATGAGCATAGCTGTGTTCCAGTAAAACTTTATCAATGGCAATGAAATTTGAAATTTTTTTTTTTTTTTGACACAGAGTCTCCCTCAGTTGTCCAGGCTGGAGTGCAGTGGTGCGATCTCAGCTCACTGCAACCACCGTCTCCTGGGTTCAAGCGATTCTCCCATCTCAGCCTCCCCGAGTAGCTGGGATTACAGGCACTTGTCATCATGCCCGGCTAATTTTTATATTTTAGTAGAGATGGGGTTTCACCATGTTGGCCAGGCTGGTCTTGAACTCCTGACCTCAGGTGATCTGCCCGCCTTGGCCTCCCAAAGTGTTAGGATTACAGGCGTGAGCCACCACGCCTGGCCTGAAATTTGAATTTCATATGATTTTTACATAGCACAAAATATTTTTGATTTTTTTTCAACCATCTAAAAATGTAAAACCCATTCTTAGCTCATGGGCTTTCCAAAAAAGGTAGTGGCTGAATTTCGTCCACGGGCTATAGTTTGCAGATTCTTGATCTAAGGTTAAGCCAGCAGCCAATGATCTTTCTTTTTATTTGGAGATAGAGTCTTGCTCTGCTGCCCAGGCTGGAGCGCAGTGGCATGATCTTGACTCACTGCAACCTCCGCCTCCCAGGTTCAAGCAATTCTCCTGCCTTAGCCTCCTGAGTAGCTGGGATTACAGGCGCATGCCACCATGCCCAGCTAATTTTGTATTTTTAGTAGAGATGGGGTTTCACCATGTTGGTCAGGCTGGCCGCCTCAGCCTCCCAAAGTGCTGGGATTACAGGCGTGAGCCACTGTACCCGGTCTTTTTTTTTTTTTAAAGAGAAGGTCTTGCTCTGTCACCCAGGCTGGGATGCAGTGGTGAAATCTCGGCTCACTACAGCCTTGACCTCCTGGGCTCATATGATCCTCTGGCTTCAGCCTTCTGAGTAGCTGAGACTACAGGCACACGCTACCATGCCTGGATAATTTTTAAATTTTTTGTAGAGGTGATGTCTCATTATGTTGCCCACGCTGGTCTCCAACTCCTGGCCTCAGGTGATCCTCCCACCTCAGCATCCCAAAGTGTTGAGATTACAGGTGTGAGCCACCGTGCCCAGCCCCTCTCTCCCTCCCTCCCTCCTTCCCTTCTTTCTTCCTTCCTTCTTCCCTTCCTTCCTTTCTTCTCTCTCTCCCTCCCTCCTTCCCCCTCTCTTCCCTTCCCTTCCTTACTTTCTTTCTTTCTTTTCTTGAGCTATATTTCACATACTACAAAACTTACCCATTTAAAGCATGCAATTCAGTGGCTTTTAGTCTATTAACAGAATCAAGCAACCATCACCACAATCTATTTCAATACCCCTAAAAGAAACCCTGTACCCAGTAACAGTCATTGCTCATCCTCCATTCTCACTCACCCATCCTTCCTACCCTGAGCCCCAGCCCTAGGAAACCACTTATCTATCTTCTGTCTCTATAAATTTGCCTGTTCTGCACATTTTAGATAAACAGAATCATACAATATATGGTGCTATTTTATTTATTTGTTTGTTTGTTATAGAGATGGGGTTTTGTCATGTTGCCCAGGCTGATCTTGAACTCCTAAGCTCAAGTGATCCACCCACCTCAGCCTCCCAAAGTGCTGGGATTATAGGCATGAGCCACCACACCCAGCTGTGTCTATCTTCTATACATATAATCATACAATAAGACTGTTTCTTTCACTTAGCTGACATGATGGTTTTTTTCACTTAGCATTTTATATATATATATATATTGAGAGAGAGAGAGAGAGAGGAAGGGTCTTGCTTTGTCACCCAGGCTGGAACACAGTGGCGCAAACACAGTTCATTGCAGCCTTGACTTCCCTGGCTCGGGCGATCCTCCTGCCTTAGCCTCCCAAGTAGTTGGGACTATAGGCATGAGCCATCATGCCTAGCTAAATTTCTTTTTTAATTTTTTGTAGAGTTGGAGTCTCACTTTGTTGCCCAGGCTGGTCTCGAACTTCTGGCTTCAAGCAATCCTCCTGCCTCAGCCTCCAAGAGCTACCTATAACATTTAGAATAAATCCTGTGTCTTCACCATGGCTTTCAAGGTTCTGCAAGATCTAGCTTCCTTTGATCTCATCGTCAACCTTTGACATCTCCCTACCTCTCACTGTACTTTACAATGGCCTCCAAGTGGGCCAACGAGCCACTATAACCTCAGGGTATTAGGGTTTAACTATTCCTCTTTTTTTTTTTTTGAGATAGTCTCACTCTGTTGCCCAGGCTGGAGTGCCATGGCTCAATCTCAGTTCCCCTGCAACCTCCACATCCTGGATTCAAACGACACTCCTGCCTCAGCCTCCAGAACAGCTAGAATTACAGGCATGAGCCACCATACCCAGCTAATTTTTGTGTTTTTTTGTTTGTTTGTTTTTTTGAGACGGAGTCTCGCTCTGTTCCCTAGGCTGGAGCACAGTGGCATGATATCGGCTCACTGTAACCTCCGCCTCTCGGGTTCAAGTGATTCTTCTGCCTCAGCCTCCCAAGTAGCTGGGATTATAGGCACGGGACACCATGCCTGGCTAATTTTTGTATTTTTAGTTGAGATGGGCTTTCACCATGTTGGCCAGGCTGGTCTCAAACTCCTGACCTCGTGATCGCCCGCCTCGGCCTCCCAAAGTGCTGGGATTACAGGTGTGAGCCACTGCGCCTGGCTAATTTTTTTGCTTTTAGCAGAGATGGGGTTTCTCTATGTTGGCCAGGCTGGTCTCCAAACCTGGCCTCAAGTAATCCACCCACCTCGGACTCCCAAAGTGCTGGGATTATAGGTGGGAGCCACCGCGTCTGGCCTGACTATTACTAATGTCTGTAAGTTCTTTCCCCAGATACCTGCATGCCTTAGCCCTTTGCCCCGTTTTCATTCAGATTTCTGCTCAAATGTTGCCTTGTCAATGAGGCCTGTTTGATCGCTGTTTTCTTATTTATTTAAGTATTTATTGACAAGGTCTAGCTCCATCACCCTGGCCGAAGTGCAGTGGTGTAAATATGGCTCACTGTGGCCTCAAACTCCTGGGCTCAAGCGATCCTCCCACCTCAGTCTCCTGAGTAGCTGGGACCACAGGCACGCACCATCACCTCTGGCTAATTAAAAAATTTTTTTTGTAGAGACAGGGTTTTGCCATGTTGCCCAGGCTGGTCTTGTCCTGGGCTCAAGAGATCCTCCTGCCTTGGCCTCCCAAAGTGTTGTGATTGCAGGTGTGAGACACCATGCCCAGCCTCTGATCACTCAATACAGAAGTCACTTCCCTGGCTCCAGTCACTTGCTATCCCCTTACCCTTCTTGCCACATACTATCCATCTGAATATTAAAAGACAAGCAGATTCGATGTAAATATTTTATTCTTTCAACTGAATTCTAGTACTATAAGGACAGTGAAACAATTATATACTGGGGAAAATGTAGCAATATACTTTTGTTTAAAAGACTAATTGAATAAACAAAAACTACAAAAAAAAAAGAAAATCATATAAACACAATCTGAAATTCCAAGAAGTCCTGGAATACAGAAATGCCCTCCTCCTTCATTATTACACAGGAAGCACTGTTTTAATTGTCTTCATAGCATTTATCTCTACCTGACATTGTACAGCTATAGGGTTCACTGCTGTATCTCCAGAACTTGGTGTAAGTTTGGTGCTCAATACACAATAAGACACTAATAAGCCTTTGGAGGCCAAAACTACAGGCTAGGGGTGGGGGTTGGGTGGGCAGGTGGAGTTGGGGGATTTGGGGAATGGGGAGGGGTGGAGAGCAGAGCAGCAGCGTGAGCCTGGGTGCCTGTCCTCCAGAAGCTTCCCATCTTGTGCTACTTGTTGGTCATTCTACATGGCTTTCCATCAAAGCCTACTATGTCACAGATAATTCTGAGTAGAATATGCATTTGTTGAGTGCATGGGAACCTTAGTTAGCAGGAGGCAAGGTCACATTTTTATTGTTAGGGGCTAAATCTGAAGGACTCTATGGTGAGGAGTACTAACAGTTTAGAGCAGTTTAGATATATGCTGCCCAATATGGTAGCCACTAGCCACGTATGGTTATTGACTACTTGAAATGTGACAGTCTGAGACCCAGCACGGTGGCTCACATCTGTAATCTCAGCAATTTGGGAGGCTGAGGGGCAGATTGCTTGAGGCCAGGAGTTTGAGACCAGCCTGGCCAACATAACAAAACCCCATCTCCACTAAAAATACAAAAATTAGCTGGGCGTGGTGCTGCACACCTGTAATCCTAGCTACTTGGGAGGCTGAGGCATGAGAATCTCTTGAACCAGGAAACGGAGGTTGCAGTGAGCCGAGATAGCGCCACTGCACTCTCACCTGGGCGACACAGTGAGACTCTGTCTCAAAAAAGAAAAAAAAAAAGAAAAAGAAAGAAACGTGACAGTCTGAATCTGAGATGTGCTATAAGTATAAAACACAACGGATTTTGAACACGGTACAAAGAATGTAAAATTTCTCAATTTCTAAATATTGATTACATGTTGAAATAACATTCTGAATATATTGAATACTTTGAATATATAGTTAATATTTTGAGTATAATAATATATTATTAAATTGATGTCATCTGTTTCTTTTTACTGTTTTAGATGCGGCTATAGAAAATATAAAATTACATAAGTGGCTCACATACATCGCTCACATTATATTTTTATTGGATCATCCTATGTTTTCCCCAAAGCCCACAGGAATAATGCCTGGAACCCAGAATGTTCTTCATAAATACTGGGTGAATGCATTAAGTTGGGCTGCCTGAGTAGGGTCTAAAGACTAAGAATTGGCAAACTCCAATTTCTCCAAGCAGAGTGTTTGCTCATTTAGTAAAAAAATCTGAGCATCTGATAGGCCTTAGCAGTGGGAAAGTGGTGGAAATGTGTGAAGCTGTTGATTAGCTTGAGGTGACTGTTGGTTCCCAGCTGTATTTACACTCTGCTTCAAGAAATAAACACCATTTCACTTGGGCCAACTCAAATATTTATTTCTTTGACAACACCATTTCAAAGTGTAAGCACTTGTTTTACAGTCTTTTTTTTTTTTTTTTTTTTGAGACAGAGTCTCGCTCTGTCGCCCAGGCTGGAGTGCAGTGGCGCAATCTCGGCTCACTGCAAGATCCGCCTCCCGGGTTCACGCCATTCTCCTGCCGGACTACAGGCGCCCGCCACCACGCCCAGCTAATTTTTTTTTTTTTGTATTTTTAGTAGAGACGGGGTTTCACCGTGGTCTCGATCTCCCGACCTCGTGATCCGCCCGCCTCGGCCTCCCAAAGTGCTGGGATTACAAGCGTGAGCCACCGCCCCCGGCCTACAGTCTTATAAGGGAGGCAGATCCACATGATTCTTCAGATACTTCTACTCCTCACACAACGTGGAACTTTGGAATTGGACCAACCTATTGGTTTCTGAGGCGCAGCCTCCCATTTAGAAGCTGCTTGTGGCTGGGCGTGGTGGCTCATGCCTGTAATCCTAGCACTTTGGGAGGCCAAGGTGGGCGGATCACTTGAGCTCAGGAGTTCAAGACTAGCCTGGCCAACATGGTGAAACCCTGTCTCTACTAAAAACACAAAAATTAGCCGGGCGTGGTGGCGCAAGCCTGTAATCCCACTACTTGAAGGCTGAGGAAGAAGAATTGCTTGAACTCAGGAGGCGGAGGTTGCAGTGAGCCGAGATAGCGCCACTGCACTCCAGCCTGGGACAGAGCAAGACTCTATCTCAAAAAAAAAAAAAAAAGAAAAAAAAAAGAAGCTGCTTCCTTGATATATTTTGTTTCAATTTGGGAAGTGAGGACAGCAAAGGGTTTAAAGGGCTTAATACACTGTACAATAGGCTTGTATTCTTTAAAATGTTCTTTTAAAAATTGCCTCGATCTCTGATTTTCTGCAACAAGCAAGTTACTCCCTCCCTTCTACCTCAAAATGATGCCTTGGCGTAGAGTCATCAGCAATCCTGTCATGACAGGCCATTTAAGTGGTTTTGAAGCCACTTGTAAACAATTCTAGTACTCCATTCCTGGGGCAGTTGAAAAAAAAAATTAATTCAAGAAGGTAGCTTGAAAAAGAAAAAAAAATACAACAACTTGCCTGGTAGTATATTAGGAATTTTTAGGCCAGGTGCGGTGGCTCACGCCTATAATCCCAGCACTTTGGGAGGCTGAGGTGGGTGGATCACCTGAGGTCAGGAGTTCAAGATCAGCCTGGCCAACACGGTGAAACCCCGTCTACATTAAAAATACAAAAATTAGCTGGGCGTGGTGGCGGGTGCCTGTAATCTCAGCTACTCAGGAGGCTGAGGCAGGAGAATCACTTGAACCTGGGAGGCAGAGGTTGCAGTGAGCCGAGATGGCACCATTGCACTCCAGCTTGGGTGGCAAGAGTGAAACTCCATCTCAAAGAAAAAAAAAAAAAAAAAGAATTTCTGATTTCCAAATATAGAATTACTTTTAAGAGAAAACCCTGAATTATTTAGTAAGCATCCATAAAAACACGCACTATGAAATGTTCTCATTCCTCTATGGCCCAGATACGCATGGTCTATCTCAATTTTCTTCTAAACAGTGTTGAGGCACAGTTGGTGGTACACTGGGCTACACTGCAGCTTGTTGGGTTAGTGCTGATAGAGATGGAATAAACGCCTTGTACAGACAGTGGGATTAATATGGAGGATGTTCAATGGTCCTTCCCAGTTGTAATATTTAGTTCTTCCAGGTTAAAAAGAATTGTTCAAAAACTACTGAATAAACTACTTAAGATCAGCCACAGAAATGATTTCTGTGGCTTGGAGAAAAATTAGGAAAGAAAGGTAATGTTTTTTTGGCAGTACCTTAATGGTTGATAAGTAAAGATATTTAAAGCTCTTATAATAACAATAATAATAATAATAATAATAAAGTTTCTTGGAAGACAAAGAAGTGATGGTAGAGGAAAGATTCTGCATAACTTGTTTTTTTTTTTCCTCTCTCTTGACATTTGGCCCAAGATTAGAACTTTTTGCTTTGGTGTAAATGCATGTTGTGTACCTAACAGGCACAATGAGAGGTGATATTCTTGATAAATCTTTTAGATTTTAAATCTCAGACATGATGTACATAGCAAATCCTAAAATGTCTAAAGTGTTCTCCTTTTAAGATTCAAAAAACAAAAACAAGAAGTAGCTTAATATAGGATTTTCAAGAGCCAGGGGCACCCTCTCAGTGGACAGTAAATCCTATCCTGGGTCCATGGTGGCTACTAGTCTAACTAAAGCACAGTTGGGATGAAATCATTTATTAAGAATATGTAGGCTGGGTGTATATACAGTCTCATACCTGTAATCCCAGCTCTTAGGGAAGCCGAGGGAGCACTTAGGGAGGCCAATTAGAGAGGATAACTTGAGCCCAGGAGTTCAAGACCAATCTGGGCAACATGGAAAGGATTGGCTGGGCATGGTAGCATGCACCTGTGTTCCCAGCTACTCAGAGGGACTGAGGTGGGAGGTGGGAAGATCCTTTGGGCTTGGGAGGTGGAGGTTGCACTGAGCTGTGATTGCAACAGACACCCTGTCTCGAAAAAAACAAAAGCAGGTAATTTCAGTGTATTGTTTATTACTTTTTTTTCCTTCTTACTCACCCCTATACTAATGAGGAAATTATTTATTACTTTAACACATTTATTACATTTGCCCATTAAGAGGGTCATCTCAGCAACCAATATATAACAGGAAACAATATTTAGTGATGTAAAGCCATGTTACTGATCCACCACTCCCAGAAAACAAGAGCATCTTACCTGCAGCAAAGGCATCAGCTGCAAACCCAATGCTTGCTCATACAGCAAGTTCAGTTCTGCACAACTGGAGAAGGAGAGCTTGGAGGTGTAGAGGTAATAGTGCACGTGCCTAAATGTGGAACCATCTCTGTCGATAAATAGCCTCTGGCTTTCTGAAGAGGTCAAGGCTGAAGCCTCTTTCCACAGCAGGGAGTCTGGAAACTGAGAGAGTTTGCTTCTGGGAACTGAGAAATGCCAGCCCCCTATGTTGAAATGAAACAAGTCCTCTGCTGATTCATGAGATATGCCAGACTCCTCCTAAAGGGGGAATGAAAAAGAGATCTACGCAAGAAAAAGAAATAAAAAGGCATCCAGATTGAAAAGGTAGAAATAAACTATCTCTGTTTGCTGATGACATGATCTTGTACATAAAAAATCCTAAGGAATTCACCAGAAAACTATTAGAAATAAGTCCAGGCCAGGCATCGTGGTTCACACCTGTAATCCAAGCACTTTGGGAGCCTGAGGTGGGAAGGTGGCTTGAGACCAGGAGTTTGAGGTTGCAGTGTGCTATGATTGTGCCACTGTACTCTGGCCTAACAGAGCAAGATCCTGTCTCAAAAAAGAAAAACAAACAAACAAACAAATGAGCCCAACAAGGTTGAAAGATGCAGAGCAATATTAAAAAATGTTGTATTTTTATACTTTAGCAGTGAACAATCTGAAAGTGAAATTAAGAAAACAATTCAATTCCATTTACAATAGCATCAAAAATAACATACTTAGGAATAAATTTAACAAAAGAATGAAATACATGTGCACTGAAAACTTCAAAACATTGTTGAAAATTTAAAAGACCTAAATAAATGAAAAAATATCTCATGCTCATGGATTGGAAGATTTAATATCGTTAAGATGGCAATAGTCTCCCAATTGATTTACAAATTCAACACAATCTCTGTGAAAATCCTGACTTTTTGCAAAAATTGAAAAGCTGATGCTAAAATTCATATGAAAATACAGGGGATCCAGAATAGCTAAAACAGTCTTGAAAAAAGGAGAACAATGTTTAAGAAGTCACATTTCCCACTTTTTTTTTTTTTTTTTAAGGCAGACTGCCACATGCAGCGCCTCATTAGGATGTGTCTGAAGTCTTGGAAGCTTGACTACCCTACGTTCTCCTACAATGGACCTTGAGAACTTGTTTGGAGGTTCTAGCTAGGAAGAGCAGATACTTGTATACCCTGGACTGAAGACTGGTCCTCCTTTATTGGGGATGGTCGTCCTCTTTGACTGAGCACGCAGCTTCAGGAGGGACATACGTGGAGCATTGAGGGAAGAAGGGTACACCCGCCTAGCCAGCCAGATCAGCCAAATCAACCCTGGCAATCAATGGAGTGACAGATGTTGCAGCCAGATCACCCTCACATCCCACACTTTTAAAACTTATTACAAAGCTAGATCAAGACAGTGTGCTACCAGCATAAGGATAAATATAAAGATAAGTGGAATAGAATTGAGAGTACAGAATAAAACCCTTACATTTATGATCAATTGAATTTTGATAAGCAATCCAAGATGATTCAATGGACAAAGAATAGTCCTTATAAAAAATGGTGCTGGGACAACTGCCCATCCATATGCATAAAAGATAATAATAACAATAATAATAAAGTTGGACCCCTACCTCACGCCATACACAAAAATTAGCTCCAAGTGAAACATAGACCCAAAACTATAAAATCTTTTTTTTTTTTTGAGACGGAGTCTCGCTCTATCACCCAGGCTGGAGTGCAGTGATACGATCTCGGCTCACTGCAAACTCCGCCTCCCGGGTTCACTCCATTCTCCTGCCTCAGCCTCCTGAGTAGCTGGGACTACAGGCACCCACCACCACGCCCAGCTAATTTTTTGTATTTTTAGTAGAGATGGGGTTTCACTGTGTTAGCCAGGATGGTCTTGATCTCCTGACCTTGTGATCCACCGGCCTCGGCTTCCCAAAGTGTTGGGATTACAGGCGTGAGCCACTGCGCCCAGCCTAAAACCATAAAATCTTTAGAAGAAAATAGAAAATCTTCATGACTTTGGAGTAGGCAAAACTTTCTTAGATGTGACACTAAAAGCAAAAGTGACCAAAAAAAATAGATAAATGGAACTTAATCAAAATTTAAAAACCTTTGTGCTTTAGAGGGCACCATCAGGAAGGTGAAAAGATAACTCACAGAATGGAACAAAATATTTGCAAATCATTTGTCTGATAAAGAACTTGTTTTTAGAATACATAAAGAACTCTTAAACTCAATAATAAAAAGACAACCAAATTTAAAAATTGGCAAAGCATTTAAATAGACATTTCTCCAAAGAATATATACAAATGACCAATAGCACGAAAAAAGATGCTCAACATCCTTAGTCATTAGAGAAATGCAAATCAAAACCTACAACAGAATACTACTTCACACCCATTAGTATGGCTAGAATGAAAACAATAGGTAATAACAAGTGTCGACAAAGAAACCAGAACCCCCATGCACTGCTGGTGGAGGTGTAAAATGGTGCAGGCACTTTGGAAAACAGTTTGGTGGGTCCTGAAAATGTAAAGCATGGAGTTATTCTACTATGAGCCAGCAATTCCACTCCTAGGTGTACACTTAAGAGAAAGACGTATGTTCACACCAAAATTTCTAGACTAACGTTCATAGAACATAATAGCCAAAAGGTGGGAATAAACCTAATGTCCATCAACTGACAAATGAGTAAACAAAATGTAGTATATCCATACAATGGAATATTGTTTGTCAATAAGAAGGAATGGGATGAACATGGTGGCTCGTGCTTGTAATCCCAGCACTTTGGGAGGCTGAGGCAGGAGATTCGCTTGAGCCCAGGAGTTTCAGGCTGCAGTGAGCTGTGATTGTGCCACTGCACTCCAGCCTGGGCGTCAGAGTGAGGCACATCTCTACAAAAATAAAAATTAAAAAGGAATGAAGTACTGATACAT
The DNA here is from genome assembly GCF_009828535.3 of Hylobates moloch. Classification (NCBI taxonomy): domain Eukaryota; kingdom Metazoa; phylum Chordata; class Mammalia; order Primates; family Hylobatidae; genus Hylobates; species Hylobates moloch. The sequence continues at coordinate 102,930,413 of NW_026652281.1, forward strand.
GATAACAACATGGATGAAACTCGAAACATTATGCCAAGGGAAAGAAGCCAAACAAAAAATCACATATGATTCCATCCACATGCAATATGCGGACAAGGCAAATTTCTAGAGATAGAAAATAGATTAGTGGTTGCCTAGGGCTGGAGAGGCTATGGGGAGGTGGGGTGTGACTACTAATGAGTATGGGATTTCTTTTGGGGATGGTGAAAATGTTCTAAAATTGATTGTGATGATAGTTGTGCAACTCTGAACATACTAAAACTCACTGAATTGTACACATTGTGTTTTTTTTTGTTTTTTTTTTTTTTGAGACGGAGTCTCACTCTGTCACCCAGGCTGGAGTGCAGTGTTGCGATCTCCGCTTGCTGCAAGCTCCGCCTCCCGGGCTCACGTCATTCTCCTGCCTCAGCCTCCGGAGTAACTGGGACTACAGGCGCCCGCCACCATGCCCGGAGAATTTTTTGTATTTTTAGTAGAGACGGAGTTTCACCATGTTAGCCAGGATGGTCTCGATCTCCTGACCTCGTGATCCACCCGCCTCGGCCTTCCAAAGTGCTGGGATTACAGGCGTGAGCCACCGCGCCCGGCCAGTACACATTAAAATGTGTGAATTGTATGGTATGTGAATTATATCTCAATAGATCTGTAAAAAATAATAATAATAATAAGATGAGGTACTGTCCACATTCCATGGAGCACATGCAGAACTCTCTTGGGATCTTACCTGCAGAGACATTACATTACTGGAGGATGAATGCTATAGATACCTTTTCATATATACAAAGGCAGCAAAGATCACTAACCTTCCTCAGCTCATTGTTAAAAGTTTAAGGTCATCTGTACATCTGTTGGACAAGAGGTTGTTGAAAAAAAAGTTTAAGGTCATCTATTTATAAGTGAATTGTCTTCTTTGCTTCAAGATGACCTAGTTTAGCAATACAATGGAAAAGTAGAGAGCCATCAAACATACAAACCATCCATATCAAATTTTAAAATAAAGGGCACTACCCTTGTAAAAACATTTTTTAAAGGGTAGTAAATAGTATATAGAATTTTACCTAAAAAGAACCATAAAACAATATCAAATTCTAATTAAAAATTATGCAGGCTGAAGTGATTGGACTGCAATGTACTGATATCTGCAATTTATTCTGAGATGAATTAAAAAAAGACAGATTGATGGATAGATAGGATTGCTAGACGGACATGTGATAAAACAAATATGAGCAAAATGTTGATTGTAGACTGTAGGTGGTGGATATATGGTGCTCACTGTACAATTCTTTCAATCTTTCTGAATGTCTATAAAATTGCATTAAGACGTTCGTGTGGGAAAAAGAGTGTTAAAGTAAGAGGTGATTACTTAAGAAAGGAAAAGCTCCCTGCCCCAGAAAGAACATGCATTTCCCATTCTGACAGCTGGGGAAGGAAAATAAATGCATGCAAGAAAGAATGCGATGGGGTCCATCTCTCCCACAGCAATATTCAGACATAAAGAAAAGCAATTATATATGCCACATTTGAGACTAGAAAAGTTAAAGGGGGCAATAAGAGAAATAAGACAAATTGTGAAATGATTGCATAACTGACAGAAGCAGAGCCAGAAAAGTCAATCTAATGAGCTAACCTAGGATTCTAAGTCCCAGCCCTTCTAAAAGCCCTTCTACAAGTTCATGTTCAGGCAAAGGCTGAATGTGACAAATGGAGTGACTAAGGGTCTCACATAGACCAGAAAGCATAAATATGCAAGGAAGGACTCTTGATTCTGCTTTCTGTTCTCCTTAAAGGTGGCTGAGAGCTCAATGGGGGTGCTCAGAGTGTGCAGATGTTCGATGCCAAAGAAAACCTACTCCTCGAAGGTGAGCCCCAGTTCTGGTCTCAGTTCCTCTTTTCTTTTCTTTCTTTCTTTTTTTTTTTTTTTTTTTTTTTTTTAGACAGAGCCTCGCTCTCTAGCCCAGGCTGGAGTGCAGTGGCACGATCTTGGCTCACTGCAAGCTCCACCTCCCGGGTTCACGCCATTCTCCTGCCTCAGCCTCCCAAGTAGCTGGGACTACAGGCGCCCGCCACCACGCCCAGCTTTTTTTTTTTTTGTATTTTTAGTAGAGATGGGGTTTCACTGTGTTAGCCAGGATGGTCTCAATCTCCTGACCTCGTGATCCACCTGCCTCGGCCTCCCAAAGTGCTGGGATTACAGGCGTGAGCCACCACGCCCAGCCCATCCTCTTTTCTTGTTAAGGATAGGGTGTGACAAGAGGGTCCTGGCTCCTTCTTACATACCTGTCCCATCCACAGGTGGGCTCTTAAGTGCCTGCTGGAGTGAGGGTAGGGGTTAGGGATGCGGCTGTTCTTTCCCAAAGACTGCTCAGGGGCTGGTTAGTGCAGAGCTATCCCAGCCTGGGGACAGCCCTCAGTCACAGGCAAGCTTAGGGGGACCTGTGGTGCTTGAAAGACAAAAGGCTTCTTGCCAGACTGACTTCAGGGAACGGGGTAGCCCTAAAGCAGTCATCCCCACCCCATTACAAAGAGCTTCTCTCTTTCCCACGCTCATCCTTCTCCCCCAAAGAAGCTCCGTCCAAGTAAATTTCTTACCTTTTTTTTTTTTTTTTTTTTTTGAGACAAGGTCTGGCTCTGTCACTCAGGTCGCCCAGGCTGGAGTGCAGTGGTGCAATCTTGGTTCACTGCAACCTCCACCTCCCGGGTTCAAGCGATTCTCCTGCCTCAGCCTCCCGAGTAGCTGGGACTACAGGCCGTGCCACCACACTCGGCTAATTTTTGTATTTTTAGTAGAGATGGGGTTTCACCATGTTGGCCAGGCTGGTCTTGAACTCCTGACCTCAGGTGATCCGCTCACCTCGGGCTCCCAAAGTGCTGGGATTACAGGCGTGAGACACCACGCCCAGCCCGTCCAAGTCAATTTCTAGAGCTAGAACTTCCTCATGCTCTAAAGACAGGACCCCAACTCCTCAGAGCCAGGATTCCCAACCTTTCAGATCTGGAGCTCCCCACCATGCCTTAGAGTTCTGTCCCCACGCTCCAATCCTTCAGATCTGGATCCCCCCTTCACACACACCCTCGCCTTGCCCCAGAGTCAGCATCCCCCAGCGCTGAGATATGAAGACCACCCCATCAAAGGGGCACACACCCAGCCCTCAGAACCGGAGTTCCCCACATCCTCGAGCCAGAACACTTCATCCCTCAAGACAGAGCGTTATTCTAACTCCTCAGAGCCAGCCCCCCAAATCCTTCCCAGCTGGGAGCCCCTCGCTCTCCCCCATGCCCCAGAGCCAGGTCTCGAACCACTTAGCCCCAATCCTTCGCCACAGCGGCCCCCATTCGCCGCTTTGGTGCTTTTGGCGCCCCAGCTAGGGCTGGCTCCGTACCATGGTCGCGGCTCGAGCAGCGGGCGGGCGGTCGGTCTTGTGACCCGGCCAATAACGGCTCCTGGGGTCGCGGCGGCGCGCGGGGCGGGGCAGTGGGCGTGGCCTGGCGTGCGCCGAGTGGTCTCGCGGGCGGCGGCAGGTGAGCGGCGGGCGGGGATGGCGGAGCAGTGGGAGCTGGACGAGGAAGGTATCCGCCGCCTGGGGGCGCTGACGCTGGAGCAGCCGGGTAGGGTCTGGCCGGGAGGGTGTGGACCGGAAACGTAGGGTCAGAAGCTGTGGAAAGAAAACTGAGGTGGAAGCCGGGGAACCTGAGATAGAGGCGAGGGAACCACAGAGAAGCGGTACCTGAGGGTTGGGGGCGGGGGTATAACTTGAGGCAGAAGGTTAGAGGGAGGTGGAGGTGGAGGAACTGAAGTCCCGGGAGAGTGTGGGGCAGAGCCCGAGGAATTGAGAGAGAAGAGGGGAGTGTGAAGTAGGGAAGGAGAAACAAGGTTAACAGGGGACCCTGCGGCAGGTGACAGAACTGCGGGGGGCGGTGGCTGACCCCTGTAATCCCAGCACTTTGGGAGGCGGAGGCGGGTGGATCACCTGAGCGTGGCCAACATGGTGAAACCCCGTCTCTACTAAAATACAAAAATTAGCCGGGCGTGGTGGTTCAAGTCTATAATCCCAGCTACTCGGGAGGCTGAGGCAGGAGAATCGCTTGAACCCGGGAGGCGGAGGTTGCAGTGAGCCGAGACCGCACCACTGCACTGCAGCCTGGGCGACATAGCGAGACTCCATCTCAAAAAAATAAATAAATAAAATAAATAAATGATAAAATGCCTGTTAGACATCCAAGTGTAAGGTACCTAGTAGGCAGTTGGATATATGGGTCTGGACCTCAGAGGAGATGTCAGGGTTAGAGATGCAAATTTTGGAGACATTAGCAATAGGTGGTATTTAAAGCTACGGGAGTGGATGAACTCAGCTAAGGAGAGAATGTCGATGGAGAAGTGAAAGAAAGCTTAAGACTCAACCTTGGAATATTTCGGTGTTTAGAGGTTGAATAGAGGAAGAATGTGGTATCTTGGAATTTGAGAAGGGGTAGCGTATCGAGCGAGCAATGGCCAACTATGCCAAATGCTATTGACAGTCTGAGCAACTTAAATGCAGAGTGTCTGTTAGATTTAGCAACATGGAACTTACTGGTGACCTTGACAGAGGGAGTTTTGGGAGGGTGTGGAGGAGGGAAACCAGATTGGAGTGGGATGAAAAAGGGAATGATATTTGAGGGGAAGAGACAGTGAAAGTAAGAACTTTTGCTGAAAATTGTAGCTGTAAAAGAGACTGCAGAAATAGATGGTAGCTGAAGTGTATGATGTGCAGTCAAGAACAGAACAGGAAGGATATACTAGAGCATGTCGGTAGTCTAATGATTAATTTAGTAGAGAGGGGAAAATATGTAATATTTACTTATTTTGACTGTTAAAATAATTCAATTAATTTATTCTGTGGGTAATATAATAATTGTACAGTGAGGGCCGGGCGTGGTGGCTCACGCCTGTAATCCCAGCACTCTGGGAGGCCGAGGCGGGCAGATCACGAGGTCAGGAGATGAGACCATCCTGGCTAACACAGTGAAACCCCGTCTCTACTAAAAATACAAAAAAAATTAGCGGGGCGTGGTGGTGGGCGCCTGTAGTCCCAGCTACTCGGGAGGATGAGGCAGGAGAATGGCGTGAACCCGGGAGGCAGAGCTTGCAGTGAGCCGAGATCGCGCCACTGCACTCCAGCCTGGGTGACAGAGCGAGACTCTGTCTCAAAAAAATAAAATAAAATAAAATAAAAATTGTACAGTGAGAAGAAAGTCTTGACTCCCCCATCCCTGTCTCATAGGCCTAGTTCCCCTTCCTAAAGGCAATTACTGTTGCCAGTATCTTGGATAGCTTTCCAGAAATATTCTCTACATATGTAAGCATTTATCACTTATTTTATAATTTTATATTATGGCAATTTTCAAATATATACAAGAGTAGAGATAACAGAATAATGAACTCCATTAGCCTACCTCAACAGTTATCATCAATTCATGGCCAAGCTTCTTTCACGTATACCTCACCTATCCTCCACCCACCTCCAACCCCCAACACTGACTATTTTAAAGCAAATTCCAAGTATATGATTTCCTCCATAAATATTTCAGTATGTATTTTATTTATTTATTATTTTTATTATTTTTCAGATAGAGTTTTGCTTTGTCACCCAGGCTGGAGGGCAGTGGCGTGATCTTGGCTCACTGTAATCTCTGCCTCCCCATTTCAAGAGATTCTTCTGCCTCGGCCTCCCAAGTAACTGGAACTACAGGCACCCGCCGCCACGCCCGGCTAATTTTGTATTTTCAGTAGCGACAGGGTTTTGCCATGTTGGCCAGGCTGGTCTCGAATTCCTGACCTCAGGTGATCCATCCACCTCAGCCTCCCTAAGAGCTGGGATTATAAGTGCAAGCCACAGCACCTGGCCATTATGTATTTTTAAAAGCTAAGATCACTTAAAAAAAAATCACATATGCAACCTAAAAAATTTAACAGTAATTTCTTTTTTTGGTTTTGTTTTGTTTTTGAGATGGAGTCTGGCTCTGTTGCCCAGGCTGGAGTGCAGTGGCATGATCTCAGCTCACTGCAACCTCCACCTCCAGGGTTCGAGCAATTCTCCTGCCTCAGCTTCCTGAGTAGCTGGGATTTCAGGCGTGTGCCACCATGCCTGGCTAATTTTTTTTATTTTTAGTAGAGACGGGGTTTCACCATGCTAGCCAGGCTGGTCTTGAACTCCTGACCTCAAGTGACTCAGCCTCCCAAAGTGAACAGTAATTTCTTGATATCATGAAATATCTAACTAGTGTTCTTATTTCCCCAGTTGTCCTATAATTTTTTAAAATTAGAATCCATGGCCGGGTGCGTTGGCTCATGCCTGTAATCCCAGCACTTTGGGAGGCCAAGGTGGGTGGATCACTTGAGGCCAGGAGTTCAAGACCAGCCTGGCCAACATGGTGAAACCCCGTCTCTATTAAAAATAAAAAAATTAGCTGGACATGGTGGCTCACACCTATAATCCCAACTACTTGGGAGGCTGAGGCAGGAGAATCGCTTGAACCCAGGAGACGGAGGTTGTAGTGAGCTGAGATCGTACCACTGCACTCCAGCCTGGGTGGCAGAGCAAGTCTCCATCTAAAGAGTAAAATAAAATAAAATAAGAATCCGTATATGGTCCATATATTGCAATTGGTTGATATATGTCTTAAGTCTTATTTGATCTGTAGGCGCCCCCTTTTTTTCCCTAGCATTTTCAATTGTTTTTGAAGAAACTGGCTTCGAAAGAGTTTTCTATAACCTGAATTTTGCTCATTGCATTCCTAAGATGTTTAACATTTTCCCATGTTCCCTGTACTTCCTATGAATTGTTAGTTAGGTGAGGCTTAATCAGATTCAGGTTGGATTTTTTTTTTTTTCTGCAAGATGATTTCATAGGTAATGGTGTATGTTTATGTTAGGAAGTATATGGTGCCTAGTGTTCTTTCTTTTCGTGATATCAGCCACTGAATATGATTACCTAAGTTAATTCATTAGGGATTGCAAAATGGTAATTGTCTATTTCTTTCATTTTTCTTCATTAACTCTAATACTTCTATAAAGAGAAATTTCCTCACATCAACTGTTTGCTTATCCTGAGGTACCGTTTGTATAGGAAAGGTAGCATAAAAGCTTGATTTTTTTTCACCTTATATGCCAGCTTTCAGAATGATGAGTTATTTTCTTAGCATTCTCCAAAGGTGACCAGTGAGGACTGTTTTGCTTTCTCAGTATCATTATAAACTCATCGATTTAAATATATGTCTTAGGGCCGAGCACGGTGGTTCATGCCTGTAATCCCAGCACTTTGGGAGGCTGAGGCGGATGGATCACCTGAGGTCAGGAGCTCAAGACCAGTCTGGCCAACATGGTAAAACCTTGTCTGTACTAAAAAAAAAAAAAAAAATTAGCCTGCCATGGTGGCAGGTGCCTATAATCCCAGCTACTCAGGAGGCTGAGGCAAGAGAATCACTTGAGCCTGGGAAGCAGAGGCTGCAGTGAGCTGAGATCGCACCACTGTACTCCAGCCTGGACGAAAGACTGAGACTCAGTCTAAATAAATAAATAAATAAATAAATAAATGTCTTAGTCCTTTTTCTCTTGTCATAACAGAATACCATAGACTAGGTAATTTATAAAGAACAGAAGTTGATTTGGCTCATGGTTCTGGAGGCTAGGAAGTCCAAGAGCATGGTGCCAGCATCTGGTGAGGGTCATTCCATGGTGGAAGGGCAGAAGGTGCATGTGTGAGATGTGAGAGAGAAAGAGAGAGAGAGAGAGAAGACTGAACTAATTCCTTTATTAGGATAACTAACTCCCATGATAACTAACTCCATGATAACAGCATGAAGCCACCGTTGACCTAATCACCTCTTAGAGGCCCCACCGCCCAGTGCTGTTACATTGGCAGTTACGTTTCAACATGAAAGCTGGGCATGGCGGCTTACACACTTTGGAAGGCCAGGGAGGAGGATGAGGCCAGGTATTTGAGACCAGCTTGGGCAACATAGCAAGATCCTGTCTCTACAAAAAATTTAAAAATTAACTGGGTGTTGGTAGTGTGTACCTGCAGTCCCAGCTTCTCAGGAGGCTGAAGTGGAAGGATCCTCTGACCCCAGGAGTTTTAGGCTGCAGTGCACTGTGATAGTGCCACTGCACTCCAGCCTGGTTGACCGAGCAAGACCCTGTCTCTGAATAAATTAATACATTTCATCATGAGTTTTGGAGGGGACATTCAAACCATAGCAATATATTTCAATGTATGTTTTAATCCATTATAGTTCTTATCATAATTGATGTTCAGTTTATCCTAACTTTAGTTAATAGGTGATCTTTCAAGTTGACTCCTGAGTTCTTTTTAAAAAAGTTTTGTGGCCGGGTGTGGTGGCTCACGCCTGTAATCCCAGCACTTTGGGAAGCCGAGGGGGTGGATCACCTGAGGTTGGGAGTTTGAGACAAGCCTGGCCAGCATGGTGGAACCCCATCTCTACTAAAAATACAAAAATTAGCCGGGCGTGGTGGCACATGCCTGTAATCCCAGCTACCTGGGAGGCTGAGGCAGGAGAATCACTTGAACCCCAAAGGCGGAGGTTGCAGTGAGCCAAGATCACGGCCATTGCACTCCAGCCTGGGCAAAGAGAGCGAAACTCCATCTCAAAAAAAAAAGAAAAAGTTTTATTTATTAGAAACATTCATTGTCATTATAAACAAGCTTTGTTAAAGGTTGTTAATTCAACTTCCAAATGAGCTGTAAATGGTTTTCATTAGAGAGACTACTTGATTTGTTGTTTTCAAATAGCAAATTTTTGCCCATTGGGGTTATGTAACCCATATATTAAAATTGGAAGATCATTCTTTTGTTCTTGGCATCTATGCTGTGCAGTGTTTGATTTGTTCTCTGATTTGTCTTCACTCTTTATAAACACTGAAACGAAATGCATAACCTCTTAAGACGTGCATTCATGTGAATCATTAAAGAATGTTTGTCTTTGTGGCAGTTTATCATTTTAATAATTCACGTTCCTTCTTAAAATGTTAAAATGTCTGCTCTTCAAAATAGACTGCAGTGAAAGGCATGAGAAGTGCTGTGCGTCATTGATGGAAACCATAATTGTCCTTAGCTTTTTTCCCATGTTAACAGACTCTCAGGGTGTTAGATCATTACATACCACAGAATTGCCAATACACTGCCCTCAAAGTCAGGAAAATTTTATTTATTTATTTATTTATTTATTTTCTTTAAAAAAAAAACAACAAAAAAAAACATGGTCTTATTCTGTTGCCCAAGCTGGAGTGCAGTGGCATGATCATGGCTCACTGCAGCCCCGACCTCCTGGGCTCAAGGAATCCTCCTGACTCTGCCTACTGAGTAGCTGGGACTACAGGTGTGCACCACCATGCCCAGCTAATTTTTTCTTTTTTTGTAGAGATGGGTGCATTTTTAAAAGATATAATTCACATACTATAAAGTTCACCGTTTTCGTATTTATTTATTTATTTTGAGACAAGAATCTTGCCCTATTGCCCAGGCTTGAGTGCAGTGGCCCCACCTCAGCTCACTGCAACCTCTATCCCAGGTTCAAGCGATTCTCCTGCCTCAGCATCCCGAGTAGGTGGGACTGCAGGTGCGTGCCACCGTACCCTGCTAATTTTTGTGTTTTTAGTAGAGACAGGGTTTCACCATGTTGGCCAGGCTGGTCTCGAACTCCTGACTTCAGGTGATCCACCTGCCTCCACCTCCCAAAGTGCTGGAATTACAGGCATGAGCCACCACGCCCAGCCCCATTTTAAAAATATACAATTCAGGGTCATTTTGTACATTTACAATGTTATGCAAGCATCATCGCTATCTATATATAGTTCCAGAACATTTTCATCAACCCATTAGGTAGTTACACCTCATTTCCCACTACCCCCGGCTCCTGGCAACCACTAAACTGCTTTCTGTCTCTGTGGATTTGCCTCTTCTGGGTATTTCATATCATTGGAATCATATACTATGTAGCCTTTTCTGTCTGGCTTCTTTGACTTAGCATAGTATTTTCATTATTCATTCATGTTTTAGCATGTATTAATACTTCATTCCTTTTTTAAAAAAATTAATAGACTTTATTTTTTAGAGCAGTTTTAGGTTTACAGAGAAATTGGGCATAAAGTACAGAGAGTTCTCATATACCCTTACCTCCCTTGTACCTCTCCCCACCCACCCCGTTTCCCTTAATTTTAATATCTTGCATTATTGTGGTATATTACAATTTATGAACCAATATTGATGCTATTATTAATTAAAGTCCATAGTTTACATTAGAGCTCACTTTTCGTGTTGTACAGTTTTTTTTTTTTTTTTTTTTTTTTTTTTTTTTTTTT